>NC_140345.1:2041068-2462736 GCF_963514085.1 Chelon labrosus | reverse complement strand
GCCTTGCAGTGGGAGCAACTGGGGGTTCAGTGTCTTGCTCAAGGACTCACACGTTTCCTCCTCTACCTACCGAACTAATCTTTCAACATAACTCTCTTGGCTACTCTCACCTCTCTGGTATGAAGTTTTTGGCCAATAATGGGTCTTTAGAGAACCACTAAAAATAAGATACCACTCAGGTTAATCTGACCAACATCCCCTAACTGCAGCTGAGCATATAGTCACATGAGTTTCAGGTGGGCACCACCCACAGATATGTCAAATTATTACCTAAACTCCCTGCCTATCACTGAGAGCTGAAGAAGCCATTGATATGAGTGGCAACATATTTTCAAGACAACTCAAGCAAGTCCAGTTACCCTTGTTTTAGCTTTGTTTTTTAGGATATACCATGACCCGGATGACAGAGAACCTCCACAGACATCCAGTTTTCCAAATTCTGGGCACCCGTGCGTTCCCTTTCCGCTAAAGTTAAATATAATATGAAATGGATAAGGTTCAGCACTAATATATACACAGCACATTATCCTTCCCTTCAGTATTCCCTTTCTCCTGTTCTGTGCTCTCTTCCCCACAATCACATGATTTTGGGTGGGACAGGTCACTTAATCAACCTCACTCAAGTCATTTTTACTGAATACATTTCCACATTTTACTTGACCTTGACTCCACGGTGGTCAGCTCTTAACATTCAGTTATGCATTTACAAAGCAGGATGGGGGATTTGGGTTCCAGCAGCTATGCTAGCAACTCAGTGGTTAGCCATATAAGCAAAACTATGTTTGGACTGCTGGGTGGCTGATAGATGGTGGTAAATCATGAGTAAGGAAAGGAGCTTCTGACAGTCTCGGTTTGGGGTTAGAATGCATTACAGAGGGGAAAAAAAGACATGTTAATGTGGTGGTGAGTAACAGCAGGGATGGGTTATTCTATGAATGAAAAAGCAGCAACTTATGAATGGGTGTTTCTGCCTGGCAGTTTAAAGTAAGGCTTTATTATAGGCTATACTGTGAATGCTTATAATTCACAAAAGGTCATGACACAGAGTTAAAGTAAGACTTGTGATTCATTACAGTATAGAAGCACACATATATGTAACAGAGAAGAGAGTGAGATTTGGATTACAGGACAGCTACTCTCTGAACTGTGGCCAAACTGACAGCCCTAAGGTTCAGTTCCCTGAAGGAAACCAGCTTCTCTATCCACACCACAGCGTCTTCTTCAACGTTGACCGCTGACCTGCTCAATAGCAACAAATACATTTCAAATATAAGCATCTGCTAACGTGGTTTCATGACCAAACACTTCATGGAACACTTTAATACTTCACTAGTTAATATTCTTATAATAACAATGGATCAAATGGCCATGTCCAATGTGCATTGGGTTGCTCCAAGCAGCAATTTCTACAGCAGAAAAACAAAACCAATACAGAAGTGCCAAAACAAAGCAGTTCTTGCTTAAATCTGGCTCTAAAAGGGAATCAATCCCCATAGACCTTCATATTAAATTGCCCAACATTACCAATTGTACAAAGTACAATCTCTAATCTGACCTTGAGCTCTACATTCGTGTGAGGGTGACTGAAGACGCCTTCTGACTGTGGACATCAGGCTAAAGCCAATGTGATCTTCAAAGCACGAACACAGGTGAAGGCCTGACATACAGGAAAGCCGTCAAGAGGGCTTGAGGGAGGGGGGAGTGAGAGATTAGCAACACCATCAATGATCCTGGTGTTGGAACAGAGATCTGCAGTGACCGAATATATCAGGAGTAGTGTCACAGTGTAAAGACTTAACCCAAGAATAGAACAAATGACAAGAAGTACAGCTTTTCACACATATTTTCCTCTAAATAAAGTCAAAATAACTGAACATGCACGATTACAAAGTGAGACAATTCCAAAACATTAATCTACGGCAAATCAGAATAAAATAATGTTAAACAAAATGACATACATACATACATACATTTTATATATATAGTATAATATAAAAAGCCAATGTAGCTGCAGTACATGACGTTTATGGCCTTGTCCCGGGTTTGTGAGATGTACTTACGAGACAAACTTGCCAACTTCAATCTGAATGATGGCATTTTGAAGCTGGACTTCTAGGAGCTGGGGGTCGGCTGGACCTCCCTCACTCGATTTACTGGCATGTGGGGAGAAGATCCGCAGCATTCCCATGTAGCTGCCCACCACAATCTTGTCTGCAAAGTTAGAATCACACAGAAGGATAGCTGTGGTGAGAATTTAAGTTTTTAGCCAATGTATGATTTCAACTTCTTCCTAGATACTTCAGTGATAAGAAAATCTTAAATGATCAAAGCAGTGTCATATCAACTTCTTAACCTACAGAATAATTTGTCTTGAATAACCTGAAGTAACCCAATGTAACCTAATAAAATAAAATATCTAGCTGCACCTGTGTTTTGTCCACCTTTCTTTACATTTAAATTTACAGACTAAGAAGAGTGAAAAAAATTTAGCCACAGTTGCAAACAGAATGAAGGTACTTTACAATATACTTAGCATCATTAAGATATAACAGCAATTTATTTTGTTGCACACATACACTATAGTATACATTATGAGATGGAGGAAATATCTTAACATCTTGTAAGGATATTTAAGGGTGGCATGGTCTTGCAGTCTGCTTGGTGGTTGGTGTGTCCCTTTCTCACTAACCATGTCCAGTGCCACTGTTGTCCACGTCTCCGACACACAGGCATCCCTGGTCAAACTCCTCGCCCTCGCCAAGTGCTGTTGACCACCAATCACGGGCCTTGAACAGAGACATGCTGCCTCTGTTTGGGCAAAGAGAGACAAAAACGAGAAAGTGTTAAATGCTGCGACCCAGGTGTTATGACACTTTTCCATGAAGTTGCCTTTCTTACTGATGATGTCAACATTTCGGATACACTTTTGCTTAACTGACAGATGACAGACTGACAGCACAGCGACATGCAAAGAAAGCATCTATTTATTTATTTGTTTATTTTAATTTATGAAATTAACATTTTTCTCTTAACATTAATCAACTTCAGGTGGAGTAGTAGGAAGGTTAAGTGCCTATCTTAACAGGGAAGAATGTGAAAGCACAACTTGTTCACGGCCATCACAAAATCCAACCATCATCCTTCTGGTCATTAAATAAAATCACAGTGATAATAAATCTGACCAATGACTGGATTCTGAGCCACTGACATGGTGACAACTTGACAACTGTCCAGTCTGTCCCTTTGTCTAGGGAGCTCTAGCGTTCTGTAAATCACAATGACAACTGCAGCCAATGACAGACGGGCCAAACAGTCACATGACCTCAGGATTGTGCGTGTGAAGGAAACAAGGAGGGGGGGTAGGTGGGCTCAAGCAGCTTTTCTACTTGCCAAGTGCTGAGCAGGTGGAACAGGCAGCTAATCCAGACAGAGAATCCCTCCCATCTACAGTACACTGCAATACAGGCTTGAAGAGCTTGTACTACCAAGACATTTCATTAAAGAGTATTGTATAAAAGGTCAGTGATGGTATACAATCAGTTCAGCACTATTCTACTATCACAACAACTTTATTTCTGTTTAGTTTTGTGCCTCATTGCGTTTCCTTTGTACAATCTGTTGAATATCAAATGCACTTTATTTTACATTTACACTATTTGATCCAACTAGCTGCAAATATAGTTTAAATTTGTTGCAACTTATATTTTCAGGTAGAAGACAGAATATGCAAGTAACAGCAGCTCAGAGAATCTCAGCTTGTTTATGTTGTCATTATCTAACCGCCAGCTGAATAATACACATCAGACAACAAGCAAGTAAGGACAGAAACTTTCAGATGAGGGGGTTAAAGCTGATGTAAATCATCCTCCTGTTGTGCACTTGAGCAAGATACCAAACTCTTGACTGGCAGTGGGGGTGTTGCTGCTGGCTAACACAGTTTTAAAGTAAAAATGTCACTCCACACTCCTGCTGACTACTTACTTCTGGGTGTCCCTAGCTGAAGCACTGGGGAGATGTTTTAGCTGCTGCACCCTACAAACTCTGGAACATTTCGCATGGTAGGCTGGCCCTGACATTGCCCGTTTGAATTTCTGTCTTAAAACTAATTTTTATTCTTTGACACCAAAATCAGTTTGAGTGCTTTTTTAATTTTGTGTTTTAATTCAGTATACTTAATTTCTTCCTCTTTCTTGTCTTTGTGCGCGTTTATTTATTTTTGTATGTTTTTGCAACTTTATTTCTTAACTCTTGTTGTTTTAAAACCTGCTTAATAGATAAAATTGACACTAACAAACAACTCTTGCTTACCATTACTGACGTATTGTGGCAGTATGGAAAATGTGTCAGTAACCAGAATACACAATATCTAGACATATTTATATAGCTACATATACAACAGTATGGGAATGAGAAGTCAGATTAAAGACAAATATTCACCTGGGATCCTAACGAATTTTACATAAGATTTGTGGAGGATTTTTTTGTGCTTTGCAGTCTCAAATAGGTACATAACAACCCCTCCATTTTTAATACTGAATACTCGCTTGAGTCAAGCGCTTATGCAAAGACTCGGTAAATTAGCTGTTGTAGTCGTCTGTTTGTATTCAACTTGATATCCTCTTGGGTTTTAGTGGAACATGACCATACACCTGTGGGTTTATTGTTTCAAATCAAGGAAGACTCCTCCATGTTTAAACAACAAAACATAGCAAAGTTAGTGACACACATTCAAGACCTGCTTTAGGTCCGTTATGACCGGTTGTATCCCGAACAGGTAAATTAGCTAAAGTCAAGCCGGCTGAATTAACTTTAGCTTAGCGGCTAATTAGCTAGCTCTCTAAGTTACCTGGGTACTAGCTAGCAGATCAGGAACAGTGTTGCCTCTTCACTGATGACAAAACACAATCACGGAGCTTCACTTACCTTCATAAAAACGACTTAGTCCGTAAAAGCCGAAGGTTTGTTGCTCCTTGTTCACGCAAACATCACATTTCTCACCCTCTTGCTTGCAGCCATCGTCCTGTTGTCATGGCACTGACGCTCAACGGAGAAGCCGGGCATTTGTGCGCATGAACGGAAACAGATGGGCGGACGGGAAAAGGAGTCTTTGAAAGACTGCTTGAGTGAGTAAATCGTTGCTATACAATATATGGAGTAAATTACGACGTATATCTGCAAAACATAGCAAAACATACTGCATCAATTAAAATATATGAAATTGTTTAGTATGAAAAAATACACTTAGCTTTAAGTTTGGAGAGTCATTAAAAAACAAACAACGCGCAATGGCTAGACACCGTTAACATTATTACATTGCAACATCTTCACAGCGCATTGTGCAATTACCACTCAAAGATTGAGGGCAGCAACTATAACATTTATTGGTTCAGCTTCACTTTTTGTATATATTGATACATTACTTGGAACTAACCTCCTCATTTAGTTGTGCATGTGTATGCTTACTTGTAAGCGCCAAAGTTGTTACTTTCTTTGACAAGAATCAACATCGATTTTGATTATAATGGGCTAATTATAGGTTTGAACCTTCTTATGAAAAGCAGAGGGCTCGTCCGGGATTTGAACCCGGGACCTCTCGCACCCTAAGCGAGAATCATACCCCTAGACCAACGAGCCTGTTCGTCAGCCGTGTCAAGCCATTGCATGCCGGAGCTACACGTGTTCAATGGTTTAGAGTCTAGATCATGTGTTTGGATCAGAAAATGTTCTGGTCAGTCGTGGCCATCTACAGGCGCTTTGTTGTCCTGCAGCTAGCGCCATTTCTACCAGAGCTCTCTTATTGTCATCTTTTTCTCCATAAATGCTAGGAGCCTATAAGGCACAATGGCAGCCCTATGGCATGCAATTATGCATCAATTTGTACTCATGTTGATTGAATCCATTTGATTCATTGGATGTTAAACAGAACTGTAGTCCATTTCAAAAACAAATCTCTCAGATGCGTGGCTGGGCATTTTGGGCATCCAGGAGGACCTGGATGAGCTCTGCCAGAGCCCTATGTGCAATGACTATGAAACCTTTAAATATTATTTGAAAATACATAGTAAAACTTACTTTTCCCACACAGTTTGTTTATTACTTGAATGACATATGGAATTTTACTTGAATAATTCAAGTTCTCACTGATACTTACAATTACAAAGTAAAAATTGTGACAGTTAACCTAATAAATATTACTACACCACAAAATAATTTTTTTCAGTGTACTAAATGAGCTCCAGCAGAACATCCAACATCCTCTAGTGGGATCTCCTTGCCATCAGGATCGTTCAGGTTAAAATGTTCTCATCAGAAAATAAAGCTTTCTTCCACCTTTCCACCTTTCAGTGGCCCATATTTGGTGCTCCCTTGCATATTCCAAATGTGCACGTTTGTGGCGTGGGAGGAGACGTGGCCTTTGAAGAGGTTCTTTAAGACCTTCTCATGTCTTTTGGTTATTGGGCTGCAGTCAGCATCAGTAAGGGCGTTCATTTGGGTTGAAGGCTGGCCTGTGTCTTCACGGACAGCCTGTCGGATTCTCCAGCTCAGGGCAGGTGAAATGTTTTTGGTTCTACCGTAGGATCTTCAAGATCTGCAATAGGCCATGCCTGTGCAGGTTATCAGTCCTGCCACATTCAAAGACAGTCTTTGAAAGTCTTTTTGCCCTTGCCTTCAGGAGGTCACAACAGTGTGAATGTCTGACAGAAAATGTCATGAAAGCCAGATTTCTGTGCAGATTTAGCTCAAGTCTCACTAAGGTGGTTGATAAGGTGATAAACAGCCTTTTTCAATTAATTGTCTTCCCTTTATTTATTGTTTCTTGTTCCAAGTTCTTCCTTTTGCATTTTATGGCACTTCTTACAACCTGATTACAATCCACCAGATCAAAATACTTCTAATCTAAATTTTTTACTCTTTAGTAGATGGGGGTTTGAGGGTTAGGCCCCAACCAAATCCTCCAGACAAAAATAATGAAACAAGCTTTATTAAAAGTCATGCCCCCTTCTTATATAAAAAACGGGCTCGTCCGGGATTTGAACCCGGGACCTCTCGCACCCTAAGCGAGAATCATACCCCTAGACCAACGAGCCTTGAGAAACAACGTAAAGCAGACAGTTTCTCACTGTACACACGATGCCACGTTGCTCCAACTTCTGTCTCTAGTCGCTGATTTACAGATTTATTCTTTTGCATGAATGCCATCTGCAGGACGTTTGTGGTACTGCAGCCACATCATGACGACTGCAACTGGGTCTCAAACTATTCACCATACAGTCAAAAAAACATTTCTCTTCAGGGTATTTGTACTTAAATATGTTTTTTTGGAGCTACTACTCCCCTCTATTTTTGGCATTTCAACTTTTGCGACTTTCTTATTGCCCTGCAATTAACACAAATCAAATTAATCGGCTTCAGAAAGTTGAATTTTACACAGCGAACTTGTATATTTTCTGTGCGGAGTTTGCATGTTCTCCCTGTGTCTGCATGGGTTCTCTCTGGGTACTCCAGCTTCCTCCCACCATCCAAAGACATGCTGGTTAGGTTAATTGGTGATTCTAAATTGTCCGTAGGTGTGCATGTGAGTGTGAATGGTTGTCTGTCACTCCGTGTTAGCCGTGCGATAGACTGGCGACCTGTCCAGGGTGTACCCCGCCTCTGGGATAGAGGCATAGATAGAGCTGGGATAGGCTCCAGCACCCCCACGACCCTTACAGAAAATGAATCTGTATACTGTATATGTTGCAATTTTCATTTTGTTTCTTTCTTCTTTGGAAATTCGAATAAGAGACCAGTAAATGAAACATTTCAATTAAATAACTAAAATTGGAAAATGAAAGATTTTGATTCATTCAGACAATTAGAAGATTACATATTGTATAATTTGTCTGAAAATATCCAGTACATTAAAAAGAAATCCTGCGCAATGATTTACAACATAACTATTCTTATGAAGTGCTTATTCTCATTTTGTACACACAGTAGAAGACCAAATGCACATTTAAATGCTATCGAATGCAGAGCTTTTAGGGGGGCAAGTCCAGTCTGTGACCCACTAATGGCCTCACAATATGACTTTTTATTGCAATTTGTATTCACATCAAAGGAAGCCATCTGCTTATAAAAAATAAAAATAAAATAAAACGCACACTGCTCTAAATTTCTGGAAAAATCTCCAAATGCGGTGAAACAATAAACTTTTCCATACAACGACCACATACATATATAGTATGACATTATACCCCATTTTATTGATATAGGTCTTTTTTTTTAGTCTCTGACATCAACTCAACATAACGAAAGGCAACATGCAGGTGATAGCAGCACATTTAAAACACATACAAATTCAAAGATAACGTTCAACACAACCAAGAATAAAACAGACATTTTAGCTTTAAACCTCCCGATAAAAAAAAAAAAAAAAAAGATGAATGTTTTAGAGGTAGTGCTCCGTTTTGACTACAGCAGTGTGTTTTAATGAAATGGGGAAATACGCAACACTCCAAAAATACTGTTATGTTCTTTTCAAAAGAAAACTGAAGGCATCATCTTTTAGTTTGACATTAGGAGCGTTTCATTGTTGTAATTCTACCTATAGACCACTAAAGGTTGACTTTAGCATTAATGAATGCCTCTTTAATCACTGGCACGTAGAATGCTGGTGAGTTATGCCAAAAATCTTGAATTCCAAATGGCAATTGCCATGACCATTATAGAAGTTATAGAACGAGAAGCTTGTTCTTCTGTGTGTGTAAATTAAATTAGCACATAAAACTAAAAACAAACAAAAAAAAAGCTTACGTAAACATGGCTTTTCTGTGCAAGAACATGTTCCTACATCCACAAATCTAAACTCCTGCCACCTCTGCTCAAGTACATAGGATCTGATTTACACATACAAGAAATTTAAAGTGCATTTCTTTTCTTTCCTCGTGATCCTCTGGTTTTCATGTTTTCTTTTCATTTAAAGGCCCAGTATGCAGAATATAGTGGCACCTAGTGGTAAAGTTGCAGACTGCAACCAACTGAATACACTTCCTTCAAGCCCCTCCTTTCCAAACATTTAGTAGAACCACTTTATGGTCAAAATTCAACAGTCCCTTTCAATGTTTGGTTTGTCTATTCTGGGCTACCGAAGAAACACGATGGTGCGGCATGGTGGACTCCGCGGAAAAGGACCTGCTCCCTGTTCAAACTAACAAAACAACAGTGATTCATAGTCACAGGTGATTATACATTATTGGAAACATAATTATGATTACTATATTCCATTCCAGCCAACAGATGACACTAATTCCTATACACTGGTGCTTTAAATAAATACTGTTGGTGGTTACTATTATGCTGCTGTTATCAAGCAAGACATTAAATTTGAAGTACTTCCATGACCCCTAAGCGCTACAATACCTTTTGCAGATATGTCTTATGTCAACAACAGCAACTCACTTTGAAAGACTCACCAGATGAATGTAATTATAGGAACTTAGGTGACTGCTGGGATAAAAACACTGTTCGTCTGTGGGCACCTTGTTTATGGTATACAAATATTACCATATCAAAAATAATCCTAGGAATAACAATAATGTGCAAAATTTAAAGATGGAGTGTGAGTTTGTTTCTTCGTTTTGTTTTAGTCTGACTTTTGGTTTTGTCTTATCATAAAACAGCTTAAGAGAGAAAACATCAGAAACGATCCAAAGAGACAAAACACACCAGAGACAGGCTGTTGCTGCTGCGCGGGCTTTTAAAACAGTTCATTCGGGAGAAGTAAAACGTCTTTTTAAAAGGTTGTTAGAGGGCAGAGGGGGGATTCAGGGCACACAATCAGACAATAACTCTGGTTAGATCCAGAAAGAGTGAGGTTACAAAGTGTGTCAAGAGTCTGACAGGCCCAAGGGTGCAGGAGGATGGTGTGGGTGGAAGTTAAGTTGGAGTTATAGAACCTTCTGGAGGATGGCATTGGGGACTTCCAGAGTTTCGTCCTTTACCAGGACGATGTCATAAGAGTCCAGAAATTTGTCAAGTCGCTCTTCCACCTGCAGAGTGAGACCACAGGAAACACGTTAGGCGAGGTTGTACAGTTCATGTTGTGGTCCAGTGAAAAACTAGCAGAGCACAAAACATGTTTTCAGTACACAGTCAGTAAGTACTTAAACTGCATCCAAAAATAAAGCCATTTGATCATTGTAAGGCAAAAAATTTCAACGTTCTGACTGCCTTCATAGCTCTCTTATATCCTAGCTCTATATAGTCCACCCCCAATGTTTCCATGGGAAACAAGCAGAACGTGAAAATATTAAAATATTGCTAGAGTTTGGATGGAGCTAGCTCTTCTTGCCACCATTGTTCTATTTGAAACAAAAATATTAGAGAGTGAATTCAGGGTTAACCAGACACACCAATCAGTATGGTGAATTTGCTCTGTAATTTCCGTATGACTCCAGTCATTTTGATCATTTTTATAGTCAAAATCGCTGAATTTACACATTTCCTGTGTAAATACAGGGAGAGATGTGTGTTGAGGCAGCAGCGAGCTGAGCTGAGCCTTGAATTGCACAATCTCTCGCAAACTGGGTTAGGCTTGTGTCCTTGGCATCTTGTTTATCTGATATTAAACTGCACTGAAAAAGCATGAGATGAGGCAGCCAGTACTTCTGCCTCATGGAAAAGGGCGCTAGTGAGCCACAGGTTCAGACTGCTGCTCTTCTTCTACGCTGAGTCAACTGTACGGCCTTGGTCCGTTTGTCGGGATCTTTTCTCTGGAATGCCAAATATTGAAAATTGTATATTTAACAAATTCTTAAAACTAGACCTTCAGTCAAAACAGGAAGATATTTTGTTGAACTGTCTGTATTAAAAAAAGGATCAAATCATCAGAAGATTTAACAACTCAATATTACTATATATAATGTTTGATTAAGATGACGATTTGGTTTTAAATTCAAATATTTCCATTTGTGTTGTTTGTTCTTCACAATGAGTACTCCCATGTTGAATGAGAATGAATGAACTGCAACAGCAAACGTGCTCTCTCTCTTAACCGCTATAGGTTTAACATTATTCCTCTAGCCAAATATGTACCTTATACCTATATGTGGGTAAAGAAGGCTCATTTGAGATTTGAAACTTAACCAGTTAGTGTGGACTGGAAAATGTAAGCTATTCTACTGGGCACATAATTGTAAATCTGTGCCTCACCAGCCACAAACCTCACCGCACATCACTCTGCAAAAGAGCTGATTAGCAGCAGCCAAAAGCTTCATAAACTGCATCCTGTGATGATACTTTACTATTCTCAGTGCAGCTCAAACGTCACCTCCTCGCTGAACTCAGTTCACTTAATAATTTAGACTTTTAACTCGGCCAGCTCAGTTTCTCAAGGACATACAGTATATCATATTTTGTGTGTCTTGGTTTTACCTTGTCATTGAGGAAGCCAATCTTGAGGATGTTCTCTACGTTGGGCACACCGTCGGCCATGCTGAGGTCTCCCAGTGAGTCACCCATCAGAATGATGTTGCAGTACTCCCTTAGCTGTTTGAAGTACTCTGTGTTGCGCAGGGCACTGTCGTGTTTGTTGTACACATGGATCAGCTCGCCTTTGAACCCCTTCAGGACGCCCTACAAAATAAAAAAAAAAGAACCAAAGAGCAAGCTCAGCCAGTGTGTTCCCATCTCTCTATAGTCAGGAAGTTGAACAGAATAAGGGCAGAGGCCTCTGTCTTTGGTGCAAGACTCACATTGTCATCGAAGTCCATGAAGTTGGAGACAACCTTGACGTTGGGGTGATAGACTCCGGCCTGGCGGATGATTTCCTCGAGGACATCACCCAGACCAGCAGAGAAAATGAAGACAGGCACATTGTGCTGCTGTAGGCGGTCAAAGAACTGCTCAAAGCCTTCTCTGAAACCAAACACACAGTAAGTTTAACCTTCAGTTTATCCTTCCTGTATTTCATTTAGCTTTCTCCACCTTTTCCTCCACACATACCTGAGTGCAGCGTCAGACTCTCTCACCACCTCCGGCAGTTTGTCTTTCTCTATCCGCTGCTCCACAAGTAGTGTGTGAGACTTGAAATACCTGGAAAATACACTCATCTTTAGGAAGGCTCACAAAAAACTGTGTTATTATGAGTGTGCAGGTGTGTTTTCAACTTACCACTCAACCATAAATGGGTATTTCTCTTCCATGGTGAGGTTAGGGTCGATCTCAATGGGATAATACTTATTCTTCAGCTGCAGCAGCTTCTGTCTGCACTCATCTGTTACTAGTTTGCAGTTATCAATGATATCTGAAACAGAATGCCGACAGTTTAATGTATGTTTCAAACAGACGGATTAGAATTAAGGAATACCTTTACACTGCTTTTGTGCTGGTCCCCAAATAACTGCCAGAAATATCAAGCGTTCTTGTTCTACTTACTGTGACATGTCGGACAGTGCTTGCCGTTGACTGCAAATTTGCTTAACGTCATGTCAAAGTCTGTGATGATCTGTAACAATCCAGAACACTTTGTTTACCACAGCTACAGAAATGAAGATAATGAAACCAAAAGCTGCAAAGTGCAATTAACTGGAAATCTTCAAATGTGGTAAGACGTTTGTTCATTAACTGTAACCTGAGGAGCTCTAGCCCCACTAGGTGGTGCTGTTTCACCAAGACACAGATAGGTGTGGTTGCACAGGACTCAATGTTCTACCTGTAGTTTGGAAGCTCCTCCTTTAATGAGACCACAGATGATCTGCTCCACCCGCTCAGGGTCCCTCATATGGACGGTTGTTTTTTCAAACTGAGGCATCTAGTGTGACAGAAGGAAAGGGGGTTAAAATTTCCTCTAATATCGATTTGGCAAACGGGAGAATGTAAAACAAGGCATGAAAGATGACTTCATAGGTATGTTTCAACTTCTGCAGAGCTGCTACAGCTTTAAGAGATTCCTGAAAAGGCCTCAGGTCTTACAACAGCACTAGAGTGTATATGTTGAGAACTAGGTCAGACTTGCACTGAGAGTAAATGTGACATATGCTTGTGTTTAAGTGTGCGCAGGATTGTACTAAGACTGCATGTTCTGTCTTGAATATCCCTCCCACAGACCAAAGTCCAAGTTAATTGCAAACTTTACAAGACTGTCCTCAAAGCATGTCATTACCACGAGCCTGTATGTGGCTCTAAAGCTTAGATATGTCATTTTTTTGAGCGTGGCTGCATCTCTCCTTCAGGATGAAAGGAGCACATTCTTGAATCTCAAATCTGAGACATAAATTACTGTACACACGACACTCAGAACACAGACTAAAAATAAACTAATGTAACAAGCCTTACACACTTGATATATACGCAAAGACGCAAAACAACTTCTTCGGTTGCTATCGGTGCAACCTGTGTTTGCGTGCCAAGAGAAAAACTGCAAGTTTTCTACTTTTTATTTGCTTTAAAATTAGATGTTTTCAATGGGAATTCCATTGAATTCTGCATTCTGCGTTTAGAGACTCACAAAACCCTCAGTTTAAGAACAAATAAGTAAGAGTAAGCAGAATTTTAAATGACACGCACCCCCTGGGAGGTGAAATTCAAATCTTCCTTTCTTCTTCTGTGCTCCAGTTTTTCAAATTATGTAGGGTTAGCAAAGGCTCAGTTATGAAATTAACAGCAAATGTTCAAGTCAATAGTCGGTATGAAGCAAAATCAGCCTGGAGCCTAACTGTCAATGTATTAAACACAAGCGCACACACACACACTCTCTTACCTCTGGTCTGTCTTAGCAAAAAGTGAAGAAAAGATTGTGTGGCCGCAGAGGCCTTATATATCTACAGCAACAGTCCAGGAAGGTGGGGGGAGTCGCCTTGAATAGATTAGACAACATAACCCCTCCCCTCCATAGAGTGAGGCTAAAACACACACAAACAGGCACAGTGACAATTCTAGCTGACCCATGTCAACACACACAGGCAGTATAAATAGACGTGGAATGGGGCCAGCATTTGTAATCTACTCGCGTTCCAGTAACGTGACCTTTGACCTTCTTTATTTTTTTACAGAAACCTTTAAAATCAATTATAAAAGGGTGGACTCGCTTCAGGACTGCTGAGCAAACACATTTTTAATGCACAACACACCCATGAAAACACACACACGTGCAGTAAATGGCTGCATGACCGGTCACAAGGGTCAAGGTTCAGGCTACCTTTACACGGAAACTATCTGAACCAAAAGCGCAAAAGTGGCGTTTCGTTTTCACTTTTAACTCCGCATTTAGACGAGCGTTTCTGAAACAAATCTGTGTTCAAACGGAAACGCAAAAGTGTGTGAAATTTCATACACATAGATGCAGTATACCGCCAGATGGCTAGGTGGCAACACTCCCAATAGTGCCTGCGTAGAGGTATTTACTTTTCTTCTACTTTTCCACGCTTAGCGCGCGAAATACATTAACCAAAACAACCACTTGGATACAAATTATTGCGACAAGGGCCTGTTGAACCTCCATCGCGGAGCTCGACATGTTGTTTACTTGTTTTTCCGGTCCTGTCGCATGCTTGTCACGTCATTTCTATTCGACGAGAAACGCAGTTTTGCGTTATTCACCCTTTGCACGGTGACGCGAGGGTGGAGCGTTTTTAAGATTTCCACTCTGGAGGGTGGTTTCACTTTTTTGCGTTTTCAACCCCCAAAAACGCCGTCACCATCTAAATGATATAGGACATCCGATAAAATGTTTTGCGCTTTTCACCTCCAATCGTTTCCGTGTAAAGTGCCCCTCAGTGTGAGCATCAGGCCGTTTGGTGCTACAATAGTCACAAACACATGGCTTATGCCAGCTCATGGCTATGCCTCACACACAGATAATTCACAGCTTCCTATCTTTGCGCTGCAGCTTTAATATTTTGTCAAGATTAAATACACACGTCATATGACTGTTCAACTGGATGAAACGAAACTAAAAGGTGTTTCTGTTATTCAGCTTACCACCCCGACTAAAATGGGGTTGTCAAAATAATAGAAACAACACAAGTACAATTCAATGGTGCTATAAACCACAGCCTCCAAAATGAAAACACAGCTGAATCAACAGCTCTCTCTGTTATTTGAAACTAATGCTGAATACAGTGAAGATTTACTGCAGGGCCGTAGTGTTCAAATGCAGTCATTTTCACTTGTGTACCTAATTAACTGGCAAGTGAGTGCTATTTGGTACACTGAGGTACTACACAGCTCGGTACGACCAGTAATTTGCGGCTTTTGGCAGCAAGCTTCAGTTTAGGCGTTTCATGACTTTTGCTACACCAGTTATTGAAACATGTACAATCATTCATACTCCCAGTTAGTTAGTTCTTTTTGATAAGTTTGCAAGAACGAAAAGACATCAGATTAAAATGCCTCTGTGCAACAGCAAAGTCAATATATAAACAGTGACATATTGAATATGAATTAAAATGGTGCCAATCCAAGCTGTTTCATGTCCAGTAAACAACCTCAAATGCATCTTTGCAGGAAGGCACTCATTGGCCTTAAGGGTAAATACAGCGAGTGACTTTATTAACTCGTCCGTTTACAGCTTTGTGGATTCTTGGAGGAGATAAAAAGAATTCTGGGATCATCTGAACCTTTGTGCTACACTGAGCCTTCACCCCAGGCTCAGTTTTTGCTGAACAAGGCTTAGGCCCCCTGCAGTCTGTTCCCCTGGTGTTGTTGCTGTAAGAGGGCCAAGGAGTGGAACATGAGACGACCTCGTCCCCTCTTCTGCCGACCTCGACTGCCTCGCATACTACATACTCCCAAAATTTAGGTCGACCCTCTCTTGTTACATCTCACCACAATACTGGGCCTCAGCAGGCTTGCAGAGGCACAGCCCTGCCAACCGCTTCCCAGATGTACGAGAGGGGGAGCCGTAAGTGTTTTGTTTTGCTGTGAGGCATTCCTTCAGTATATATCACTCTTTCTGTTCTAGCACAGTCTGCTTCTCCTTACCATGCAGCAATAACAGTACGTGCAGACCCTAGACTAAAGCCTGTTTGCACAAATAAACACTCTGTTGTTGTAGCACTGACTATGTTGTGAAATGGGCAGTGGAATTAGTTTTTGATTACATGATAGCTAATAGCTATCATGAGTAGCTTTCCAAAACTCATGTGCTGCCATGCAACCTGTCTCTACAAAGCATCACAGCCACATGAGTAAAGATACTGGAGAGTGCTTTGTTTTTAGGCTTCCAGTGTGACCAGCTTCTCCATACCGATCAATTCAGTGGGTTTAGTATTCCCAAGAGTTTCATTAAATTTCATTAAAAATGTGTGTCTACGTGGCTTCTCTCCAGGTCCTCCAGCTGGTTAGGTTCATTGGTGATTCTAAATTGGCCGTAGGTGTGAATGTGAGTGTGAATGGTTGTCTGTCTCTCTGTGTTAGCCCTGTGATAGACTGGAGACCTGTCCAGGGTGTACCCCGCTTCTCAACCGATGACACCTGCTCAGATAGGCTCCAGCCCCCCATGACCCTCCAGATCACAAGCGGTTACAGAAAATGAATGAATGAAAATTCCCAAAACAACACTGGATATGTTTAAAAACTGCATGTGCTTGTACAAATATCTATATTTTATTATTACATTTGGAATTTTAAAAAGATCAGTGTTTACATTTTGAATCTTGACCTCCTTATTGTCAGCAGCTTGTTGCAATGACTGGATGAGGTGTTCCCCTCTCTCTTCTTAATCATAGGACTGTAAAAAATAAAATAAAATAAAAAAATGAAAAAATGCACTTCACCTTCAACCTCGGCATGTTAGGAAGGAAAAGGGTTTACAATGCATTTTAGAGATGTAATTTTTGCTCTCCAACAAATACAATACAATAGCAGTGCCAACACTTCTGTGGCTTCAAGATCAGGAAAGTAAAAGAGGCAAGTAAGGCTTAATCCAAGTTCTTGTTTGAATAGAACTTTGCATATCTCTGCAACACACAGAAAATGATGGTGATTAGTCCGTATAACTGCCCGTTGAGTTTTCTCCCAGCATCCTTCTGAAATGTCACCCGATGAACATGAATCTGAGCAGACATTACTGACCCAGGCTTGGCCTGTCGAGGTCAGACGTCATCAAGGACAAAGTGCAGACGGAGACCACTCCCAGCACTGCAATTTTCTTTACATACACCTTTGACAAACAACTTACTGTACTGATAGTACTCAGTCTATTCTCACTACAGTACTTCAGTACTTCTATTGCAACTCATCTTAAGGGGACAGGTTAGGGGTGTGCACACAGGAAGAGACTAGCAGAGATGTGGCAACACGAGAACATTTCTTCTTTAAGGAAATGATTACAAACTAGGCGTAACCGACACAACTGATTAACACATGAGTTGAGATGAACCCAGAAGTGGTGTTGTTGACAGTTGTCAGCTGTAATGGCAAAAAGAGAATTTGTTTGGATGTTACGAAGGCAACCAGCGGCAAAGCCATCTGCGACAAGTGAATCACTTTAAGGTGCGCATGCACATGAAGAGACTGGCAGCAATGTAGCAAGAACAGTTTAGGTTTCCTGTATATAAACTGAACAGGCTGATTTTTGTTACTGCATGTGTTTTTACCTGCACTTGAACATTTCTCTGGATGAAAAAGAGGCAATTTTATCATTGATAGAAGCATTTAAAGAGCAACAGCAGCAGCTAAATCAGGTCTGATGAATCACTTACTGGTCTGTGAATAGGTACGATAATGTAGAAGGGGATGTACCTTTCCTGTCAGCCTCACTGTGTCATCTAACCCAAGCTGCAACCACATGTTCATCCAATCAGATACAAGACACAAGAAAATAAATGTCTCTACGAAAATGTCATCTGAGTTTTCTTTCTGCGTGCCAAGTTATAACATCACCACATCATATGCACACAGCAAAGCAATGTTGTTGTGGAATTTTAAAGTGCAAAACATACACAGAGAGTTCAGGAAGTTTCTCCCTGTTATGATGTTTGTTGGCAACACATGTTAAGATTCCAGTGTTATCCTTAAGCCTTATCCATATCCCCACTACAAGTCTCTCTGTGTACTTCAACTCTAGAACTGCAAGACCCAAACACACTCAAACAGGCTGTTTCTTCTCACGGCCAACAACAATTAGGGATTAGGGAACAGTCAAGTCATCATTAAAGCCAATACAAGTACAAACTCTGTGTTAGCGCGTACCGCTTTGGTCTTATTGTCTCTGCAGAAACAAACTCTGTCTTGTGTTAAAATAACCAGACTTGCGGTTCGACTCTACATAACAGAAACATACAGTGAGAGGTTTAAAGTGCCTTCTTCTGCCCTCCAGTGGTCAACAGGGGGAAACAACAAATGCGGCACATTCCTTCACTCAACCGACAACAACAAAAATCCCTTTTAAATAAGCCACATAGCATTCAAAGCCCTTGCGCTATGACAGGCACCTCCTGTAGCCTGAAATAAATAAACAAAACACAATGCTTATTGAGGTGGAAATCTTTTTTTTTTTGTCTGTTATTGAGAAGGAAAACAAAATGATATGGTCTGTCTTTAGTGGATAGTTTAAAAAGGCTTTAGAAGCAAATACAGAAACACACTCAAGTATGAAGATTTTCTGCATAAAACATCCCACATCCCACCATCCTCCCCGACCTTGCCTCCCGCTATCATCCCTCATCACTCCTGACCTGCCTGAAGCCGATTAACAAAACAAAGAACCTCTGGTCCAAGGAGAGAAAACAGCCAGGTGTGCATTTTATATTACTAATCTGAGAATAATCTGAGCTGTGTGAAAGTAATAATATCAGCATGAAAGTAAATATGATTTTTCCCATCAAACATATGTTGATGGGACTACATTTGAATGACAGAGATTTGAATGTGTTAAAAAAAGTGATGAATGTGATAGATTGTTGTAACCATTACAATGCTACATTACAATCAGTCAACCAATCATTGGACAGGAGTGTTTTATGAGTGTGATAGATGTGTAATTGAGCCACTCTTGACTCAAGACAGATTAACTACAGTGTTAACTTACGTCAGACAGACAGACACTGTGAAGCTGCTGTTACTAATGTGACCCTGGATCCAGGATGACTTAACATGCATGTGTAATGTCCTCTGTTTATCTGTACTCTAATCATAATTACAGATTAAAGAACAGTAAATTGTGATGGGTTCCAGGCCTCAAGGCCTACTTCCTTATTTGTTGGTGTCTGGGGAGTGGGTCATTAGGAGTAACAGCTGACACCAGGGTTGATGTGACTGCGCTAACCTATATCTAGAGGTGACTCTCTCTCTCTCTCTCTACTTTGGTTTGGTTTGGTTGAGTTGAGCTTTGGTTAATGTTGTGTTCTTCAGTTCTAGCATTCACTTACTCAAACACACACTACAGACATGACTGATTTACTGACTGCAATGAATCAAGTAATACAACAAATTTTACATTCTTTAAAATATTCATGTGTGGTCTTCACATTTTTGTCCTTCCTTTGAGCCGGCTCGTGACAAAGTGCTTGGTCTGGATGAGAATGAACTTCTACTAGTAGCACTGAGAAACTTTAAAAACACCTGAAAACTCTCATTTCAAATTGAAGCATCAGACAAAAAAACAAGGATATCACCCTCACGTCCTGCAAGGAGTCATCCAACACTCAGTTTAACATCAGAATCAACATTCAAGAGAAGAACTAGATTTCCAGGGCATTAGGTGACATATTGTACATGTGGATGTCCAAGAAACAATTTGTTGAGGACCCTTGAACTGGATCAGGTCACTAGCACAACACAGATGTATGCATGAAAGAATGAAGCAAGTAATGCCCAAAGCTTTAATACCTGCTGGATTTAGCTATTAATCATAGCCTCTATTTGTCTGTATATTGGTCTGCTTGAGCAAGACATTACATCCCCATAGTGTAAAATAAATCATCTTGCCAACATTTGACCTATCAGATGGAGGCCTGGATACAGATCCCAGATGGAGAAGAGAAGAGAGAGGAAATGTGGGAAAACAGTAGCTAACTAATATCTCGATTATCTTCATGTTCAATGTTGCTATCGTACATCATAGATTCTCTAGATGTTCTGCAGGGCTTTTAAAATGTGACTGTATTCCCGTGGTTCATTTCTAAAGCTGAAATCCAAAGCTTTCAACACGCTGTCTCCAGATGACTGAATACTTTCAAAAAACAGCAGCGACGGCAGAGTAGTAAAAGTTTATGTGAAAGCTGGTGCTTATTTAAACAAGCCATTGGTAGGGGAACTCTGAAACTACAAACATGTGGAGTGTGAAATGCTGTTCTTCCAGTGTGCTGGCTTTGTGTAGTATACAGTGTGTCATTTGTGTGTCCGGCTGTGTAGAAATCAGAACAGCTTTACACCATTAAACTATTTTTCACCATGTCTCCCAACTTGCTTTGCTGTTAAATAAAACTTCAACCAGAGAATGTGAAAGTCACTAACCATCAACATTAACCAGAGTCACAATGGTTTTGGTATTTCTGAAATGATACAGATGGGCTGCCAGAGTCCCAACACTCACTGTACAAAGGAGCGGCGCTGAAGTCTAACTGGAGTTGCTGAGTTGTGTGTTTTAGGACTTCTGCGCTTCAGAGCGGATGTTTGTGCTTCTTCCACAGCACCCGGCTTCATCAAAAGCAGATGGTCACAAGTTTCCATGCTGAACTTGACAGCAGGAAACTGTATCTGGACAGCAGCCACTACTACAGCTAAAAAAATAAAAAAAACATCAACGACTAGTTTAAGTCTTTCACCGGAAGACTGGATTAAAAGAGCAGCAGAGGACTTCCTGTGACGTAATGGCCGGGGCAGCAGCCTGATTCTTTAGCTCCTCAGGAGAACTTCTAAAAACTAGCCAAACCTTAAATATACATTCTTATTTTCTGCGTTGACTACTCACAATACTCAACCGTGATGGCCAGCAGTCGAAAAGACACAGAGAAGAAGGGGAAATCATCGAAAAAAGACGAACAACAGAATCTAACGAATGCGGAAGAAGAGAACATGGCGACAGTGTTAGCCGAGCTGCGTACACTCAGAAAGGAGCACGCTGAAGCCTCCAAAGAAACTAAAGACTCCTTAGCAAGAGTAGAATCCGCACTGGCCGAAGTAGATGAAAGGACGACAAAATTGGAACAAAGGGTGACCGAGTATGAACAGAGGCTGAGTGACGTAGAAGACAAAACACAAAGAAATGAGCGAGCTCTTCATTATCTGCTACAAAGAGATGCTAGCCTGTCAGCAAAATGTGAAGACTTAGAGTCCAGAGCGAGACGGAATAATGTTCGCATATACGGGGTGAAAGAAGAGGAGGAAAACAACAAGGACATGCTGAGCTTCATCAGTGACCTCATCCGAACCTCACTGACACTGCCAGAAGAGCTCAATTTAAATGTAGTGAGAGCACACCGCTCATTGACTATGAAACCGAAAGATCCAGCAAGCCCCCCGAGGTCCATCATCGTCAGATTTCTAGATTACAGAATCAAAGAAACGGTAATCCAGGAAGCATGGAAGCATCGCGGAGGAGTGTCATACAATGGGCAGAAGATTTTCTTTGATCAGGACTACACGCCAGATATCCAAAAGAAACGCAAGCAAGTAAGAGACGTGATGAAACTGCTTAAAGAGAAGAACATTAAAGCTCAGTCGCCATTCCCTGCTAAATTGAAAATTCACCTGAAATCCGGAACGAAGACCTTCACGACCCTCGCAGATGCGGCCACAACACTCGGAGAATTGGGTATCCAAGTTCAACTAGACGAACGGGAGACGCTCCAGGCGGGACTTTTGCAGAATAACTGGACGGAGGCTTCAACATCAAACAGAGCTAATTCAATGACTAACGCAGACCTGAAGAGCATTCTCTATCGTGGTCAATGATGAACAAACGAACTGTGAGTAGCGATCTAAAAAAAAAAAAAAAAAAAAGAGGGACATAATATAATTTACTTTGTAATACTGTGTTTGGCTAGTTTTACCATTTAAAGCTAGCCTGGGTGTTCCCATACTGCTTTGCGCGCGATTTCATTCTCGCTGCAAAAGCAGTCTGGAAACCATCGCCCATATTTTCTCCTGAGATAGGGAACCAATCACAGAACGGGGGGGGCAGCAAGACGATGACGACGTCTATGCGCGACACCGAAGCTTGTAGTGTGTTAATCCAACATGGCAGCGGACCTAACGTTACCGTTCGATGCAGCCTTAGACAGTGTTTTAAGTAGCTTAGAACGCAAGTTTATTTTAAAAAAAGAGCAACGTTTGGCGTTGAAAGACTTCATTGCCAAGAAGGATGTGTTTGCTCTGCTACCAACAGGCTTTGGCTATGAATCCGCGCGCAAGGCAGCATGGGAATTACCAGGCGCATTTGATAGACATTCGTAGCGCCCAATAAACGGCTCTAGGCATTTGTAAAACCACGCCTCAAATACGAGAAAATAAACACGTAGTTTCCAGACCAGCATCTCATTGAGATGTGCAGTCGCGTCAGCCAGGCTAATTTAAAGCCAAATAATAAGGACAGGTTCTCCTCAGAGGAGTTTTTCCTTTTTTTTTCTCTTTCCTTTTCCCCTCACGCTGGCAATAGGCCAGATCATGGGCGACTTATTTAGCGTAGGCTATAGTTGCAACAGCACTGTGTGCGCATCCCGGAGAGACTGGTCACAACTCTCCGTCCGTGTTGAGACTGATTTTACGTTTGTTAGAACAGTCGGGATTTTGGAAGTTTGTTTTTTTCTTGTTCTATTTGTGTGTTCTTATTCTCCACAATGGTGGATGTTATGTGTAATTCTTACAATTAAGCTGTCACATAAGGTGCTCTACAAACACGGGTATAGGCCTACACATAGAAAATTCATGTTAACTCTGAAGGACAAAATCAAGGGATATTGTTATCCACATGGATAAACTGACCGTAGTGAGTTATAATGTCCATGGATTAAACCATCCTATTAAAAGGAAGAAAATACTCCATCAGTTAAAAACATTGCATTGCTCAATTGCATTATTACAGGAAACCCATCTACCGGAGAGCGAGCACATAAAATTAAGAAGGGATTGGGTGAATTTAGTATATGGTGCCTCAAATGGGAAAAAAAGAGGAGTGGCTATTTTAATCAACCGGAATTTGGCCTTTAGTGCAGATAAGGTGATACAGGATAAATCAGGTCGATATGTCATGGTGGTTGGGACGGTTGGAGGAACCGAGGTATCCATATTAAATGTATATGCCCCAAACGAATATGACCCAATGTTCTTCAGAGAAATTGCTAACATCATCGCAGGCAGTTCAAAAGGGATACTAATAATAGGAGGGGACTTTAATGCAGTGCAGGATGGGAAATTGGATAAGATACCCGCTGAAAAGGGATCTCGGTGCCCTAAAACAAAAACCCTAAATAACTTCTTATCTGAACTGGGTCTCACAGACCCATGGAGAACTAAAAATCCAAAAGGGAAAGATTTCAGTTTTTTCTCAAATGTACACAATAGCTATTCAAGGATTGACTTTTTCTGTCTCCCCCAACAATATATATATAAAGTCACAGATTGCATTATTGAACCTATAACCCTGAGTGATCATGCACCCATTGTGCTGAAGATAGACCTAGGTATGCGCTCCTTTTTCAGATATTGGAGGTTAAACATATCACTGTTGAACAATTCAGAAACGGTAGAAGATTTAAGTAAAACTCTGAAAGAATATTTTGAGATTAATGATAATGGCGAGGTCGATCCTTCAATTCTGTGGGAGGGAGCAAAGGCAGTCATAAGAGGAAAATTTATACAGATATCATCAAAAATGAAGAGGCAGCGACTCAAGGAACAGTTAAACCTGGAAAATAAAATAAAGCTTCTAGAGACACAACACAAAACCACACGAACAAGCAACATTGCTACAGAACTTAAGGAGGCTAGAAAAGCCTTGGACAACCTCTTGTCATATAAAGCAGAAGGGGCTTTGAGATTTTCCAGACAGAGGTACTACGAGATGGGGAATAGGGCCAGCCGCCTACTAGCCTTCCAACTTCGTAAAGCGCAGGCTAATCGTACCGTCTCTAAGATCTGTCACCCCACACTGAATAAAACAGTATCTCAACCCAAAGAGGTAGCAGATGCTTTTGCATCATTCTACCAAATCTTATACAAAGAACCCAGATTACACACATCAGGAGAGGACACTGATACCTTCCTCGCTGGCTTAAATCTCCCCACGTTATCAGAAGAAGCATCAAAACAGATGATAACACCAATTACGGAAACAGAAATAAGAGATGCCATAAAAAGACTAAAAAGTAACAAATCTCCAGGAGTCGATGGACTTCCTGGAGAATTCTATAAATGCTTCATAAATGACTTAGTACCCATACTAACTAAGGTGTTTAGATACTCCCTCTCCAAGAACAACCCTCCGGAGACATGGTCACAAGCCATTATATCAGTGATTCATAAAGAAGGGAAGGACTCAACACTCTGTGAAGGATACAGACCCATTAGTTTAATATGCAATGATCAGAAGTTATTGACAAGTATTTTGGCACATAGAATTCAAAGACATATTACTACTTTGATTAAGCCAGACCAAACAGGATTTATTCCTAACAGACAAGGTGCTAATAATATAAGAAGAACCCTAAATATCATCACTTGCGCTAAAAGAAACAAGCGAACATCAATGTTAATAAGCTTTGACGCACAGAAAGCGTTTGATACGGTAAACTGGGACTTTTTATACAGAACGTTGTCTGTAATGGGATTCCACCAAAACTTTGTGAACTGGGTCAGGGTTATTTACAGAAATCCAAAATCACGTGTCAGAGTAAATGGATGCTGTTCTGAATTTTTTGACCTACAGAGGGGGGTGAGGCAAGGGGACTGTCTTAGCCCCCTGCTGTTTGCTATAAATATTGAACCCCTGGCAGCCTCTATACGACAAAATGAGGAAATAAAGGGCATAAAAGACATGGGGAATAAAGAACACAAGATATCTCTTTATGCAGATGATATCCTGACCTATATAAGTGACCCAGCCCTTTCTGTCCCTGCACTGATGGACACCTTAAAGAAATATGGAGAACTCTCTGGTTATCAAATCAACCAATCAAAATCAGAGGCAATGATGTTGGTTGGACACTGGCCAGCTCAATTATCAGGGAGGCTTGATTTCCACTGGTCTCAAGGATTTAGATATTTGGGAATTATTGTAACGACAGACCCATCAAGATTGTATAAAGCCAACTATGGGAAATTGATGGGTCACATAAAAAAGGACCTTACAAGATGGGAAATCCTACCACTTTCTCTGATAGGAAGAATAGAATCTATAAGAATGAACATTTTACCGAGGCTGCTCTTTCTCTTTCAATCACTTCCTATCTATGTTCCTGCTTCCACCTTTACTATATTAGATAAATGGATGTCCAAGTTCATTTGGCAAAGCAAGAGACCTAGACTTAAATTTAAGAGACTACTTTGTCCAAAAGACAGTGGAGGCCTGGACCTGACTAACCTGAAAAAATATTACTGGGCGGCCCAGCTGAGATCAATGGTTGCTTGGATATCCCAAGACACTGACACTATATGGGTTGGAATGGAGCAGAGTGAGTGCCCAAATTTACCATTAAATTCAATCCCATTCTTAAACCAAGACATATGGGGGAAAAATAAGATTACTAATGTATGGACTAAGAACACCTTAAAGATATGGTCAATTGTGAGGAAAAAACTACAACTTCCCTTGACAGTCTCCAGAGCTATAATAATAGCAGATAACTGTGAGTTCTCTCCAGCTAGGCTGGACAAGGGATTCCTGAAATGGAAGGAAAAAGGTTTGGTGGTTTTGAACCAGCTGTTTGATGGACCAGTCTTAAAATCATTTGAGCAGCTTAAAGAGAAATATGATTTACTAAACCAAGATTTCTTTAGGTACTTACAAATTAGACACTATTTACAAAAACATCAGGAGTGGGAAAAGCTCTGCTCCTTACCAACAAAAATAGAACAATTATTTATATCAATAATTGAAGGAATAGTGAAGACAAAGTTCATATCACATATTTACAAGGTATTACAGGAAGAGTCTACAGAAAATAATTTGGATATTAAAGAAAAATGGGAGCTAGAAATGAACACAATAATCTCAGATGAGCAGTGGGAAATTTCATGCAGTCGAGGACATAGGGTGACCAATAGCCCAAATTGGAAGGAATTTGGTTGGAAAATCAAAATGAGATACTTTAGAACTCCACTTATAACATCAAAATGGAGCAACACCTCAGATTATTGCTGGAGAGGTTGTGGCTTGGTGGGAGACCACACGCATATATTTTGGGACTGCCCAAAGATATCAGAATACTGGAAAAATGTACAAAAAGAAATAAAAAAATGTCTTTGTATAGATTTACCTCTTGAACCATCACACTTTGTGCTAGGGGTACTGCCAGCTGATTTTGAAGAGAACAGCCAAATAACTTTGCTGAGAGTCCTTCTTTTAATTGCAAATAAGGTAATTACAGCCTCCTGGCTGAAGCCACATCCTCCAACTGTAGTGCAATGGAGGGAAAGAATCCAAGACGTTTACAATATGGAGTATACAACAGCATTATTACAATTAAAGGCAGATGTATTCCTAAATAAGTGGTCACCCATTGCCCTACATTTTCACTTGAAATGAATAACACGTAGCATTTATTTTTTATTCTTATTTTATTTATTCATTACTGGTACATGCACATTTGTGCAAACCTTTCTGTTTTTTTTTTTTTTTTTTTTCTCGATAGTATATATTTTCTTGCTATTATTATTTTATTGTTCTTAGTTTATTTTTATCACAATCGTCATCTGCAATGTGTAAACGACTTAAAAACATGTGATACTGTTGAGATAAAGGTCTATGTATTATGGTTAGGATGAAAGATATCCATGGACTGTTAACCTTCCTGTGGACCTACCCGTCGCACCTAAACTGTACCATCAAAACGTTTGATATACTGTATGACTGCACTTGATAAAAGGAAATAATAAAAAGTTCAAAAAAAAAAAAAAAAAAAAGAGCAGCAGAGACACCAAAGAACAGTTCGGTATCTTATAGTCACATAGTTTGGTTGGTACACCCACTTAAACTCTTCCTAAATGCTTTGCCACATAATTATCAGATGAATTAATACTAAATGTATAAAGATGGACAAACTTCCAATGATGTCACCAATAGGTTTCCTGAAGACTAGTTTTGAAGCTCAGTATGGAGACAATATGACGGCCATCGCCATCTTGACAATGATTGACTCCACCTAACTCCAGGCCAATTCAAAAATATGAATTGACTCACTTTTCTGGCCAGCCTAAAGTGACCATTTGACAGCTTTTCAGCCCTGTATGCTGTTGTTCAGTACTTTCAACATTTAGCAGCATTACCTAAAGCTAACGACGACATGCTCAGTAAAATTCCTCTGGGGAACTTTGGAAACCTGAAATTGACCTGTCTTTATTTTTTCCAGTTTTGTTGTGCTAAACTAAATCAACAGAAAAAAAGCGAGACAGGCATATGACAAGCTCCCTTCAATCTTCCCCCACTCACACTGTAGTAAATTTATTGAAGTCAGCTGATGTTCATGACTGGGCTACTTATTTGACACACACTGAGGCCAACACCATAAAAAGTCAACTCATAGATGCAAGAAATAAGTGTCCTGCGTTGCATCTCAACTCCAACCATCCCTTTCATGAGATGACATTTACAGTTTTATCTCTTCCACTCATCAGGTTACTTTGTAATATTCCATAAGCTTAACTTCACAAACTAGCAGTTTGAAGTTTCCATTTGTAAATCAGCAACTATGCAAACAGCCAGGCGTAAGGATGCCAGGGGTGAAGGGTCATGGTGACTGGGAGTGCTTCAGAAACTGAACTTAACAGCTTATCAGGGAAGTAAGATGAAAAGCTTCATAAAGCAGTAACGCAGTAAGACTAGCTTTTGCGACATGCTATCAGGGCGTGTTTTTACAGACATGCTGCAGTTACGAGGCAACGCAAACAAAAAGACACTCAATGAGTGATGTCAGATCGTTTGACTGAGGCAACAGCTGATTTGGAAGCTGAATGTGATCAATAAATTTGAGGGAATTCCTCTCAGTAAAAAAAGTTATGAATAATAAAGCAAATAACTGACATGAGTCAGACAAATTCTAGCAGAACTGCACATTAGAGCATGCTCAATTCTTTAAATCCTACATCAGTTGTTATAAAATCTTTATAAATTATGATCACTTGCTTAAAATACAGAATTTCTTTGGAAAAACCCAAACTGCTGCATGTGGACATTCTTTCCACAGGTTGGTCCCAAATTGGAAATTTGAAAGTTATGCCGAGAACCTAGGGTTACTACAGGTAACCTAAAGTTATTTTTTTCTGACCATACTGAAAATACAATTTACAGATATACTTCCCCACCTAATGAAAATAAACTAAACTAAAACAAATTACTTTACAGACACCTAAAGAAGTGTCTGTTTCATGTAAATGACTCTAGAACTGTGTTCTACAATGAACAAAACTGCGAGGTGTTTTTTCTTTCATTATTTCTTTGTTTTAGAACCGCACAAACCATAACAATAAAAGTTTTTTTCAAATTTCTTTTCTCTGTGTGATGTGTGGAATGTTTATGCTAGTACAGGCAAACCTGTTAGGTTAGGAAGCTGGATTGTAGAGTGCTTTGTGTCCTGCGGCATCTTGCATAACCTGCATGCAGCCCACTCAACAACAGACAACAGTGGTGCTGTAGAAAGAGCTGCAAAGAGCATCAGCGGCACAGAGGGTCAACTGTCACTGCTTTTCGTGACAAGCAGAAAAGCTGCAGCTCTTTTTGTTCAGTAAAAGCTAGCTGGTGACCTCTAAAAACACAGCTGCTGGTTTAGGGAACGTCCACGCATGCGCAAAAGTAAACAACAGTAAAAATACCAAGAACACGACGCGACATTTCCGGTGGTAATTATCAGAATAAATGTGAATATGCGTCGCAATGGGCAAAATGTAAAAGTAAGCGTGTTAACTAATTTTTAAAAAATGTAATGTTCAATTTATAACCAGTTTTATACAGCTATTGGATCCCAAATCACTGTTATGTAAATATTCAATTCAATCAATAAAACTACGGGTGTTATACAGGTAGGTATTTAGGAACAATATTAACCAAAACTGTCTATAGATTAAGACTACCGTTACTACTAATAATAAAGCTGAAGATTATATGACATGGAGAACAGCAGCTCTAACACAGACAGCGTGAGCACCCTTATTTTGAAGCGCACAGTCCTCCACTTCCTGTTTCTTATCTGCTTGTGGCCATCTTGACGCAGCTGAAGAGTCCACTTCTACTCACCATTTCTATGATTCTAGTTTTCTTGCCCGCTCGCTTCTTCTTAGCGACGATGTACTGGGCCAAAACCACGCCGCCGAACAAAGCACAGACGCTGGCGCTGGCCGCGGCCCCGACCTTCACCACGGCCGTCTTGTCCATGACGGTCCGCTCCCCTAGCACCAACAAGCCCGCCGCCCGGAGTGTCCCGTCCTTCCCCTGTCATACAGTCAATGCTATCAGCGCGCGGCTTCCTACTGGTGCACGCAATCGAAGATCGTCTATGATGAACGTGACCAGCCACTCTGTTGCTGAGCAACAACACATACGATAGTAATGTCTATGTCTAACAAAATGCATTATCATTTTTCAAGCTCATCAATACAAACGTAGTAGCTATAGAATATACACTTCAAGAAACTTTACAAGTCCAGCTGCCTTTCGTAAGCGTTTTTTTTTTGTTTATTTTGGGCCATTTCAAAGGAAACACTTCACTGGCAGTATGATTTTGTCCCTTGGTCCCCCCTATTCGCCTATACACAATAAAAACTTAGTTTGTCTTTACTGCTTTTTTGCATTAATGGAAGTAAAGAGGTCTCCCTTGTCTCTTCTAAAAATAAAAGGGAAAAAAGCCTAAATCAGAGCAAAGTCTGGCATAAAGCTAATTGTGACTCAGATATGTGTGATTTTCTTCTATCCCTATATTCCCCATGGAGATGATTAAAGTCCTATCTTATCTTATCTTACCTTATCCTTTCTTGTTAATGAATTTAAACTTGGGTTAGTTCAGATCCTCAGGTAATGGTCAAGTGACTTGATAACAAAGCCTGCTCAATATTAATGTGAAAGCCAGATCAAGCAGAAGTAAAGTGGTTTCATTAGTTGCTTCTAAAAGTAAAGATTACTTTTACTTTTTTGCTTAGTCGACTTCAGTTTATTGTAAAGCTATTTGCACCTTCTCAGAAGACAGTTTTGTATTCACGTTTATTACCGCTCACTATCTGGACAGCTGAGATGGCTCCATGCAAACCTGAGATATATCTCCATATGGAAATGATCCCTCTTGTGCAGTGAACATGCTGAAGTAAGAAGACGTTAGACGTTCTATGTTTCTCTTTTTACTTAGGTAGTTTTCAGTGCAATGCATTGAATGTAATGAAGCTGTTGGTTGCCTACCCCATAACGTATAACTTTGAGCTTCTGTAAATAAGTCCTATTGGTTGATGTGATTAATTTAATTTGGAATGAAAAGAACCAGATTCACATCTCAGATTCTTTATTTTTTACAACAAAATAGAACTTAACACAACACTGTTAATTTTTTTTATTTTACTACAGACACAATATGTGAAATGAGATCATATTTCACAAGATCGACTTGTGAAGACTCAGATGTGTAATTGTTCAGTTCTACAGAATCCTTTTTTACAATTGTAAGGTGCCTCAGGCATCACTGGTCCTTCCACTAATGGGGAGTGGAGCTAGATCAGTATATATTTAACTCACAATCATCAACTTCACTGTGAAACTTTCAGTATAATCATTATATACAGTAGGTATGGTTTGAACAATTCCTGGGGATATTGCTCCAGAAAAAGTACCAACCTTTTGGATTAATCAAAGCTACCATTTTTAAATGTAAGGTGACCTCAAAGACATATTGAATGCCAAGAAGAGGGCTTTTAGAACTAGTAACCGTGAGGAGCTGAAAGTGATTCAGAGGGACCTGAAGGCAAAGATCAGAGAGGCTAAGGAGTCACACAGGAGGAAGCTGAAAGGGAAACTCCAGCAGAACAATGTGAGGGAGGTATGGAGAGACATGCGAAACATCACTGGTTTCAAACCAGCTGGCAGTGGAGCAGAGGGAGGTGTGGATAGGGCCAATGAATTAAACCTGTTTTTCAACAGATTTAACACAGTGGACCCCACAGACCCCTTTGTGAGCTGCCCATCATCATCATCAACACCAACGATGGCATCACCATACCCTCCCCCACCCCGCAGCGCTCCTGCTCCTATTGATGGCCCTGCTCCCCACAACTCAACCATTACCTCCTCCACCAGCCCTCTCCAGAGGTGTAGCAGCAACCCCCCACCAAGGACAACAACGACGACCTGCTTCACAGCTGACCAGGTGAGGAGATGGCTGAGGACACTCCATGCAGGAAAGGCTGCAGGCCCGGATGGCGTCTGTCCCAGAGTGCTTAGGGCCTGTGCCACCCAGCTGTGTGGAGTCTTTCAACTGGTTTTCAACACAAGCCTGAGCCTACAGAGGGTACCTGTGCTGTGGAAGACATCATGCCTCGTCCCAGTGCCAAAAACACCACGCCCCTGCAGCCCCAGTGGCTACAGACCGGTGGCCCTGACCTCCCACATAATGAAGACCTTTAAGCGACTGGTTCTGGGACAGCTATGAGACATGGTCGACACTCAACTGGATCCTCTCCAGTTCGCCTACCAGCCACAACTTGGAGTAGAGGATGCCATCATCTTCCTGCTCAACTGTGCATATGCTCACCTGGATAAAGCGGCAAGCACTGTGAGGGTCACATTCTTTGACTTTTCCAGTGCTTTTAACACCATCAGGCCGACTCTTCTGGGTGACAAGCTCAAAGCTATGCAGGTTGATGCCTCCCTGGTGTCCTGGATCGTTGACCACCTCTTTGGAAGACCACAGTATGTGCGGCTGCAACACGGTGTGTCTGACAGGGTGGTCAGCAGCACTGGGGCTCCACAAGGGACAGTCCTCTCCCCCTTCCTCTTCATCGTCTACACCACGGCTTCAATTACCAGACAGAGTCCTGCCACCGTCAGAAGTTTTCTGATGACTCTGCAGTAGTAGGATGTATCAGTGATGGTGAGGAGGCTGAGTACAGAACTGTGGTGGGAAACTTTGTCACATGGTGCGAGGACAATGTCCTTCAGCTGAATGTGACAAAGTGACTGTTGAAAGACAAAGGAACTGGTTGTGGACATGAGGAGAAAAAAAGGCTCAGGTGGACATTGTGGAGGACTACAAGTATCTGGGAGTGCACATCGACAATAAACTGGACTGGTCAAAGAACACAGAGGCACTCTACAAAAGGGTCAGAGTCGACTCTACTTTTTGAGGAGACTGAGGTCCTTCAACATCTGTCAGACAATGTTGAGGATGTTCTATGAGTCTGTGGTGGCCAGTGTGCTCCTGTACGCTGTTGCATGCTGGGGCAGCACACTGAGAGTGGCAGACGCTAATAGACTCAACAAACTGATCCGCAAGGCCAGTGATGTTGTAGGGGTGGAGCTGGACTCTTTGAACACAGTGTCAGAGAGGAGGATGCTGGCAAGAGTGGAGACCATCCTGGACAACTCATCTCACCCACTACACAACACACTGGCCAGTCTAAGGAGTACCTTCTGTAACAGTAACTCATTCTACCCAAATGCACCACAGAACGCCACAGGAGGTCATTCCTGCCTGTGGCCATCAGACTTTATAACTCCTCCCACTGAGTGTTGGTCATGCTTAACACTCTCAACACTTCAACACTGTTAATTTATTTGCAACCTTTTACCTCTGTGAATAGTTGTGTAATATTGTTTCTTTTACTTTAAATGTTTTACTTTTATTCTATTGTATTTGCTCTGTCAACTAGCAACTGTGACTTTATGGGAGCAACAGCAACAAAACAATTTCCTTGAAGGATTAATAAAGTATTGCGATTCTGATTATGATTATGTTCCTCATAAAAAACTCAAAAGCAAGATACCTTGGATTTGAAGTGAAGGAATACATTTTTTAGCTATAATAACTCACGTATTAGTTGCAACAGCAAAGAAAGAATATTGCAGTTATTTGTTTGAGAAGAAAACACATTCAAAAGCAGGCAGCAGGCGACAGTTTTAGCCACTGCACCACTACGCCATACTGCCTTGTACACAAGTAGAGATTTTAACATTTCAACCTAAGGTTCCATTTTTAAGTGGCAAAACAATCGTGTATCGAGAGAAGAAAAAAGCAAAGAACTGAATAAAGTTTATTTTGGAAACCAGACATATGTTATCTTCTCCTCTCCTTTCTTATTTATGAATTTGAATTTGGCTGGGTCCACAGTCCCAGCTTGGGGAGAGCTGACTTTGTACCTAAAGCAAATACTACATTAAACACACATCAAACACTTCATTTTAAAAGAACTAGCGATCTCTTAGGCAGTTTAAAACACCTGCAAAGATAGAATCTTTTTTTCCAGTGTATTGTGTGTCTTGTAGAGTTCTCATTTGAATTTTAAAAGAAGGGATCGTGAGCCAAAACTTTATCTGTCCAGATACTCATTCAGGTGAGCTCTTAATTTGACTATTGTGCAGCAATGACATCTGTGCTGAACGGCCACAGTGCTAACCACCCTAGACTGTACATGTATGTACTATATATATTACGAAGGTTAAAAGCTGAACAGTATAAACAACATGATAACTAATGAAGTTCAAAGGTCAAAAAGGCCAGAGAGGTTTTCTTTTGCCATTTCAACCATGCATAGTAGGCGCAGCACATAGTAAGATGGAGCTACATGAAGACATAGGGCTAAGTATGATACAAGGGACTGAACATAAAGTGAACATGTGCAAGCTTATGCAGGCAATACAAAACAGTGCAGATGTTACGAACAGAGCAAATGGTGCAGACAGTGCAGACAAACAGTGCAGGAATGAGAGACAGTGCAAAGACAAACAGTACAATACAGACAGTGCAAAACACTCGGGAGTCAATGTACTTATAAAAAGACTATACACAAAAACAGAGAGCAGTGCTAACCAATAAGGAGACTACCAGAGTATGAGTCAGGGTGTAAGGACTGAATGACAACAAGAAGAAGTCTGACTGTAGATGCAATTAATTATTTACAGAAAATCTAACTCTAAGTTGCACTGTTATTTACAGTGAAGTGTACCTAAGCAGAAAAAAGCAAAGACTTAAGGAAAGTCTGAAATCATCTAATCTAATTTTGACTTCAGGTTGGGTTCCACTGACAAATATGAAAACTGACATCAGGCAGGGGTGCAACATTGTAGTTCCATCTTTACTTACTGCACATTCCCATTTTTATTCAAGACACTGTCACTTGATTGATAAATAAAACCCAGTTTCACTTAGTCACATTTCTTGCTTCACTTCATGTACTTTTAAAACAGCAACTGATAGCTTAGTCAGTTAGTTTTACGCACCTTCTAAGGTATCTGTTTAAGAGATTTCAGCTGAATGCTAAGAGAAGAGATAATGGGCTGAAACCTATCTGTCCACATACTCATGATTTGACTATTGTGCAGAAACAATGTCTGTTGCAAAGGGTGGTTAGAACAATGTCAGTATCGTTTTGAATATCTTGATAAGCCATAATGCTGTTGCAATTTAAAAATTACATTTGTATTCGCCAAGACAAGACATCAGGCACAACAGAGAACAATGGAACTCTGCTCGAAGAAGATGCAAATGTCTTCAGATTGTTCTGAAATATATAGAAGAAGATGCTTTGCGCTGCTCTGTCAGGCCTCCACCATCTCACTGAAGAAGGTAAGACCATCTCTTATTACATACCATGTACTTTTGTACAGCAGCTGCAGAATCATAGTCTAAAATACCTGTTCATAGAAACTGCTAAAAACAATAAAAATGTGTAAAAATCTTGATAACCCTGCAGTATTGCTGTAGTATTGTTGTGGCAACTTTAATAAAAATGTGTGTGTATTTTAATTCACAGTGTCTTTGTGCTGCATTCAATCATCGCCCCCTCAACACCTGAGTAAGCCATGGTTCCTTACTTCCTTCTGTCTTCTTAAATTTCTTTTTTCAACTCAAGTGTATCCTTTTGATTCCCGTCATTTGCCATCTTTCTGAATTAATTGGTCATGATGTGTTAACATGATTAATTATTACACTCTGCTGCTCATGTCAGGCTGAGAGAGAAAAATGAGGAAACTGATCGTGATTGCAATTATTCTGCTGGCAATAGCAGTAACGGAGATTAACGGTGATGTACGTTGATGTTTTTTTTATTTCAAAGTGCACCATCTCTCCTTTTAAGACGTTGATATTTTCCATTTTAGGACTACTGGAGGTTATGTTGTCACTGTTACTTGTTACAGTGTTACTGATTTGAAACTGAGAAAACGTATCAGTAAATGATAAAAAACTGTGGAGTGACTAACCTCTACACTATTTATCTATGAACACTGTTACAAATGAATAATATGTTGTTGAGCTAAAAAGTGCAGTTTACAAGTAACATTTCTCATGATCTGTAGCTAATGCCAAGTGATATTGATTATTTTGCTGTTTTGCAGTGGATCTACATCACATGTCTGTTTTTGTTCATTCACAGTTCCAGTTTGGAGATATAATTGCCTTCCCACGTCAGATCAAATGTATATGCAGGACATTTACCTATACACACTTTGCTGTTTATGTGGGTAACAGAACATTTCCACATAAAAGAGACGAGCACAACATATTCCATCGCAACCGTGAGTAGAAATGCACACCTTGACATATTTACAGTTACTGAGAACAGTTAAAAGAAAGGTAGTTCAGCAACAACAAGTTCTAGTGAAAGTAGCATTCATCTTAGAGCTAATAGTGTGTTAACATAATAAGTAGCTAAATAGTTGGTATCTCTTTTCATTCACCACAGACAAAGACCTCTGAAGTTGTTAACCTAGCTTAGCAAAGAAGCACCCAAGTATTAAATGCAACATATTATTTTATATTTGGGTTTTACTTCTTCACAGTTCTAGTACAGTTTTTATGGTTCTCCTACACATACGTTTCAAAATTGTTACTCCTGGTGGGTTGGGTTGTTTTCCAGGTTGGAAGCATTGTAAATGGAAATGTGAAAACTGCAGTCCCATAGCAGTCTCAAAGATTTCAGTCGTGACTGTTTTGCCTTCACCTGCAGTTACTGGTGGTAACATCAGCAGTGTGGTTTAATACTATGGCTCACAGAATTTGGGGAGGTCACAAAACAACTTCATTTTGATAAAGAAATAGGGCAATAATTTAGCATTCTGTGAGCAACCCATTTACACTGACAGTGACTTTAACAGGGTTCGTCACCACAGACACCCCTTTTATCAGACATATACTGTTTGATTCTTTGATGCATGTGAACCATGGTTTTTCTGTGATACAAATTAAAATAACAGCAGCCAAAAGAGAAAAATATATGCAGCGGCTTTGTGCTATTCTCATACTTTTGTGCATTCTCAATTCCATTGCAGATCTTTTCAAAAATCAGTTTGGTACACTAAAAACTAAAGACAAACACCACAAGGACAACTACCTTGACGGTATTGAAGGCTTCCCAGTGGGAAACGAAAACGAAATAACTGCAAGAATCCAAGAGAAACAAAAATATGAATTATATAAACCCCGCTCCAGAAACTGCGAACACCTTGCCACTTATCTGCGCTATGGAGTGTCAATTTCAATTCAGGTATGATGTGAATTCATCAGTTTCCTGCTTGTTTGTTGGAACCTGTTGCTTCATCCGACAATACTGTGATGAGCAGAAGCAATGAATTGTTAATGTTATGTTTATATTACTGAAGAGGTGCACAACAGCTGTAGCATCACCTACAGTGGCTACAGTAGATCTACAGGGAGACTCACTTCCCTCTTCTGTCTGTGCTAAGTCCAAACATTAGGTAGTGAAAATGAATGCATCTAATATAACAGTCCTGCACTAAATCTCCCTTCATGACCAGTATACTGTTCACTTTATGTTGAAGGTGGTAATTCAGCTGTGGGATCATTTTGGAGGATGTACTTTGTGGTGCTGTTAAACTGGACCGATTGATGTTTCTGTTATGTAGCCTTGCAGTTCTCAAAAAAAAAAAATTTAAAAATGGAAACATGTGTTGATACAACACAGTATATTATAATAGTACTACAAATCACAGGCTCCAAAAAGAAAATACAGTTGAATAACTCATAATCATTATTTTAAACAATTCAGTTTCATTTCATTTTGTTTATATAGCGTTACTAACAATACAAATAGTCTCAAGACGCTATACAAAACCCAGTCTGAAACCCTCAGAGCAAGGACTAATATGAATGTGACAAGGAAATTCTCCCTTTTAACTGGAAGAAACCTTGAACAGAACCCAGCTCATGGAGGGATGCATTCAGGCAGGAGTGGATAACTTCAGGCCATGGAGACTGGGCAGGTCAATGTGTAGGCCATCAGTGAGTAGTATGGAGCTCCACAGGTCAGAACCACACAACTCCAGACCAGAGACAGAGACAGAAACAAACGCTGAATACCATGAAGCTAAGATTTATTGCAGGACTGGTATATGGTATATTTTAACGCATTCCCTTTCATTAGTGAAGTGGCAAATGAGTGTACAGCATATCATCTAGAACACTAAAAGTTAAGAGTTCATTTTGTTTACTGCTGTTTAAGTCTCACAAACTATTAATGTCATCAAAGAATTGTGTGGACAGTTTTCTCCATGAGAGTAATATATTCCTGTACAACATATTTCTGATTCTGTCTTTGTTACAGCGTGGCCAGAGCACTGCAAAATACTGCAAAAACGACAAAAGCCTCAATATCGATGAAATATTGAAGAAAATAAACCAAGATCAGCCAGAAAAAGAAGAATGTGAATATGTCTGTGCCAAAAATCCGCCCAAAGGCGAGTGTAGTTCTTGCCCTCTAGATTCCAAGAGGGGCCCCGGTTAAAAAGTGCTTATCCATTTCTTTCGGCCTGTGTGTGGGCTTTCCTCGCATAGCATGCTGAGGACTTACATGAAATAAAATAAATACAAAACAATTCTGGCTGAATTACTAGACTGGGTTTGTACTTGAAGGGTGAAAACATTGGTAGCTTCCTGTCTGCATTAAAATCAGATTTTGTTGTCTGTAAGAGACGTGGACAGAATGCATTCACATGAAAATGTCTAAAGGCTGAAGTGTAATCATTTATGACTTCCATACACACAGTTAGGTCCATACTATATGTTTGAATACTGACATATTTTAGCCATTTGCCAAAACATAATCAAGATATAGCTATATTATGAATAATAGGTTAAAGCACAGACTGATTTGTTGGTGTTCTAAATTGGAGGGAAGATGTACGCAGTTTGCCCTTTGGGTTCACCCCAAAGGGCAAACATTCACAAACCTCATGAAAAGCAATATTAAATGGATCTAAGAGCAACCTGTACCCAAGTTGTGTGAAAAGAAATGGCTCATGATCTGAAGCATACATCATCATGTGTAAAAAAATAGTAGATACACTGTAATGGCATGAGCATTCACAGCTTCCAGCAACACTGGGTCACTAGTTTTTGATTTTGTGATAGAAGACAGAAGCAGCTGGATGAAAGGTGCATCAGTATTGTGTTCAGAGCTTCTTGTGGGTGTGGAAAATCAGCCCGTAACCTTCTGGAAACCAGTAAATCCCCTCTATTAATGCACACAGAGATCCCAGAATAAGTCTGCAATTTAAAACAGTTTCTAGGAACAAAAAGGACATAACACATTGGAGTAGTGAAAGAGTAAAGTAAAATTTATTGTATTAACGTGCTGTATGCCAAATAAAATATATTTAACATTTTAAAATTTGAATATTGAGAAGAATAGCAAGATCAGCAAGAAAAGCTCGAAAGGATTTGTGTGGGTGTGTACGGCAACAAGTCTTGTGATCAGCTTGCAGCAGGGAGGCAATGTTGGAATGCATTACAAGTAAAGTCAAAATGAAAACATAAATAGCTCTGTTGTCTAAAAATAAATAACAGCGGCATCTCAAAGTTGTCTGAGCTACAGGTCAGGTGATGGGAGTCAATTCTTCCAGACAATGAATTAGGAGTCATACAAGACGCAGTTTCTTTTTTACATTTCTACCAGTCTTTATGTTCAGTGTCTACTATCTGTCTTGGTTGGTGGTAAAATTACTGATTGTGTATGGGTACCAACAGCTAGGAGACGCATCAGTATTTAACTACAATAACAGGCACCGTGCCAAATACAGTACACTGAAAATTGTATCAAGGTGATATCACCTGACTCAATTAAATGGTGACTGATAAGCAGTTAAAAACTAAATCAGTGAAATGTTCTGCTTACGTTTCATTTTTCATGTGAACAAGCTACATATGTAACACCTGTCTGATCTAAAGCGCCCACTGTAGTGCAGTCTTCGTCTTCATCATCGCCATCCTCTTCGGAAATGTGTGTATGTTGCCAGTAACTACTCCACAGGTCGGATTCCTTTAGCCTCCTCCAGCTTCCTCAGGGTCTCGTCCCACTGAGTGAACTGCTTGGACAGCAGGAACATCTGCCAATCAGGGGACAGGTGTCAGTGGGTGGAGCTCAACTCCTGCAGCAACTTGTGTTGTTAGTAATAGAAAAGCAATTGAGCAGCTGATGGACAAGTATTTATGTATTATTTTCTTGTCTTTTTTTTATCCCATGAGATCAAGCATTACATCTTGATGTTTTTAATTATAGAATGCCAAAGTATTTCTATGTGTAATACTTTGTTTTGAGGTCATTTTTATTTTCCTGGAATAAACAGATATGTACCATTTTGTTGTACTCCTCGAAAAGTTTCTTCACTTCCTGGGACTGAGCCTCAGTTTGGTCCTGTAAAACAAACAACCTTACAGAACCTGTGCGGTGACAGACACAAAGATCTAGATGGAGACAGAGAAAGAGAAGAGGGTACCTGCTGTTTGATATGAATCTGTGACAGCCGCTGCAGCTTGGTGGCATGTTCGGGTACATCTGTGCACAACAAAAACATACAGCTAACACAGGCCTAAAAAGCCAGACATACAGTACTCCAGCATCTTCACGTTATTCAACCAGCAATTATACAACTCAGATAAAAAAAAAACATTGCATCACTGTGGACTGCAGCATGCGGTCAAGGGACACATGTGGAGCTATAGAAACTACTTTTAATGTCTAATTAATAGAGGGCAAAATCACTGGCTGCAAAACAGGTAGCTCGTAACTCTGTATCTGCAAGGTGAAACTCACCTCTGATGTAGTTACTGTCCAAGAGTGGCTGCAGATTGTTAACCTGCTCCAGCAGAGAAGCTTGAGAAAGCAAAAAGTCCTCCTCTGTAAAGACAAACGCACAGAATCAAATGTGAACTGCTCGTTTGTCCTTCTACAACAAAACCTCAGGCTCATGAGATTTATTTATTAAACAGTAACACTTCCATGCACAGGATTAACTGGATATATTTACGGCCCTCCTGGTGCTTACCAGCAAGGATGAACTCCAGTTTCATGGCATCAGGTACAGTGATGTGATCGGTGAACTGAGGGTCCAGGTACTTCAGCAAGTCTTCAACTGCAACACAACAACAATAATTATTATTGAAAACATAGTCAAATCTGTCAAATCACTGCAAGACGACTGCGTCTTTAATTTATTAGATATTTTTCACAAAACTTTGCAGCCCTTCTAGTTTTCAATCTTCAGTAGCCACCTTGAATGACATTAATTTACAAATCTATTGCTGGTGCCTAATAGTTATGGCACACACAATTACATTCTAGTCCGGTCACCTTCACTCCACATCTAATAATAATAATAATACATTTTCTTTATAGGCGCCTTTCACAACACTCAGGGTCACCGTACAAAATTGCTTAAAATAAAACACAATTAAAATACAAGAAATAGTTAAAATAAAACACAATTAAGGTACACACAAGCATAATATAGAACATATAGTTACAAACAAATGACAGATAGGATGGGAGATAGAAGTGAGACTATGGAATGGAGTAGGCCTGTCTGAATAAATAAGTTTTGAGCTGAGATTTGAAGGTGGTGACTGAGTCTGAATTTTTTAAGTGTTCTGGGAGGGTGTTCCAGAGGCAGGGGGCTGAATGGGAGAAGGCTCTGGACCCCATGGTGGTCAAGCGAGCAGGTGGGAGGGTGAGTTGTAGTGATGAGGATGACCTAAGAGTGCGGGCAGGAATGTTTATTTGGAGCAGGTTAGTGAGGTAGTGAGGGGCGAGGTTGTTTAATGCCTTGAAAGTGAGAAGTAGGATTTTGTAGCTGATATGTAATTTGACAGGAAGCCAGTGGAGTTGCTGCAGGACCGGTGTTATGTGACTTATGGAGGGGGTTCTAGTGATGATTCGTGCGGCGTAGTTTTGAACCAGTTGTAGCTTATGGATGGATTTGTCAGGTAAACCAAATAAAAGGGAGTTGCAATAGTCCAAACTAGGGCTGAACGATATATCGTTATCGTATCTATACCTAGATATGAACATTCAAGATATTAATATCGATCAAGCAACGATATAGACCAATGACAAACATATGAGGGCAGGAGTGAGGGAGATGCCGACTGAGATGCACACACTCCATACACCGCGGGGAAATTAAAAAGAAAGAAAGTAAAGTGACATGAGTGCGGAAGATAATGCGGCCGGTGGCGGTGCAGAATAGAGGGTGACAATTTTTCGGGACTCCCGCGGGTCCCGCTATTCCCGCGGGAGTCCCGCGGTATGGGAGTCAGTTTCACTGTTGGTAACGTGATAGGGACAGGTTAGAGAAAATAATCAACGGAGCGGGACGGAGCCGGAGATTAAATTAAAAAAATGACGCTGCAATTCGGTGAGTGCACCCAACTTTAGACAATAACATATGGAGTGGGACGGGATTTGGGAGTCTCTCTCGTGATTTTGCGGGACAGGATTTTTTTGGGGGGCAGTCACGTGATCAGAATATGACGGGAGTATTTTTGTAGGATGGGATGGGAGCGACTATTGATTACGTGTCACCGTCTAGTGCAGAATCTGATTTGGTGCCAAAACATAAATCATCCTCCATTATCTGGAGGTATTTTGGATTTAAAAAGGATGATGTAAACCAGAGTGAGGTGTCGTGCAGGTTGCGCTTGGCGAAAATTGCGACGAAGCAACGAAGAGTGTATTGCAATGAGAGAAACACCGGGGACTTCTCAGTCATCCCAAAGGAAGCCCAATCAAAGTTTGATTGCTGATGCGTTCAGCAGAGTCGACGTCCGCCAGGCATAAACACATTACAGACACTATAACATACCACATTGCAAAAGATATGGTACCTGTGTACACAGTCTAGAAAGAGGGCTTTAAATATGGTTCGGACGCTCGATATCGAGATATCTGGTATAATTATCGAGATATGAAATTTTGTCCATATCGTTCAGCCCTAGTCCAAACGGGACGTAACCAGGCTATGGACAAGAGTGGCAGTATTGTCAGTTGAGAGGGATGGACGGAGACGGGAGATATTGCGTAGGTGAAAATAGGCTGAACGGGTGATGTTGTTAATATGAGAACGGAAAGAAAGAGTGGTGTCAAGGATGACACCCAGACTCTTAACCTGGGGAGAGGGGGAGACTGGGGAACTGTCAATTTGAATGGAGAAGTTATTTATATTAGATAGGGTGGTTTTGGTACCAATGAGATGAATTTCAGTGTTACTACTGTTGAGAAAGTCAATGACTATCTACCATAAAATACAACAACAAAACACAAAGACACTCTTTCATATGACGCATGAATAACTGCACAGTGGGGAGGAGTATCTTTTAGGAGTAACCTGAATACTAATAACATAAATAAATAAATATACTGCAAGCCTCTAAGTGCAAGGGTTGATGCAAAAGTGCATGACTCACTCTTCTTGTGCAGGATCTTTACTCGTTCCCTTTTGTTGGCAGTGCTGCTCAGACCTGCCTGAATCCGGGCTAAAGACTCTACACACTGGAAAAAAAAAAAGACACTGATTAGAATTAATGTTAATAAGGGTTTAGAGTTGTCTTTTTAATTATGATGCTATTTTCTCTCAGTTACCTTGTACCAAGCTTTTGACGATTGACTGAATATGTTCTTTTGCATACTTCCCAAAAAACATGTAGGTCTCATTCTGTGTACAATGACAATACTTTCCCCCTAAGTATTAGGTAATTCCAACTTCAAACTTCAGCTGTCAGTAACATACAAAGCACTACATAAACAGGGCATTATGCCACTTTCTCCACCCCTGTAAATACAACATCAACCACAGCACAGACCAACTTCAGTGCCTCTTTGTGAGTCGAAATAGCTTTTTCACATCACATGACGCTCCAACTGGATAGCGCCTGTGCTGACTCACAAGAACCGTCACATCTTCTTAGACCGTATGCCATAAACCATGTACAGTATACTTAACATTACTGCCGGACACTGTTAAAGCATAGCCTAGGATTCCATTTTCATAAATGTGTTCTCCTAAATATCTGACTAACTGAATTCTGTTCATTCCTTAGGTGCAAATCCTGCTTGAGATGGGTAATAAAACATTGTGATCCTCATCTGTGTTGCTTTCTTCTTGTTATTGTTTTTCTTATAGAGGCCATTTCAATAATGCTTTTTTTTTTTTTTTTCTCTCCAATTGGCCTCAGACCAATACTGGAAGCAATTATATAAAAACATCTAATTGAATATTAGCACAACTCAACTGCCCACTTAGGGTGTTCTGTACATTAGGCTACTCGTAAATAATTGATATTATCAGCAGACTCAAAAAAACTGGCTTATACAATTTTGATTATACACTATGAAAGATCTCGAAGGCATCACTCAAATAGAAGCATATTATTAAGTATGAAAAATATGGATACTTTGTTGTGATGATTAATAAAGATAAAACTAGTCCCGGTCTGTGTATCGACCCTGAATGTAATATTTAAGACTGTATAATTATGACTTACACAACATATAAGTAGATTCATACACACAATGATTCCATTACGGCCTCATAGCTCATAGCTAACCAACACTAGCTACGTTAAAGCTGCAATGCAAACCCAATAAATAAATAAACGAACGAACAGCTGACAGAAAATAATATAACACAGTCGTAGTTGTTATCATCACAATTAGGTGAATAACTGTCATACTATCTTAGAAAAACTGATCGTACATCCATGTATCAAATACAAGGGCGTTAACTCATAGCCAGCGTAGAGCCGTCATTAGCTTTGCTAGGCTAATAGCTAGCTAGCTACTTTGCAAAAACCATCCCCCACTTATATGAGCAGATATTGTTATGGGCAAACCTTCACAGGTTTTCCACTTCTGTTTCTTCTCTCGCCGTGTATACGGCTCTCCAGCGCCTGAAGACGCATTTCCAGGTCATCAGTCTCCAATGTTTTATCCATTCTTGAAGGAATTAGAGAACAGTCCGAGACAGAACAGACTCCAAACAGCCTAATGTACGTATTTTACAAGAGACGTCGCGTAATGATGACGCGCCCGCAACGGATTGACGTTTCTGCTAGGTTTTTGTAGGGGGATGCATTACCTACAGACTTTTGTAATGCGCAAGACCTTCGGTACTTCAATAAAACTTTTTATTTGACTCAGGGGTGTCATTATTTTTGCTAACACGGCTAAATTAAAAATGTTTTTGTAGTTTTTGTACTAAAGATTTCTGTCGCCGGAGGTCGCTGTTTTGCAGTAAATAGGATATTTCAGCTGTTTTTCCGGTGACAGCAGGGGAATGACAACACCGACTGTTACGGCCCTTCTTCCATTCAAGTTGACTACAAAACATCGACTAAAAGTAAGGTTTTCACTCACGTCTATCTCATTCTCCTACATAAACAATTCCCGTATGTGGCTAATATTAACATTATCCAGGAAGCAGACACATTTATCCACTGTGAACAATTCTTTCGCAGGTTTCCACTAGCCAAGTTAGCTCACCTAGCCCTCAAGCTAACGTCAGTTTTTTGCATTAGAGCTGCGTAGCTGGACAGACGTGGAGTTAGTCTGCGAGCCCAGCAGGTGAGTTGCTGCCTCTTCACTAGACTATAACTTGGTTATACCGCCACTGACAATTTACTAAAGAAATATCCGGCTTATCTGTGGGTAAATAACTTGAGTCGAGGCTGTGCTAGCTTAAACTGCACCTGCTACTTAACTAAGGTTTGAGGGTGGTGATGCTGAAAGTTTTGTTTTATTTTTTGCCTGTCTGCTCTATTCCTGACAGCAGGAAGCGGCTGGCGTTTGGACTTAGGCATCCGTGTTTGGGGGAATTTATTCTTTATGTGCCACTGGGAGCAGCAGCATGGCAGATGACAAGGACGTATTGAGAGACGTTTGGTTCGGCCGGATACCCACCTGCTTCACACTGAATCAGGATGAGGTGACCGAGAGAGAGGCCGAGCCCTACTATGTAAGTAGAACAGTTAGCGTGTGGTCTCACATGGCCATCAAATCAGGGGAAACACCTAACTTTCGTTTTTGCCTGTAACCAGTTTTTAAAGATTCGCCTCCATGCTTCCTGGAAGCACCAACTAAGCCTACAGATCTTTATTTGACACCAGTACGTGAAGATGAATAGTGTCTTAATGTTTAGGTAAAGACAGGTGATACATAGATAAAAAGTTACTCCTACTAAGACTTGGACTTAGATAAACTTTATTGAGCCACAAGGGAAGTTGCTTGGTTGAACATACACTCACTGAAAACGAATGCACTTTATTATTTGGCGTGAAACAAATCCCTCTTCATAACTGTTAAATTATTCAGTTTATTTTGAAACGGCATGTAAAAGGTGGTAAATCAACTCTATGGTCGTTTTGGAGGGTGTAGTTTTTGTGTTTTCTGTTACTTAGCCTAGCCCACTGATTAAAATGGGGTTTTCGAAATTAGGGGTGTAACGACCTGAACTGAACCGAAAAACCACAAAACCCAGCCCACGGTCCGTACCACAATACTCCCATTGTGTACCGCCATCATTGTTTTTTTTTTCATTTGCATTTACTCTGAGTTGGAATTGTTTCCTTACTCAGACTTACAAAGCGGACTGTTTTTTGGAGAATAGTATTTTACTGTTTGACTAAGATAAATTTCCTTAATTTGTTTAATTATGTGAAGGCAATGCATAATGTCAGTAAAGTTAAAGATAATAGGCTAATTAAATCTATTGTTATTGAATGAATGTAGAGTTCCTTGCATTGATGAGACCTTGCCACGATCCCCATCCCCATAGGGAACTGAACCAGACCGTGGCTCCAAAACCATGAACTGCGCCAAACCTTGGAGTTGGTGTATCGTTACACCCCTCGTCAAAATACTAGTACTCAAAATGAGTTGGCACAGTACAGTCCCATAGTACCATAAACCACAGTCATGAAGCAAAGATTTAGTGCAGGACTGTTATATTAGAATGCAGTTGTTTTCATCAGTGTACCTAATGAACTATCTGTGAGTCTACAATAGCTATGCTATTAGCAATGCACATTCGTTAAACATATGATTGTTTTCTTTGTACACTTTTCTAAAGGCTGGTTACAGGATATATTAATTAATAGCTTTAAGAGAGATAAGCTTGTCAAACAAAGTCTCTTACAAAGACGCACATGTATTTGGAGTCTCAAACTAACCTTGTAAATGTATACGTACTATAAAGAAGAGGTGACTTGGGCTGAACTAATGGGCTAAACTAATAGTGGATTGAAAGGTTGTGGTAAAGCAGCAGAGCCTATATGCATATGCAGTAGTAAACACATAGCCGACATCCATCCATCCATTATCTATTACTGCGTGTCCTTAGAGGGTGTGCTGGAGCCTTTGCAAGCTGACATTGTATGAGACGCGGTTACACTCTGGACAGGCTACCAGTCTGTCACAGGGCTAACAATTAACTATTGACACGTTCATGTGCAGAGAAAGTTCTGTGTTCTAATCCATCGGCCAACTGGGGCATTTCTGTGTGGAGTCTGCATGTTTTCCCTGTGTGGGTTCCCCAGCTTTGGTGTCACACTCACGCCTCCACCGCAGATGTGTTCCATCTTTATTGATCCAAAACAATCAATCTGAAAATTGCGGAGATGGAGAAGCAGCCGGAAATACTAAAACGGAAACACTGCGCTAGGGTCTGTGCAGGGTCTCCATAGGGGTCTGCGCTGTCGCCGCTGTGCAAAAGTCTAAACCGCCTAAGTGTAAGCCCCGCGAATGACTGGCGATAAACTAGGCTCCAGCCCCCCGTGACCCTCCAGAGGACAAGCGGTTACAGAAAATGAATGATTGCGCACCTACGGGCAATTTAGAATCACCAATCAACCTAATAAGCATGTGTTTGGACCGTGAGAGCAAACTGGAGCACCTGGAGAAAACATGGAAAACCATCATAGAAGGACCCCAGCTGACATGTACCACGCCGGTTTGATGCTATGACAAGAGCTTTTTCACAGCAGACATTTGACTCATTCAGAGTCGTGGAAGCATGTGTCTTCATTATGGCTGCATTCCATCTAGAGGAAGTCCTCCATTGTACAATGCATCATTTGGAGATGTTAGATGTTAGATGTTATCTAGCCTGATACTGAGGCAACCAACATGCAACAGCAGCTGAAGAAGATCATTAACATGTTTCTAAACATTTTGTGTCACAATTTTTGGGCATTTTATAATAGTTTTCACAGCATTTAACATATTTCTAAAAATAGAAATATTAATAAATAACAGAAAGCATGCAGACGCAGACTAAAATAATATGTGCTCATTTTTCTCTGTCAAAAAAGTTGCATAAGAACACTGCTCTTTAAAGCCCAAAGTACAGTGCAGTACAGAATAACAGACTGTATTGTTTTAATGATGCGCCTCTTCCTCTGTGCTCTTGACTACTCAGCTGCTGTTACCCAGGGTGAGCTACCTGACTCTGGTCACAGACAAGGTGAAAAAACACTTTCTCAAAGTGATGAGGGCCGAGGACGTGGAGGAGATGTGGTTCGAGTATGAAGGAACGCCGTTGAAATGGTGAGCGAATGATTTTTTAATGAGCTTGTTTTACTAGTACCAGTAATGAGTTTGGGTACATATAAAACTTTACATTTCTTATCTTGTGACTGTTGTTTTTGTCTAAATGTCAAATACATGTTAAAACTATGATTTTGTGTATTTTCATGCCAGAATACCATTTTCCTCTTATGAAGACTATATTTTATCAGATATGCAGTTGATCCAGTTAACAGAATGCAGACACAGAGTCTTTCCACAAGGTGGCAGTATTGCAGGTCTTACTCTGAAGGAACCTTGTTTACAGTAACATTGAAGTCGAAAAGTGATTCCATTTTTAATAGTAAACTGTAAGTTATTGTAAATTTTTGTAGTAACCTGCAATGGAAGCTGTGACCTGAATTAGTACAGATAAACATGGTTTATTCACCCTGTTCTAAACACAGGAAGTATCAAATTATTTTCCTTTCAAATCATCTCGCCCTATCCTCTGTATCCTATTCTCTAACACCAACTACCTTCATGTCCTCCTTCACTACATCCATAAACCTCCTCTTTGGTTTTTCTCTAGACCTCCTGCCTGGCAGCTCTAACCTCAGCATCCTTCGACCAATATATTCACTATCTCCCCCCGAACATGTCCAAATCATCTCAACCTGGCCTCTCTGACTTTATCTCTGAAACATCTCACATGGGCTGTCCCTCTAATGTACTCATTCCTGATCCTGTTCATCTTGGTCACCCACAGATAAAAATTTCAACATCTTCAGCTCTTCTACCTCCAGTTCTTCTTCCTGTCTTTTTGTCAAAGCCACTGGTCTCACCACTGTTCTTTAAACCCTTCCTTTCATTCTTGCGAAGTATCAAATAAAAGTGTTGCAATGAATTTTATACTGCCCTCTACATCTCTAAAAGCCAGAGAAGAAAAAAAGAGAGCCCTAGCTCAGATTCCACTGAATGACTCTTCCTCACACTTCAGAAGTTGTGGTTAAATTTTAGTTATATCTAGGCGTTTTAAAAATGTTTATTTAAACTCTGACAGAAAAGTGCGAGAGTGAGACAAAATTTGTCAAAGAAATAATTTGATTGTCATTTTCTAAATTATGACAAAACAGGTGATGCTGTGGGTCAGCTTAAAGATTTCCCTGCAAATAATGGGAGTAACACTAACCAATGCGTGTGATGTTGAACTGATTGCAATCCAGCAAGGTTTTCTTCTGTAGCAATATTTTCGGTTTGTCTTTCCTTTATACAGGCACTATCCAATTGGAGTTCTGTTTGACCTCCATGCCTCTAATACTGTCTTACCCTGGAGCATCACTGTGCACTTTAAGGTAAGAGCCAAACAGAATGTGTGTGCATATACAGAATACAGAGCATTTTTACTAAGGCTGCAGCGCATTCAAGTCGTTTTTGAGAGAATAGTTTTGATTTTACAGCCCTCTCTCTATGTACTTATTGTACAATACTTGGTTATCACCGGGGTTGACAAAATTAAGGTCGAGATTGGGAAGAAAGAGGACCATTGAGTTGAACAGGCCAATTTTTCCCCTCAGCAATTGGTGGGAACCAAATCTGAGTTAAAAGGAGAGTGAATCTTGGATTTGTATTACCAAGACACAAACATGAGACCACAGGATTATGAATGTTGCTTTTTGGCAGTTCTTTTTCTTTTTCCATTCAGTGGCAGAAAATGTTAATAAAGCTTAAATTAAATTGTCATGCAAATGTATGTCAGAATTTTCCAGATAGTGACCTGCTCCACTGCACATCCAACTCTGTGATAGAGGCTCACTTCATGTCCAGTATCAAGGAGGCTGACGCCTTGAAGCACAAGAGCCAAGTCATCAATGACATGCAGAAGAAAGACCACAAACAGCTGTGGATGGGTCTGCAGAATGGTGAGACACACACACACACACACACACTAACACATTTTCAAGAAGAAAGACCACAGGCAGCTGTTGGGGAAATGACACACAATAAGACAGTCACACATTCACTCATTAGCCCTAAGATGCACACATGCTGTTCCTTGCAACTCGTCCACCTACACACAGATTCGCAGATGTTTTCACACGCATACATATTGTGAGCATTTATATGAGTTTTATAATTCTTTGCAGAAATTCTTGTCATTTTGGGGTGTGGTGTTTCCACAGAAACAAAGAATTCATCCAGATAGATTCCCAAATGTTGATGCAAACAGACTTACACACTTACTCTGATAACTTTCTTTTGAAGTTTAAGCGTTTCTAAACTTCTCCCACCCAAACACCCATCCTCTTCCTTATCCGTTTCAGCTCCATGTGTGCACATAGGTTAATTTCCCATTGGTTCCCATTGGTTGTTGGTTGTGACTGCAGTGTTTTGTGTAGGTGAAGCTTGGGTAGTGTGATGCATTCAGGGCGGCTGTGGCTCAGTAGGTAGAGCGGGTTGTCTACGAACCAGAGGGGTAGCGGTTCGATCCCCGGAATGTGCCACATGCCGAAGTGTCCTTGAGCAAGACACTGAACCCCCAGTTGCTCCCAGTGCGAGGCACTGGTGTGTGAATGTGTGTGTGAAAAGCGCTATATAAAAGCAAGGCCATTTACCATTCATTAGAAGCCTGTGATGTTGGTGGATTTGCTGGGGTGGAACTTTGGCCTTTTTGTGCAACTTAAGTTTGTTTTTGAAAAGCAGCTTGAGATTCTTGGAATCAGTGCTGGTCAGAACACTTCAGTTTCCAGATATATAGATGCTGTCTTTGCCTGTCAGTACCAGAAGTGACCACCAGTTCTGAAAGCCAGAGGTGTATTAAAATGTCCTTAAAAAAGGAGCAAATTCTCACATTTGAGAAGCCGCAATCTTGTGACATATTTTTGACATACTTTTTGTAGATAATTGTTTCGCAGTTTTATTTCAGTTATAAGTATATGAAATTATATCTGGACTGTTTGTGTGTACTGTAGAACTTCTTATTTTGTGTTGGTGTGCAGTAAACATGTAGTTATTTCCCCTGACTTCATCATCCATGGCTGAAGTGCCCTTGAGCCAGGTACCTATTCTCCTGAGCTCCTTGGGTGGTGCATACTACTTTGAGTGTGCTCACTTCGTTGTCTGTATGTATAGATGGATGGGTGTAATGCAGTGCTCAAATTTCTAAGTAGATTTTCTTCTTTTTCACTACTTTGGCAAATGCTAAACTTTAAATCCACAAACAATGTAATGTATTTAGCCCTCATCTGAAAATGTATTATTTGAAGATTAGTTCTGTCCGTTCTATTTTTCTCCTACTGTTGCACTGTTATTTGTGAAAAAAAAACTCTTTCTGAAAAGAAACAAGAAAGTAAATTATTTCAAGGCCTCGCTACAAAAGTAATGAGAAGTTGGAACAGCGGCAAGTTATTATGCAAATGAAGTCATGACAACACCAACGATAATTATTTACCTTTTTGCATAATAAGTTATCGGCCTGTAACTGTCAAAGCTGTGTGCTGTGCATGTGGTACTGAAAATGTTTTGAAAAAGTTTGCAGAAAAACCCAAGGGCTTAAAAACCCACAGGACTTCAGCTGCTTATCTCTCTTCCACTTTCACCTGAAACTAATAGGGTGAAAGAGAGAGAAATCTCACATATGGGAAACAAAGTTAATATAGGAGACCAGGAAATTTATCTTCTGAACCTTTTTGAAAAGCAGAGGGTGTGGTTCTTCGATGTTTTTCCCTACAAAAACTGCACTAAACAGAGAAAAAATAAGATTTTTGAACTGATCCACAGAGAAGGAGTTGGCCTTAAACATGAAAGTGAGAGACGAAACTTTATCTGAACTAAAACTTTCACATCCAAAAGAGGCTAGAAACAGAGAGGACTCAAACTTTCATCCAGGATAGAAAAAAACAACACCGAAGATTCGCGTAAAAGCAAGACATCAGGGGAGGTGGGGGATTTGAAACCAGCTTATGCTGTGTGGAATCATTTTTGGTCATTTCAGATCACCGGTGTATCTTAAACTTAAAGGACAGTCTTTCATTCTCATTTTCGAAAATGTTTTGCACTGGACACATATTTTATCCTACTACCATTAAAATAAATCAAATTAACTTTATTTACCATGTACTACATACATTATATGAACACAACACATACAAGGAATTTGTCCGCTGCATTTTAACCATCCAAATGAACACATGGCACACCTCATGCCCCAAAAGCTGCTTCTCTACCCACAAGACCATTTCTGACTCCTAACGTGAGCAGCACATAACAAAACGTGACTTTGAAGTTATGTTTTGTTAAGAATTAGGACTCTCTATAAGTATTGTCAAATGTTCACTGGAGCAACTGTTGTGCAACTGTTGTATGTCCATAATATTCAAAATAGAAACTCCCTTGGAACATGTTTCACTTCATCCTTGTTGCATGTTCTCACAACACAGGGGTACTGTTCCTGGGTTTTGTATCATATTCTTTGTTAGAATTATTAATACTATACCTACTTTTTGTAGAAGCTCCATAACAGTGTTTAATGTCTGCACATGTAGGTATAGACAAATCTGGTTGTAAATATGCCATGCAGTTTAAAGATAATAAATTGATTAAAAATCCTGACATGTGTGATTAAAGATTAAATAAACAATATTACAAATGTTTTTGTACTTAACAGGACTTGAAGTCACACTTTTACACAAAAGTAGGTTAGAAAAGCAAAAAAATATAACTAGGTAATAATGATCATTATATTTATATTGTAAAAGTAAAAGCCTGATATTAGTTACATATAGGATAAGCAGTCACTCTGATCTTCTAATACTGTTGAATGGAAATCCAGCGGATGACAGTATTGAAATGTATTGAAAAACATGTCCAATCACCGGTAGATTCGCTGACCTGTGTGCGTTTGTGTTTCTCCAGATAAGTTTGACCAGTTCTGGGCCATAAACAGGAAGCTGATGGAATATCCCACCGAGGAGGGAGGCTTCAGATACATCCCCTTCAGGATATACCAGGTAGAGTTATACTTTAGAACAACCAACAGAAGTAGTTTCTGATTCTAAATGGCTTTTGACCCGTTTTTCTTTAGTGCAACAGATTCGTACTCACTACACCTGAGAATAATGCTTAAGTTTGTCGAGTTCCTGTAGATGGAGCCAGAGGGCTGTGTAAAAAATCAGTCCTTATTGCTTCAGTGGGGAAATCACCTCTAACCATTCGCTGCCTCACTCTGTCTCATATGTCAGTCTACCGTTCTGGTATGGAACCGCTATTTGGAGTCATCGTCTATTTTCAGATCATCTAGTTGGCAGGTTTCCTTTCATCTTAAGATGCTTGGCAAAATTTGCCCGGGCCTGTTTCCCCCCACAGTATCGGTAAATAAAAATGTTGCTGCCAGTCCTCCATATTTTGCAACTGAGGTCTATTGTTGACATATTCATCACTCAGTCTTGTTTTATCTCGGTTTATATTCTGTCTAAATCAACTCACAGTGCATTTATGCCTGGCATAAAACCCACAGTTAAACAACATGAGGCCATTCATAGTTCTTAATATACAGTAGAAGACATTTGTTAGCCCTAATAACCTCATCAAATGCCATTCGTTTATGTGAAACAGTAGAATCAATGTTAATTATGCATATTTGCTTCCAAGCTGCTGGTAGGTTTACTCTTTACGTGTGCCTTCTTGTCCCTGTGTCTTTGGATAAAATAATCATACTCTAAATAACGAAAAAATAAAACGGTGCGGGGGAGACGTGTTGGATCCCGGCTTGCTTGAGTGATTTTTGGAAGTTATTAATTTGCTCCTGTTCATTTGATACCTGTCACTCTGCCAGGTTTTTGAGCAATTCCATTCACCCATGTTCAACCTGTGGGTGAGCCTCAGGCTTCAGTGCGCGGTAAGGAGGCGCAGGCAGACAGGCAGCTTCAGGTCGGGTGTTTCCACCAAACTGTTGAAGCTTTATCCTGACTCAGGTAAAAAGTCCCTTTGGAGGACAAAAAGAGGGGTGAATAAGCAGCTGGATCTCGAATGGAAAACATTAGCCTGCTGCAGACCAGACAGCGGGGGAAAGGCACTTTGAGTCAAGTGTTTTTTTTTTTTTGTTTTTTTTTATGTAACTCAGCAATGGCTGGAAAAACGTGGAAATTAAATTTGGCAAACTTCCAAGGTTTGGTGCACTTCAGGTATCATATAGAATAAATGGAAAAGTTATTTGTTTTAACAAAACATGGAATTAAAGGAATAATCTTAAGCACCAGTACAAATCATTTTACTATTTACTGAAGATAATCTTCCAGATCCACTCAAGGAAATAAAGAGTGGGAAAACATCTGGATTCTTTTAACAAAAACATGTTGACAGTCTGCTTTGAGTCTAATGACTGAAAGTAAGTGCATTTAGCCTTGATCTCAAGTCACAGCAAACAAAAAGGCCCCCTCTCTGTCACTGTTTTACTGTGAACAAATTAAAACTGCTGGGCCTGTCAAGACAAGTTAGGGAAAAAAAGCTACAAACAGCACACCAAATAGAACTGGCCTTAAATGACTGTGCCAAGTGTCATCTCATGGAACAGAGATTTGCAGATGTCAAGCGCACACCAGGACTTCAGTGTAATGGTAAGACGCTCGAGTGAACTTTCCTACCAAGCATATTTTTCCGTCACCATATCTGCTGTGAGTGCTGGTAATTTCCCATCGTGATGATTTATTATCAAGCGTGTTAAGTTTTAATGAGACCTGCCGGGCTCCACATATGGCCGCATTTACATTTTTGCACAATAACAAGGGCGGAGAAACAGCTGTCAGTCACTGTCAACACTGACGGCTTTGCATGAAGTTCAGTGCTTAAATATGCTTTTGTTTTTACTTTCACATCTTCGGCACATAAATAAACTATTTAACACTTCAACAAAAGCATTCTTGTTTTTAGTAATAAAACATAAGTCTTTAAAGTGGCAGACTGAAACATGCAGTCAAACCGACACATGCCGCCCTCTCAGACATGCACTTGTTGCAGCTGTAAAACCATGTAACTGCTGGTGGCTAGTAGAAACCCAGACCGTTCCAGTTTTGGGTGTTTTTCATGACTGAATTGAAAGTTTCCATGGTCATTTATGAGCTCAGTTGGTTTCAAGACAATTGCAGCATCAAAGCCTCTTACAACCCCACTGTGTGATTTCTAAATACACTGGAGAACATAAGCATCATTCCTGAAAAGTCTGCATTGTTGTGGAGATGGTGTGGTTTTAATCTTACAAACTGCTAAATATTTACAACCAGAGATGGTCTGGAAAGTCTGGAGAAGAGTGGGAAGAAGTTTACTATGATCTTAAAAATACTCATGGCAGTTTTTTGGGCTTTGTAACTACTTTCAATTCCATTTATCATCCTTTCACTGTCTAAAATACAATTAGGCTTCACATAAGTTTAGTTTTTGGACTAATCTGAAAATAATGTGGATGGCCCCACATTTTGTGCTTCAATTGATACAGATTTTTAAAAAATATTTGCTTTGGAAATAATCAAGTCGGATTCTTGGATGGATTTGGTTTATGTGTTTGCATTTTGATACTCACAAGTCACTGTCGATGACGTATTAAACAGTTTTAGCTGGAACTAAAGCAAAAGTGAGCTCTCTTTAAGCATTAGTGTTATTGCACAGGAAATCTGTGTGCAAGCAAAAGACAAAATGTTGAACTATATTTTCAGATAAGTTTGCCTAAAGGTTGGTCTTAATACTACTGATAGTCAAAATGAAGGGGGGAAAAAAGGAAGGAAACCTGGATATATCCTTTAATCAAATAGCTACTCGTCACAAAACCAAAACAAACTGAAAAACTAAAATTAACCGAATAATTTTGAAAGGTAAACATGTATAGGAACCCTACAGAGCTTATCTCACTGTGGAGGAGAACATCCGGTGTTTTTTCAGCCAGGTTTGTTATGGCAAGACCAAACACAACAGAACCCAGCAACGGCACTCGAAAAAGAAAGTAGATTGAAGTGATGGCAAAAGGTGCAGACACTGGGAAGAACAAAGCAGTTTGACACTCAGAAGTCAACGCGGATGATTTAACAGGAGACTGCCTTCCATGGATAAAAGCCCACCCCCTCAAAGCCCCACATCCCCCAAACACACACACGCCCTTCAGTCCTTCAAAGCCAGATTGTGGTCTTTAGTGTAAATAACATGTGCTGTGTTTGATGCAGACAGAATTAATGACAACACTCCAGTCCAAATAACAGAGGGCTCATTTCCGTCTGGACTGCTCCCCAGGCTCCTGGAGATGAAGACACCTCATGGGCATGGACAACACATTTCTCTATGTGTCTGTTTTTCTATACCATTTAGATAAAGGTAATGAGTACGCCTTATGAGCCACAAACGTTTGTGGTGGTGATCATGGCGTACTTTTCCCTATACATGCAGTATGTCCTCCTCCACTTCATCCACACATCTGTCTTTGCCGGCTTCTGTTTATGTCTTGCCTTTTTAATTAGTTTGTCTTTGTCATTTCAATTGCTTCCACTTGAGCTTTTGGCTCGTGTGATTTGCCTGTTTGGTTTCCAGTGTATCGTCCTGCTCAAGCAGTGACGCCACTCTGTGATTTAAAGAGCCAGAAAGGGCCGGCCGTCTCGTTGCACGGAAAGTGAAAATTACTATCCTCCTTTTAAAGACCGCTTACATTGTTGCTGTACAGGTACACCTCTGTTCCCGCGCCGTGACTCAGTGCTTGCTCACAAACCCTCAATGCAAGAGCAGGCGGTCCCCCTCCAGCCGCCTCTGTTGTGGTACTCTGGAAGGTGGCTGTTTGGAAGAATGCTGGTTTTATTGCCTCCAAGATATCTTGTAATGGCTGACTGAGATGAGGGGGAGGTGGTGAATATACAGACAATTACAAAACATGGGAATGCTGGAAACAGTTGTGCGTAATCATGCCAAAGGCAACAGGTGATATGCTTGTACTGGGGTGGAATGTGTTGCTGCATTTACAGTAATGGTTTCTAACAGAACCATGACTATTGTTGGAAAACCTTGATGTTTTGTAATCGGTTGTTATTGCCAAGCAGCTGAAAGGTGACTGTTAGCTGCATTAGAGTTTCAAGATGGTTCATGTTTTTTTTGTTGCATTTTTGTATGCATGTTTCACCGAGGTTATTCCCACTCCTGGACAGCAGAGGAATACTTACCTAAAATATATGGTTAAAAATACAAATTGTTGAACTGAAAAAAATATGAATACTAGTCATCTGACTCTACAAGTGGAATTACAACTATATCTAACTGTGCATGCTTTTATTGTAGCATATGTGATGATCAAATGACCACAATCCGTTGCTAACAACTATTCACTCGAGTTGCTTTACGGTGCTTTAACGTGCATGGTGCCTAAAGGAGCTAGCTAAAACATCAGAGTGATTTATTACTTAGCTCCTTTCTGAGATGATGAGACAAAAGAACGAGTTAGCAATGCCTCCGTCTGATAGCAGAACTGGTGAATGTAAATCTTTCCTCCAAGCTTGATTGGCTGCCTGAGAAATTCTCATCAGCTCTAAAATACGGAAATGTCTTATCAGTGAAGTACAGCAATCAACCTAGCATGCGACACTTAATAATTTAAAATTCAATTCAGCTTCCCTAGATGGAGTTTCTCTTCCACAGGTGTGCATTTCAAGTTCGGAGAAAATGATGACAGCTGAAAACAAGGTTGGAATTTTAATTTACCAATGGATGGTCTCAGAGTTCAGTGGAAATGCTTTCTCTCACCCCTCTCAACTCACGGAAACACATATGGATTGACAGTGCTTTACCCCAGCTCCATTGTTTTACCATCAATTAGGTGGATTGAATCCCCTCCGTCAATTAGTCGACGTCTTGAGTTCCGCCACTCTTTTCACTCAGCGAGAGCGAGCCATCTCTTTTCACCTGAATCCTAATGATGCCTCGCTCTCTTTGTGTTGCCATGTGCTGCTGTGCCAGCTAAGGTGTCACGCCAGCTGAAAAGAAAGTGTCTTCATCCAAACAGTATCAAGCTTCGCTCCCAAGGGATCAATAGCTCCTGCTTTGTACACCGGCTGGCTCAATAATTCATAGCTGCCTATTTAAAAATGCAATGAAGTAGCTGTCACTTAGCACACTCTCTCTGCTCTGGCCCTCGCCGATGATCCTGCACGAAAGGCCATGCTTCCTGTGAGTGACTCAGTCTTTCTGTGTAACCTGAGGACAGACTTTGCGCCTCCATTGCCACCTTCGTCTTGCTGGTTCGCGCCTGTCCCTGAGGTGTGTAGTTACCACTCAGTTATCTGATCCTTGTCCTTGCTGGTTTCCTTTTCACAGCTTCATGATTAGGCCCTATAGTGTGTCAGACTCGCTGTTTGACACCTCAGGTTGGGTATCTGCCTGCACCACGTTTCTCGCTCGGTGGACACAATTCTTCCATTGTCCTATAATGCTTAGCAGGTAGAGAAAGGCAGGAGTTTGAAGGAGTTTTCAGATTTTTAAATTATTTGTATCCAAATATTACATTTTCAGGCAAAGATGCACAGCCTTTCAGTAATGTTAGATGTGTTCATGAGTGAAACTGCATACATACTAAGCCACTAAGACTGTTGCTGTGGCCTATATGTTGTCCAGGCATCTTTTCTAGCGTTGATGACATGGGTCACTTAGTAACTAGAACCACTAAATTTTTAACTCAACTTTGAATTGATAGCGAGGCTGAGTTGTGCATAGAACATGCCTGCTGGTCTATCAGAATCTGATACAGAACCTGGATTTACAGGAAGTTGCAGCACATAAAAAGCATCTCAAACAAAGGAATACATATCATTTTTGTTTGATATGGCTTTCATCATAATCCTAATATTCTGAGTCAGGGTGACATGGATTGACAGGAATATTTTTCCAAGTTTATGGGGAGACGAATCTACTCTTTCAGGTCCTCTGAGAGCCTTTTTGACCTGCAGTTACCTATATAACCTTCTTGTTCTGATCCACTGTGACGTTTCTGTGTGTCTTTGCAAACACGTGATCCTCACATAGCAAAGTTTGTATAAAATTTGATATATGTAGACATCCTACAATAATCAAGTGTGATTTTAATAATGTGCAAGCATAATTTTAACTTAATTTGTGAACGCACTCATCATACGTTAATCATGTTCACTAGAGTGACCAATTTGGTTATCCATGCCTACAGAACACCAGCAATCTTACAATTGCTCTTCCATTTTCACTATGTCAACACCCTGAACTTAAATTTCAAATAGGATTTAGTTATTCCTAGGAAGTAAAACGGTAACATCTTGTCTGTAAATACATTCTCTTTAATTCAGTTAAGGGCTTAAAGTGCTTGCATGTTTAACTGCCACATCTTTCAAAACCCGTGATTCATTTTTCAACACAACAGTAGAAGTTTAAGATTTAGTTGACTAGATCCAAATCACTTTTTTCACTCTCAAAGATGGGTAACAATTTTTACATCTTGTAAGAGCTTCTGCCTGTGAGCCCTCGAGTCAAAGTCCATTACCAGCTCTGAACCTAGTTTACTAGATTTTTTTGTCTGGTGTCTGCTGGTAATTTCCCACCACTTTTCCCGCTCCTCTCACTCATGGAATGCTGTGACTGAGTTTCAGATCAGTGCTGAAGAATCTCTAGGATATCTGCTGTCTACGTCACATTTGTCTCACAGCCCCAGTGGTTGTTCTTACTCAGAGGGATTTGCTTTGTGGTCAGCATTAAGTAACCTTCAATTCCTAGATATCTACCATTCTCATCAAGGCAATATGATTCTGGTTAAAATACATAAATAGAAGGGATTTCACAGAAGAACAGATATGATTAATTGTTTCTCTGTATTATATTATTATATTTCCAACTCATACACTTAATTGTTTTGTAGTTCAACGGTTCATTGTTTGGTTTCTAATCAAGTCTTTGTGTTTAAGGGGAGAAGATTTCTCTTTCATGCAACGATTGAAACTGTTACATTAATTTCTGTGTTCTCTCCACTATTCTTTCCTTCTGAGAACCTCGAGGAGCACCAGATAAGCTTTTAGTCTGTAGAAGCTGAGTCGTCTGCCAAGTAGATGCTAAAGCAGCATTTAATAGCTTCCAGATTGATTCTGATTGGTAAAACATGTCGGCGTCACTTGTAACATCTGCCGAAATGTTGCACATTGCCAAATATTACATTCTAAGCGGTCGGGCTCATCAAAGCGTGGGTCTGCTTCTCACGCTGTTCATTCATAACATTTGCGTGCATTGCCGTGGATTCTTCTCACCAACTTAACCTTATGAACTCTGTTTATCAACTTTAAATTTCCCCTTATGTTATGACACACACTCACATACTTTGTCTGCTTTTTCCAACAAGTCTGAATTGTTGTTACATGTCTAATGAGTAAAATATAAAAAAAAAATAAAAAATTATAAACACATCTCTCTTGGGAAGATAGTTCGTGTCAGCGGACATACAAAATGTTGGTTTCTTTTTGCCTTTTTTATTACATTACTCAAGCTTCCTTCCTTATAAAACATTGTAGACTGGCCAGCTGTATACACAAGCTACTACAGAATGTACAGTTGACACACATCACCTGAGCTGCTATTGTACAAAGTTGCTTAATGAGGCAGTGAAAACATTTGAAAACATTTTTTCATAACCCCTGAAGCTAGTCTGTTTGATGTGTACTTGTTTCACTTATATCATCATATTGTAATGTTTCTCATACAATAAGTTTTTGTTGCTGTTTTTAATTGCAGACAATGAGCGACAGGCCGTTCATCCAGAAACAGTTTCGCCCTGTTTCACCTGAAGGCAATACGCATACACTGGGCGACCTACTGAAGGAGATGTACCCAGCTGCTATAACAAATGATGGTAAGTCTACACACAGTTACACACAGAGTGAAAGGTGGGTGAAATAACTCCTTTACTCTCTTTATTTTTATTATTCTAGTGAACAATACAGTGTTCATTAATCACTGCTCATGTTCTTCAAGTATTAACATTTATGCCTCAGTGCTCTGTCATGGCAAAACATCAGTAGCTAACAGAAAGAAGTAAAGTAGCAGCTTGCCATGTTTGTCCTGGGTTTTCTTATCAAATGTGCATCCTGTCGTCTTCCAGAAGTAAGAAGAAAAGAAGCACCTCTTCTCTCAGTTTTATTTTACTTACACTGCACAATGCATGTCTGAGATCCATTCTTTCAGATAATACAACCACTGGTGGGGCAGGATGAGGGAAAATAGAGGTAGTTGCCAGAAATAGTGAACAAAGATATGGGTGCAGAAGAGGAGATGGTGGGCAGATAGAGTGAGGTGCATGGAGCAGCAAAGAGAATGAGAGTGGTCCAACATAGAAGATTCAAAGATTCAAAGAGTTTATTGTCATGTGCACAGTGTATAAACATGTTTCCCTATACAATGAAATTATTATTTTGCCGTTCACCCAAATGCAATATAAAAGAAATCTTAGAAATAGAATATAAAAGGTACATATAATACAAAAATATAAGATAACTAGTGTGAATATTGATGTGCAAATGGGAATGTAAACAATGAACTGAAAAATGTAAACAGAAGCTGAAAAGTGAGCAGTGTATTATATGGCAAGTAGTAGTCCAAGATTTTAGTCTATGATTCTAGCCTCCGGTCAGCTGTTGAGGAATCTGATGGCAGTGGAGAAGAAGGACTTCTTCAGTCTCGAGGTCCTACATTTCACACTCCTGTACCTCCGTCCTGAGGGTAGGAGTGTGAACAGTCTGTGTTGGGGGTGGGTGAAGTCCTTAGTGACAGAGGCAGCTCTCCTGTGGACTCTATGCTTGTAGATGCTCTGCAGAGAGCGGACTGGAGTCTTGGTGATCCTCTCAGCAGTCTTCACCACTCTCTGCAGGCGTTTTCATCCAGGGCTTTAATGCTGCCATACTACACGGTGATGCAGCTGGTCAAGATGCTCTGTATGATGCAGCTGTAGAAGTTGCAGAGGATCTTTGGTGACATGCCGAACTTCCTCAGCCTCCTCGGGAAGTACAGCTGCTGTTGAGCCTTCTTGACCAGCTGTGTGGTGTTCAGTGTCCAAGTGAGGTTTTTGGTAATGTGGACCCCTAGGTACTTGAAGCTGCTCACCCTTTCCACTTCAAGTTCCTGGATAAACAGTGGATGATGAGGGCTCCTCTCCTTCCTCATGTCCACTATTATCTTCTCGGTCTTGTCTGTGTTGAGGGTGACGTTGTTGTCCTCACACCACTGGCCACCTCCCTCTGGTATTCTGCTTCGTCCCCGCCAGTGATGCCTCCTATCACTGCGGTGTCGTCTGCAAACTTCAGGATGGTGTTATCCTTGTGGGAGGCGACACAGTCGTTTGTGAACAAGGTGTATAGGATGAGGCTGAAGATACAACCCTGTTGGGTGCCAATGTTAGTGGAAACCCGTATGTTTCTGTATACATGATCCAGGGTGTTTTTCTCGCGGGTGGGAATGTCCATTTGTTGGTAGTATTTGAGGCATATAGGTAAAAATATAGGTTGCACTGATTGAAGTCGCCGGCCGCGATAAAAACGGCATTAGGATGAGCCGTCTCTAGGGCGTTGATGACGTCATGGATCTTGCCGAGGGCTGCCGTGGAGTTGGCTCACGGGGGAATGTTAACAGCGGCCAAATGCAAACAGTGGCCAAAAACAGCAGTGAATTCCCTCGGTAGATAGTGGAAAGCAAAGAGAGCTGCAGTCTGAACAGGTAGATGGTGAATATTTGGTTACTTCAATAGATTTTTGTTTCCAACCCAAATCCCCTTTTAAGTCAAAATCAGAACTACTACCACACCTCTCAAATTCACAGCTTGGAGGATAGCGATATAGATCAATCTGCTGAACCTCTCTTTTATTATGTATGTCCAATTTGTCCACGAAGAGGTCTGCTAATATTTTTAGTTCCTCTTGTAATAATGTCTTATGCAGCCATCTACCTGGATAAACAACGTAGAGAACATAAACTGATTAAAAAACGACTTCCCATAAATATGAACAAAATGAACCACAGGGAGTAACTCACAGAATAGATTGATGCAACACCAGGCAGTTTTATTTCTAGCCTATAAATTAAGAATTTCATCCAGCATTAAACTAATCACTGCAGAGTAAGCATTTATTTCTAAAGATGCATTGCGATGGGAACATAAACTAAACTGGGTCAGCTGGATACTGAAACTTTTTCTAGGACAGTCAGTCAAGAACCACAAGTCTGTGCAGAAAACATTAGTCAAATAATGGATTCTAATACAGTATACTGCACAGTAACTATTATATATTACCATATTTACTTAACATGTAGGCAGTGGGTCCAACCTTTTAATGTGCATTTTGACAGTAGGTTTGGCACGCAAGGTCTGTGCACTTGTGGTATATATTAGAGTTGTAGCTGTGGTAGAGGTGTGGTGATAATGAAAGAAGAGATGAGAGAGAGGGCGAGCTGCAGTCTAAACAGACAGTGTCTGCAGAGGAGGAGAGAGGAAGTAGATAAGGAGACAATAGTGTGTTAGGACAGAGGACCCGCAGGAGACTCACCTGCATGGAGGAGACGGGGCCATTAACACCCCCCAGCCCCCCTCCTCTGTCTGTCTGCCTACTTGTCTGTGTGCCATTCACTCTCATTGTCTCTGACCTCCTCCTGATTGTTTGCATCCCACATTCACTTTTATATAAAAAGCTGAAATGTTATGGGGCAGCTGTGGTTCAGTACGTAGAGCGGGTTGTCCACAAACCAGAGGGTTAGCGGTTCGATACCTGAGATGTGCCACATGCCGAAGTGTCCTTGAGCAAGACACTGAACCCCCAGTTGCTCCCAGTGTGTGGCACTGGTGTGTGAATGTGTGTGTGCTTGTGTGAGCGAATGGGTAGATGTGTCTATGACTGTAAAGCGCTTTCAGTACCAATAGAAAAGGTAGAAAGGCGCTATATAAAAGCAAGACCATTTACCATTTATGTACTGAATTAAAGGTTCAATGTAAAATCATTTGTAAAATCAGTGTTCCACTTACGACTGACACACCAGCTCATATTTTGCGATATAAGTGTATATTTTATGATTTTGATTTATTATTTCCCAGCATGTAGTCACACATAAGGACTGCCTAACTTGCAGTGTAAGCATGCACAAGTGTAATCCAGATGTTGTGTTGAAAGGCCAATTCTAAATATACATCACAATGAGGAAACAGAATTTATTTACAAATGTTTGTGTCAGGCCAAAGGACATTAGATGTGCAGCTTAACATGAAAATTATTCATAAGACATACATTCATCTCTTGTAAAATTGTAAACTTGGCTATATTCTTTGAATACACTTCAGTATACGGTATTTTGGGTGGTATTTCCTCCTTTATTCACCTTAACCGGCATTTTTTTGAATCAACTCCAGTCCTGTTGTTTAATTTGCCCAATTTTAAGGTTTGCGTGAAATTTGCATGACTGTTAGAACAACAAAGATATATCCTCGAATGTCCTCTTTTCTTACTTCTTTGAGTCTCCATAGTTTTCCTGATCTAAGACTCATTTTCCTCTTTGATCCTCTATCTCTGTCTCAGGTGTAGTCTTCAACATCGTCCATGTCTGTCATGGACGTCTTTCATGTCTTTGACATTAAATCTCTGCTTTTCTTTGCACTCCTCCCTCCCTGAGGAGTCTGCCAGCCTGCGTGGTTGATCAAGGTGAAAGTGGTCCCTTTGTGTCTTATCGTTTGTTTGGTTTCCACCTCTTCCTCGGCTGGTAGATGAGTTGAGTGATAGCCAGGGATTATGGCGGCGTGTTTGGATTAGAGAGCCTGGGACGTGTGTTCAGGGACTGGGTGGGACGGTGGCATTTGGGGGGTTGGCTAGTTTTATTGTTCAAGAGTTCAGAGAACCTTTTTTCTTTTTTCTGCTGCTAGAACCCTACACATATAACATAAAGAAAATCTGGGGTGTTTCAGTTCTCTGTAATCTTTCAAACATCAAATGACAAACTCTCCTTCTGTTATGTCTGAGAGCACATTGGTGTTCACCCCTGTTAGACCCAGAAACTAGTCGCGGCAAACAAATGGCATTGACTTGAGTTAAAAGAAAAAGAAGGGGATTCCCAAATCGTTGTCAAGCATTGGCACAGTGGCCAAAAAATCTGTTTTGCCATGAGGCTGTCATTCTCTTCACACTGTTACAAACATCCCCAAAACATGTTCCTGTAAGCAGCGGTCAAAACTGACGTTCGTCAGAGCTGTCTCATGTATACTGTTTATTGAACCAGGTGTGTTACTGAGCAAGATTTTGTCAGTAATATGGCTTTAATTGCTGCCAAAATCACAGCCTGAAGGATGTTGCCACCCACACATGGCGTACATTTGTTGACAGACAATTCTCGTAAGTAAGGTTTCTTTGTGTTTTTTTCTTTTTCCTTCAGGTTTTATCGTAGGTGAGTCCATTCACGAACACCCCCCCATGATTATTGCCTATGAATAATCCGAGGAAACCCCCCACCTCATCATACCCCTTCCTCCAACCCCACCCTAACCCCTCCATCCCATTTGAGTGACAAATCCACGCAGTGATAGGCCCAGAACCACCCTACCCCTCCCCTCCTCCTCCCACGCTCCCCCATCTCAGTCACATCTGTGGAACAGCCCACTCACTATTGGAAGCCTTCCATACAGGTTGCATCAAGAACCAATACAGTGTGTGCTTAGTAAACGGTTTGGCTCACTTCAGAGGCTGGAGGGGGAAGTGTAGGTTTCAGTGGCTGTTTTGATAAGAAGATATAGTGGGTTATGGTTCATATGTGCGGGCGTGAGATGTGCACCAGACAGGGGAATTCAGAATGGCTCGAAAGCCTGTTCGATGACTCTGCCTATTGTTGATTAAAATGTGGTCGGCATCGATCTTTTGCTTTCTAACTCTTTCCATACTTTACTGTAAAAAGCTGTGATGTCTGTGAGTTTTGATAAAGCTGATGGAGCCACTTAGAGAAAGACTTTGACTATCTTGTACACACTAGAATCAGTGAAAAATGTCAGACATGTAGAAGCCCTCTTATTAATCATAACTGATATGATAGGATCAATGGTGTTCATATTATTATTGCATAATGTTGGTAACAATAATACATTGCTGGTGATTTATCTAATAATAGGGTCCGATTACAGATGTCGTTCTTTCAGCACATGCTATACTTAGACCCTCAATTTAGCCAAAAAAAAAAAAAAAGAACAACAAAAAACCTCCACATAGAGTAGTTATGTATATGGGCTTATGAGTAGTTTGACATTTTTTTAATTTGGTTTCTTCTGTTATCGTTCTTGTGCAGCTGCTGTTAACAGTTAGCATTTGTTAACCTCAGCTTTTTAAAGGTCAAATGTATTATAGATAATGGTACTGAAACTCAAGCATCATATCACCAGTATCAGAAAATCTCAAACAATACCCAGCTTTTTGGCATTTAGAGACATGAAATAGGTGGCATGTGTACCCGTATGACTGGACAGGGGTAACAATAGTAGAATTGCAACATGAAGAAATAGAAATACAATATTGACTGAATTAAAAAAGTAAATTGTTAGACATGTGTATGAAGTATAAATTTAAATTAGTACTGTGTGTCAGTATGTAAGTATCAAAAGTCAGACTGCATTTTAAATAGTCATAATAGTGCCACCTTACAAATGAGATGTTTTACAGATTATCTGCGCTTTCTTTCAGATAGGCCACACAATAATGGTTCCTCACCACTAGTGCACACATACGTTTTGTATGTGTGCACTTGGTTCTGTTTAGACTAGACTGATTTCCATAATATCTGTGGAAAGAGGCATTTCTTTGTTGAGAGCTGTGAGTAACTTTGAATAGGATGTGGACTCTACCTCCTCATCCTCGGATTCAAATAATCATAACTTTGAAGATAGTTATAATCATGTTCATAGGTTGTTGGAGGCGTTCAAAATGTCACCTGCAAAATGTCGTTGAAATGCACTGAAAAGCTTGCATCATGCACACTGACTGTACAAATACCTCACGAAACTGCTGCCCGAAACTGCTTGTCCCAGCTTCTCAAATGTGAAAATTTGCTGCTTTCTGTTGTTTTATATTGGTTTGGATGGTTGGTTGGACAAAAGAACAAAAAAAAGACTTAATGACTTGCTGGTTTATTGAAAGAAATGCTGCATGCCAGCTGTCATTCAGTAGGTAGAGTCATATTTGTCTACCCAGTTAGGAGTAGATTCTGTCAGTCTGACCAGCTGCCAGTCATGCAGTCAGACACTGTTTGGCGAGGAGACTGCAGTGTTGCGGTCTTCTTAAATAGAATTTGGCTGCGCTCGGCTGACAAAACATGTCGACTTGGCCGGCAGTTGTGTACCACACAACCACAGGGTGTGTGTATGTCAGTAAGAAAATTTGTTCAGTTTTATACAGTTGCGTCTACTTTCCTGTGTAGACAATTTTTTATTAATAATGTGATCGTGGTTTGGGGGTAGCCCATTGTATATACTGCTTGTTCAGTAAAATATACTTTGGCATTATTAAACCTAATGCTTTTTGTTTGTTCTCATTAGTCAAGGTTTTCATGATTCCCTGTCATGGAAACTCTTTTAGTAACTTTTAAGAGAATATTCAGAATGTAATATTGTATTAACATACACAGTATGAATTTGTTTTCAGATGAGGTCATGCAGTATATACAATACTCAGTCAGATGTCTTTCAAGATTTTTCGCCATCAAAGATTAAAGTATCAAACTGCTAAATATGGCCCTGAGCATTGTTGGCTCCTCATTTTTTCAGTCATGTTATCTTGATTAAGGTATTATAAATCTTGTTGGAATACTGCCGTAATGGACAATGTCTTCAATAAAACTGATCAAAATAAGCATATCCAGAACTTGTCAATTAAATGTTGAAAAAGTAAGTAGAATTGAAACCGCATTAGGAGTGTAGTTAAAGGTGGACCATGACCAGTCCTATTTTAACAATGCAGTATAGTTCAAATGGAACAAAACCTCAAAGGATACAATCGTCTCAGTATTTAACACAAGGCAGTCATTTGATCCTTGTAAACCTTAAAATGGTTGTATTTGCCTTAATCTGATTTCTCTTGGACATCCGTGACTGGTTTTGCGTGTAAACACTGTTCGTTGGCATCAGAAGTAGTTGTTCTTGCTGGTGATGTTCATTGCTGTCAACCTTAAATTCTTCCCGAACTTTGTGTTAGTCACATTGTGGAAACACCACTTTACATCTCCATGCCCGTACAGTATTCCTCACTGTTGTCTTCTTTCATATGACACATCTTCTGGCAGTTGTCCTACCTGTGTTTTTGGGATGGGCCGACAGGGAATCAAACTGTTCATCTTTACTGTAATCACTTTTTTTTTTTTCCTGTAAGGGCATAAAGAAATCTGTCATGAAATGTTTTTTGAGGTTTAGTGATTATTTGCACTTAATCACACCAGCTGACTACACCCAGACATGTGCTATGTTGTAGCTTCGTGAGACGATATAACTCTCCATATCACTAGTGGCTACATTGTGGAATACACTGCACAAACTAAGGTCGCAGATGCTCATTGGCAGTCCACCATGGGCCGACAGCCAACCCTCGGCACGTCAAGCTACTTACTGGAAACATACTTGGTTGCCCAATACAGTTCCAAGAGTTCAAAGTCTTTGGATACTCTTCTGCTGTAGTTTTTTGCTCTTAAGTCATATCACAAATGCAAAAATTAAGTGGACTGTACATGCACCAGCCAAGGTGCATGTGGCGTTTGATGGAGGGTAGAGTGTAATCTATCAAATATTATCTATTCCGTGACAATTCCCTTGAGAAGACTAGGAGCAAGGTGGGAGATAAATAATTCCGTTTTTTTTATTTTAGTTACTCCATAGACCACTTTTTATTCAGTTCAATTCCATTTTATTTGCACAACATCAACAGAAATCGTCTCAAAATGCTTTAGAGAACCCAGAGGATAAATCAGGATAAAGTAAACACAAATTCAATTTGATAAAAGGCGACACAACTTTACACTTTTTCACCTTGGAACAAAAAAGTTGTCATGAATGTGTGCAATACAATGGAATAAATCTCTACTTTGTCACCGGTTTATATACATTTATAATTTCCTAAAAATGTAAAATTGAAGAAGTAGTTTAGGATAAATCTAATGTAAAACTTAATGCACACAGAAAATCAAAGAAGAAACACCCACATTGTTTTATTGATTGCATTAATGTTTCATTCTTTTTGCCAATACAGATACAGATTAGAAGACTTCAGAAGACACTTAGTGTGTGTTTTATACTAGATATTTGTATATTTTTGGACACTGACACAAGTTTACATTTATTTATAGTTTGAATTTGAGTCTTTGTCACTCTTTAACATTACTGGGAATGATAAGAACAGCTTGTTACCTAATAACACAAGAGTACAGTCTGTTTCTCATGCTTCTTTCAAAACTACTGTCTCAAATTTGTGACTTAACAAGTGGCAGATGTTAACATCATGCCTTCTGATGATGACGACCAAAATTCAGTACACAGTGTAGAATTGCAAACCAGACAGACCTTATCAGTAATTAGGTTGGTCTTTGTTCTTCATTTTTCACATACGTCTACTAATGTCTGTACAAATTTGTGGGTTTAAGCGTGAGACTTTACATTTGTTTCTGATTGATTTGAGTGCAGGTGGGTATTGTGATGATCTATAGTACTAAGTATCTGAGTGGGTTGTGAGTGAGTGTTTTGGGGGAGTGGCTCATTGTGAATTTCCCCCATTTCTCATACTGAGACTCTTAACAATACACCTACTCCGCCCACATCTGCCCGTGTGTTGTCAGCCAAGGCCGCTAAAGGTTATAGATGCTTCAGTAACACCACCCAGAAACGGTGTATGTGTGTGCGCAAATGTATGTGTGTGTGTATGTGTGTGAGAACCAGAGAAAGTGTCCTCTCGCTATTGCTGTTACAAGAACCAGAATCACACCTTTTACTTTCTGAGCTTCTGAACTGAACGGCACATTTTCTCTGGATTTTTCTCATGATGCACAGTGACAATATAAATAAGTAAAAGAAGGGGAAAAAAAATATAAATGAAGAACTATAGTACATTTATTGAAGTGGTGTCCAAAGATTGAGCAATAAAATAAACTATAGTCATAGCTAAGGAATTAAACGTGATTGCAAATTCAGGATAATTTGTTGCAACTTTTACAAATTTAATACAGATTTTTTTAATGCGGTATTATACATTTTTTGTTTTTAAAACCTTTGTTTTATACTTTAACACATCATAATCTTCTGTGTCTTGCTGCTAGAGGATGCTGTTAAGCTTGAAAACACTCACTGATGGAAAACAATATAATGCTGCTAATTATGCTTTGTGCCTTAAAATAATTTTCATTTTATATGTGTATGCATATACGTGTATGTATGTATGTATGTATGTATGTGTGTGTGTGTTTGTGTGTATATATGTATATATATGTGTGTGTGTGTGTGTGTTTGTATGTATATATGTGTGTGTGTGTGTGTGTTTGTATGTATATATGTGTATATGTGTGTGTGTGTATGTATATGTATATATATATATATATATATATATATACATATAAAACATTTCTTATTTTGTTCTGTTTATTTTATTTACCTAAATATAATGCCAAAAAATAATTATTATTATTATTATTATCATTTTTATTGTTGTAATTGAGCAGGAGGAATGAGTTCTGCTTACTTACACCTCCACCACAGTCTGCATTTAACTTCCTGCAGACATGACATCAAGCATCAGTTAAACTAACATCATTTGCTGCATTTGCATAAAAATGTCAGATCAGCTTTTAAAATATTACAAACTCTGATTTTCATACACACTCCATTACATGTAAACTGATGCTACATGATTTTATCAAAACAATTAAAACTGGAAAATGAACAATGTGTGCTTGAGTTTTTTAGTTACAGCTTCCACCAGCAGAGGCAGTCAACACATATGGCTGAATATGCACAGCGGCTATATGCAGAAAGAAACCTCTGCTGAGACCTTGCACGGTTTTCCTGACATTAGTTTCTTGCACATTTCTGTTTGCCAGCCAGTCTGCAGGTGTAGGGTGGAGCCGCTTCTCAGACCGCCAGTTAACGCTCGGTCTCAACCGTCCTCCTGATATTACGTGGAACTAAAATGTCATTTACCCGGTGGGTGAATGAGGACAACCTGTGTCTGTGTGTGTGTGTGTGTGTGTGTGTGTGTTTGCAAGGTCAAAAGTGATAGACGAGAAAAGGCCTGTCACGCTCTACTTTTCTCACACACGTGTAGACATCTAGTTGTTTCGAAGATTACTTGCCACTTATAAATAGTAAAATCAACAATAAAAGTAGTTTGTTGTAAAATCAAGGTCTTGAATTCAAACCTAAACTACAAGCACCAAACTATAATTTCTGCCTGTAAAACAAATCAAACTAAAGATGGCTGAGCAGCAGTTTTTATGTTAATGCACATTAGTATGTTTTTCAGACAGTAAAAACATTTGTGACCTCCTGGTCTGTTCACAGCAAAAATATTTGTCTTGAAGCATGTATCAGTGTACAAGTGAGATTAAATAATTTTTTTGTCTTCATACAATTGTGCATTGTGTTTGATTGCAGTAGTTTTCTAGTAAAATGCAAATGCTTAACTAGAGTCAATTTATTTAAAAAGGCACCTGTCAACCATCTGACAACAGCTGTCTATTTAAAAAAACAAAACAAAAAAAAAAAGCGAAACAAATAAAAACAGACAAAATAATTAATGCATGAATCCACCCAAGATTAAAATGATCCTTAAAGTGAGCATTTGCATAATTGCAAACATTAAACACTGTTTGTTTTCCCTGTAAGCAGGGATCAACATCTGGAGCTCAGTGATAGAAAATCCTAATAACCTGTGTGCATGCATGTTATTTTTAAAAAAAATTCTGGCGTTTAAATATGTTTTAGAGGCCTGATATTAGCATAATCTGAGTGGTAAGAGAAACAAAACATGCTTTTTAAATTAATATGTAACAGTATAGGAACAATACATTTGACATCTTACAAGATGTCTCCAAGTTGTGGAAATATCCAGGCCCAAATCTCTGCCTTGGCATTAAAGATTAATTATGATCAAGTGAGATTTTCAATGTTTTCCGATAAATAATTCTGCATTTCTTATATTTTGTTTTTCTGAAACATCCTCTGGTTACTTTTTCTTAATATTTTAAAACTTAATTTTGTATTCATGCTATGAGTTTATGAGATGGTGGTAGAGAGATGGCAGGAAACAAGGGTGAGAAGTGCAGATGGTTTAAACATTGTAGTTTATTGTCTGTGTCTTAACCCTTTAACCACACGTTGCTCCATCTACAAATAAAGAGATTCTTCTTATTAAGGGGGTGCCTCAGCAATTCAGTGCTTATCCTAGGTAAAGAAAAAATAATCAGAAGGGCCTAGGATAAGAGCTTTAGTCCCTTTGTAGATAAGGTCCAAAATGTGTATCCTACATTTCCCATAATGCAACTCTGTGCCTTTGATTTGACTCATCCTGTTGTAAATGTTCTTCTGACTCTGTCTCCGCTTTGTAACAGATCTACACAACCATTATCAGGTGCATTGTCTCTCCCCAAAGCTCCCTCAAAGCTGCAGACATACAACAGTGTGTATCAAAATGATCAAGTGTAAAACTGATGTAGTGGTCCTTTAATAGCAGAATAGAAGTTTATAGCTCAGTGTATATGTCTGTCTCTGTGAATGTTTAAATCAACAGAACTTTCCTCTCTGCAAATTACTCAATCTCGGAAGTTGGAGAAGGTTGAGAAAGTCGTTGCTCGTAACGGACGTTTTTTTCAGTCGCGGCCTTTCAGCCATGGGTGTTGTCGCTCACAGGAGGCATCATAGCCATCATAGCCAGAAACAAACACACACACACACACGCACACACACACGCACACACACTGTCAGAGTGAAAGTTAAAAGAGTTGAATCCTGTCTCTGATTAACACAAAAACAATCAACTGTCATTTTACGGTGCTTCATAACTGAACACACACACACTCATTTTACACTCGTACTTTCTCTATTTCCCTCTCTCTTCTCTCTTTCTTCCCCTTTCTCTATCTTTCGCTCTCTCTCTCTTTCCCTCTCTCTCTCTCTCACCACGCAAGTGGTATTACTGTATCGTCTGATGTGGTCTCTGTCACCTCACGCTACCATCTCTTTTCCTCTTTTACTCTCCTTCGTTGCTGTCTTTGTCTTTTTATATTTTTTCTTTTTCTCTTCATGTTTAGCCTTTTATCTTTCATTCTGTCAGTCTCCTCTTCTCTTAAATGATCTCCTTTTTCAGTACTGTATTGCCTTTTATATTTCATTTCACTTCCTCCTCACCTTTCTGCCGTTCATTTTGTTCTCTGCCTCCCTTTTGTAAGTGTTCCTTTCTCTTCTTTTCTCACCCGTCTATCTATCTTCTCTTCCTTTATTTTTCTTTTCCTTGTTTCCTTGCTTTGATATCAATTCATTTTTGCAGCACTTTCAGAGTTATGTTTTATATTATAAGAGGTGCATTAAAATGCATTCGAGAAAATATAAAATAAAGCAAGCCTTTGAACAAAAGTTTTAGAAATGATTTAAAACATGCTCGTAACAATATCCCCTTTCTCCTCACAGGGGAACCGAGGCGTTACCAGGTCGTGATTCACGGTATCGAGCCTCTGCTGGAGACTCCTCTGCAGTGGCTCAGCGAACACCTCAGCCACCCTGACAACTTCCTGCACATCTGCATCGTCCCCGTCCCCACTGATTGAGGCCACGCCCACCCCTCAGCTCACTGTCACCGCGACAACGCACCGACCGAGCAGCCGACCCACCAGCCCCCTGGGTAAACCCCAGACCAGAAACGGTAGTGCTTTACGGTGGAATCTTTGAACTTGCACAGACATTTTAAGGAGGAGTTCAGAATCTTCACAATAAAGATGAACAAAAGGATGTGAAGGAGATCTTTAACAAACCTTCTCCTTCCATCTTGTTGTCATTTATATTTCTACCCTCCTACCACTACTACTGCTCCTCTTTTCTTCTCAAAAAACTTGTTTATTGGACACAAGGAAGATCTTCTTTAGGTGAAGAAATGGCTGAATGAGCAGAGGATCTCTCATTTTTCTATTCTCCTTTCTCACATCTTCTCCTCGTCCCCTTCTACTCCTCTCTGAACAAACTTCTACATTGGAGGAGGGGAGGTGAATGGATTCTTAATTTTTCCATTGTGGCGCTCTTCTTCTGCTCATCTAGTCAAAGACGGTCCTGTAGACTCTGAGATTGGGTTGTTGCAGTTTTGGGAGCATCATATCCTGTCCTGCTGAAGTTGCCTTAGTTACTATGTCCATGCATTTTTTGTCCTTTTTGTCTGTTCAAAAATGTGTGGACACATATAAAGTCACTCTGAGTTTACATCACAACCTGGAAAAATGGTTTAGTGTCCATAAACTGTCCCGACAAAGTAAATGGACAAATTGACACACATTATTTCCTTCACTGATCCCAGCACAGCTAAGAACAGGTTTGAACATCTGATACCATTGTTGAGTTCAGCATCTAATTATCTAGTTATTTGCAACTTAACGAGTAGTCTGTGCACAGTGTCTGGTTTCTGAATTAGCATTAAACTGTAGCTTTAACTTGAAAACAGTGTAATTCCATTTTTCTTTATTTCCATTTTTCTTGAACACCTTTTAAGGGAAACTTTGGCTTTAAACACGTCTTAATTTGGTAGTGAGAATAATCAGAAATTATTTAATGCTCCTCACTAAGTGATGGCATCTGTAGCTATAAAACAACAAACCAGAGAAACTAAAAATGGTTGAAAGGATGCCTGCACTTTCCCGTTCTTAACTTGTTTTTACCATTTCTGCAGAGACAGATGGAGATACGGGATTTTCACAGTGTAACATTTGAGAGTCATCTAGCTATTTATGAGGCCAAAGTATTATGTGCAGTGGTTATGGGAAAACAAAGCTCCACACATGATTTCAATAGCAGGTGTTGATTTTTCTCCATCAGTACAACACTCGTAGCAGTATTTACTGTCTGTTTTGGTCCGACTTGGCCCGAGTTTCTTTGTCTGCTGCCAAACTTAAACGAGCATCTGGTTTAGAACTTAGATAATGAGACGGCAGGCATGATTAGCGTTCAGTCTGCAGGCTGTTGGTGACCACGGTTATTTGACATGTTCTTCACTTCTACGATCTGTGCTTTGTATGTCATATTTTAGTTTGTGGACACAAACAACGGGCAGTGTCAGACAATTTTCTCAGAATAGCACTAAGCTAATGGAGGGATGCCGAAACTCAATTAATTTGCTTCACATTGAGATTTTTCTTTTTTTTTTTAAGCAGAGTCTGCTTCCCATATCAACATGTTGTTTTTTTAAGATCTGTTCATACTGAAATAAAATGAAAAAAAAAGCATTTGGTTTACACATCTTTAATGACAAAACTGACATATGTACATTACATATACAACATACATTATTTTACAAGACTACACGATGTAGGTGTACATGTCAAGTTCTCTGTGCCGAGACATCATAATTGATAAAATAAATTATAATTTACTGAATGTTTTAACATTCCAGTTACACTTGTTTCTCAGTTTAAATAAATCTGCATCCATATTGTTGTCAGCCACACCTCACTTGCCTTAACCTAAAAGGGAACTTTAAAATGCCAACTTCCTTGGCTAAATATAAGAACTCTGTCTAATTTATGATATATATCTTTCTACTTACTTTATTTATCCCTTATGGGGAAATTCTTTCTCTGTATGTAACACATACATTTGTTTACACAGTAGTGTTAATACTCGGAGCAGTGGGCGCCTTAGCCATGGAAATAAACAGATGCAAACCTTTGACCTTATAGTCCTTTAACCACTGCGCTTCTTTTCAGATAATACGTTGTATTTGAACCTGCTTCGGGAGCTCCCCAAATGATTTCTACTCCATCGCCATAAACACTCGGCCACAACAATCAGATCAGTAGTGTGCATCTGCACTCGCGACCCAACTTTGGCTAAACGGATGAAATTGGATGGATATAATTTTTAATTATTTTTATTTCTCTCCAATGTGTCTACATGTCCATTAGCCCATGTGTCAGTTAAACATTGGTTACCTTTCCTTTCCATCGAGGTGAAAAACAAAATTAAATTGAAAATGGCAGCCAGTTCAGTTACACAGTAAAACTCGAAGTAATTTAAGAATTTTCACCCAAGTTTTAGTACAAATACTCAAAATGAGTGTAAGTCTGTTTTAATTTAGCGAAATAACACAAATATCTCAAAGCCCATCTAATAAAATTAGCAAGAATTGTGTGTAAATTGTGTTTCCATATTACAAAAATGCACATTTTCTAGTGTAAGAAAGATTTTTTTTTTTGTGCAAAGCGCTTCAGCTAAAAACAGTGCACAGTGCTGTGGATTATCCAAAGTAATCAACAGTAATGCTCTGTTTCTGGAAACATTCACCTTCATTGTGTTTGGTTACGGGTAGATGTCTCAAATAAATAAAGTGATCTACACTGTTAGAACTCTAGAGACCTGCCAGTTAGTGAAAGTGTTGTATTGAATTGTGTTTTTTTTTTTTGAGGGGGTGGTGGGGTGGGGTTAACCCTCAGTTATAACAAAGTCAGTTTCTTCCCCCTCTGGTATTTTACCATCTCTTTTCACTTTATCCATCTCATAAAGAACATCTCTCTCTTATGTGTTTTACTGCTGACACTCACCCTCTGTCTCGCTCTTCATCTCTCCTGGTTAATTATCTGTTGGCATTCCACCCGCTGCTAATGAGACCACTAAACTGTCCAGACAAGCCTCGAGCTGCTCTGTCACTGTGTGTCTGTGTGTGTGTGTGTTTGTCTCGTGAGACATGTTTTTTAGGAATTGAATGTACAGTGTGAGTGTGCGTTCATAATTACAGACATCGTTTATAGCCCCCCTGCAGGTATGTGTGTGCGCAACGGAAGACATCCATTTGAATTCTGCCCGTCTTCTCTCACACACAAACACACACACACACACACGCTCTTGTCACACTGCCAGTCTGCTAATTTAAAGTGTGTGTGTTGTGTGAGTGATGTCACACATCATGTCATCACTTCAGGCTTCCTCACCGCTGTTGGTGCCGCCGAGCATGATGGGATGGCGGGTTTATGCTGTTGAGTCAAGACCTGGGGCTCTGCGTGGGGCAATGTGTGTGTGTGTTTGTATAAATGTGTTTGTATACTGTACTCACTAAGGCTCTAGACGCAGTGATGAAGAGTCTGTCTCACTCTGTCATCTCGCTGACACACTCTTTTTAATGGGATTTCCCAAGCCGGCATTCAACCCCCATACAGCACATTGAGTAGAGAGAGACACATAGGAAATTAAAGCAGAGGGGGGAGATTCCTTGTGAGGTTTATAAATGGAATGAGGTAAATTGTTAGCAGAGATGCATTTTCTGAATCAGAGTTGAAATGTTCCACTTTGTTTAATTTTTGTGTAAACGCACACTGACCTTTTTTTTTTTTTGTTGCAAATATCAGCTTGTAAACAAAAGTTGACTGGACTTACATGGTTTTAGGCACACACATCATCACAGTCTTTGTAAAAGGACTTGTGTTTGAGCAGCGCTTTAACGGCAGTTGACCGTATTGTAGCTTTGTTAGTGTGAAAATCAGAATGCACAGAGAAAAGCTGGAAATGAACTATGAAAAATAACTATGAAAAATAATCACATTATTCCTATATTTTCTTTCTTTTTTCATGCTTGACATATTTGTTAGAAGTCCCACTTGGCTTAGAGTTGTATAACTCCAGCAATTCAGAGTCATAGAAAATGAAAGGATAGGGTCAGACAAGTGTGTTACTGTCCTCCCACCATCCTCAACCTCACAGTCCTGTCTTACTTATCTTAATCTTACAGCGAAATCTTATAATCTTTATAATATTATAACAAGTATTAAACTATTAATAAAAACACACTAAAGAACATTGTTGTTGCATTTGGTAACGTATTACTTCACTGCAACTATAACAGCAGCAGTAGATTACTAAGAGATCAGTGGTGGAAGAAGTACTCAGATCAGCAAGTAATCGGTACCACAATTTAAAAGTACTTGGGTGTTGCAGTCTCTACATTCCAAACATAAAAGTGGTATTGCAAACCAGGCTCTGTTTTTAACTTAGTAACATAATTTGATAATAAGTGATGCATGGAAGCAGAATTTTAATAATACACCTGTCGGAGGTCGTGCTAATTTTACTGTTTTTTTTTTTTTTTTTTATATATATATACTGAGTGTAAGATTATTTAAAAAAATACTGTGGAGTTGAAGTAGGAAGTAACCTAAAACATTCAAGTGACGTGCTGTACCTTAGAGCTTTTTGTTTAAATACAGCACAAGGAGTAAATTCACTCAGTTATATCATACCCCTGTATGTGGCATGGCATTTCCTTTCTGTTTTTGGCTCAGAAACATACCTGTAGGACTATAATTTACTGGCTGTTTTTGAGGGGAAAAAAAGGAGTAATGGAGGCAAAGTTATAGGAAGGAATTCATTCTTTCATTTCCTGTAACCGCTTGTCCTCTGGAGGGTCACAGGGGGGGCCGGAGACACAGGAAGAACATGCAAACTCCACAGTGTTAACCACCACACCGCTGTTTCACCCTACAGGAAGGAATACTTGGCAATAATAAAACATAGATACATAATCAAATCTAGATGAATGCAGTAATACCAGTTCTATCCTAAACAAGAGATAAGACAGTTGCGTCAAAATGTAGTCGGTATCAGGAAGTTTTTTTATCCACAGTTTGTCTCCATACCAACTGGAAACACTCCTCTTGTTTGTTCCAATAATAGACAAAACTTTACCGGACTGTTGATTTCCCCCAGATTCCGTGAAACCATTCTCTGTCACACACTTTTACCATCATCTCCGACCACAAACTATGCCCGCCGGCTCTACTTAGTCCCCTACTGTCCTGCCCAATTCCGTGAAACCACAGCCTCTCATACACGTTTATGCTGCACTTATACTCTCTTTGTGAGGATCACAATGAAGCTTCTATTAATATTAAGCTGCAGCAGCCATCAGACTCCTGAACCTGTGCAACAAAGCCTGAAGCAGGATACTTCACCTTCAGTCCCTCCTCTACATTACCTAAACCCAACTCTAAACTTAAACCAAAAGCCAAGACGTAATCCTCAAACAGCCCTTTGAAAGTCTGCCCTAACTCAAACTGGTCCTCACAACCACAGACGAACGAGCGCGCGCACACACACACACATCCCTCTTGCGATTTAAGCGTCTCAGGGGGCTGCAGTGTATCAGCCAGCAGAGCGGAGATCAAGAAGATCTACAGATGAGAGTGATTAGTGATCAAGAGGAAGTCATGAGTGTGTTCCTCATCCGAAGCCACAAACACAGGCTGGGCCTGAGAAGAGTGACGAGTGAAAATGACAACAAACGGTAACAGTGCGTTCCTGCTTAAACGCCTTCAATGTGACTAAAGTGATGGAGGGAGAGCGAGATGAAATATTTAAACAAAAAAGTCTGAACATCTTGTAAATTCCAAAATTCGAGATTATTCCCCCACAGACAGTCTTAAGTATGTAATTACATCTTCTTCCCCTATTACACTGTAATTTTCCTACATTTTCTTTCATTTATAAAGGCCAAGTGGAAGATGAGCAGTTGCAACTCAAGCTTTAAGTTAGTCAAAACTTCGTACCGAGCTCTTTTCAGCCTCACCTTGTTAGTTCCAAAAATCACAAAGAAAACTGCAGTTGTTGCTCCTGCTCTAAAATTCCTCTGACCCACGATGTGTTTAAGGAGTACAGGAATAATGAAAGTGATTACTCCTCACCGGCAGCCCAGCTTTTATTTGCAGAGTGGTAGGAAGGTGTCACATCAGAGTTTAGTTAAGATGCATTCCTCCTCGTTCACTATTCTATCGTCTATTTTTTAATGTTTCAAAATAAAAAAATAAATAGCTTCCATCAGCTGGTCTAGAGAGAGAGAGAGAGACACAAGGCTGCGTGGAGTTGGAAGCTTTGAGTGACGGGCTAAGATACGTATGGCTATAATTATAAAAATAAAAAAGTAGTCAAAGTTGAAAACTCAAAAACAAACAGGAGGAAGAAAAAGAAACAAAACCAGTAAGTATTTTTTTTATTATTATTATTATTTTGTTTGTTTGTTTGTTTTGTTTTTCAGCTGGGCAAGTTTGAAATATCCTGTCACGTCAACTAGCATTGGCGAACCACATGAGTCACATTGGTAGTTAGCTAACTGATTCAGAAATCGAAGAAGTTTTTTAAGAATTGTGCTGTGACCACTGACCTTTTCTAAGGCAACGTGTAAAAGTGCATTTTAAAATACATCTTTGGAAACAAGGATTATGTTTGGTTATCCATATAAGCCACATATTAAATCTGTCTGTTAACAACTTGGTGAACAGCGACTGTGACTTTAATTGTTAGCAGTTGTGTCCGACATGCTTGAATGAAGTGCGTCAGTGAAAACGGTTCAGTATCGGTTTATTTCAACATTATTCTGGTCTGCTCTATCGAGGGGAATAACATGATCTGTTCACTCAGTCTAGCTGTCATGGGCTGCACACTCCTTCAGCTTGAAGAGTTCTTGCAATTACTAATGCATGTCTTGGTCTATAAACAAATGTTTAAAGATATCTATTTATTGTTTGCTTTGTTGTACACAGTTTCCTGCACACGTCAAATTCACTTTCACTTCGCGTCTACAGCTCAAAAGAAATTCGCACATGTTACAAGAACTTCTGATGTGGAGGGCCGCGTTGTAACAGCTGAGTGATGAGAGAAACCAGTCGAGTTTCCTCGAGTCGAACCAGTAAACAACCAGAGGACCAGAAGTGTGTGCGTGCTTCTTTGTCTCTATTCCTGGCAGTGTGACACACACATCCTCCTCTCTGTGGTTCTCTCTCCCTCTTCTCTTTCAGAGGACGCAGGGCTGGATGTCCATTTTTAACGAGAGCGACGGCCTTTGAAGTTTGAAATGATTCAAAGGGCACAGTTCACTCCTCTCTCTCTCTCTCTCTCTCTCTCTCTCTCTCTCTCTCTCTCTCTCTCTCTCTCTCTCTCTCTCTCTCTCCCCTCTCTCACACACACCACACACAAACCCGCTCAGATGACACATTAAATGTCTGCTCTCTTTTATATCTCCGACTTATCTTTTATCATTCTGTACTTTTTGTAGACACTCACTCCCTATTTTCTTCCTTCCCCTTGCAATAAATCCCCCGAACCATCCAACTTTCCCTCCAGCGTCCCCCCTCCCACACACACACACACACACATGCACGCATGAGCACCCTGCATGAGTGCGCCATATGGCCAAAAGTATGTGGACACTTGAACTTTACATGTCTTGTGAATATTTCAACTGATGGATGGATCAGTGGACAATAAGAAGCCTATCCAGGAACGGGTGAAGTAACTGTCCTCACTAAGCTGCTGTTTGAAAGTATCCTGTGATGTAGTACTGAGATTTCCACTAACTGGAACTGCTAGGTGTTCACTAAACAATGAAAAACAGACATCAAACGTATGTGGACAGGGGTGTCCATGCACAGGCCTTTTGCTAAACTGCACAAAGTGGTGTTAATAAAAGCCCAGTGTAAACACACACACAGAGACGAGGGGTCAGGCCAGTCTGAAATAACAACTGAATCTCCTTGTTTTTCCTGGAGATTCTGTCTTCTTTCCAGTCATCCTCTTACAAACACACACAAAGACCAACCTGTTATTAACCCTGCCGCCCTCTAATGGGCAGGTGCTGAAGAGAGAGAGAGACATGGACAGATCTTTAGAGAGAGAGAGAGAGAGAGAATGACAAGAGGATGTGGCTGATGGGGGCAGGCGAGCTATTACACTTTGATCTCTCTCTCTCTTTCTCTTTCTCTCTCTCTCTCTCCCACACACACACACACACCATTAATAAGCACTGTGTGTTGCTTTCCGCCCGTAGCCTTGGGGTCAGGACACCAACTTTCTTTTCCTACCTAAGTATGTGTGTGTATCTGAGTGGCTCCTGGCTGTCTGGTGTTATTTGTCACAAAGTGGTTGAGGATAAGGTCGTGTTCAGATTCGAATTAGCCTCAGTTCAGGTGATGTAATACACATAACAACAGCTTTAAACCTTATTAAAGTACTAAATTAAAGTACTAAATATGGCCTTGTTTTCTGTTCAAATGGCCCCGTCAACAGGGTTTTAGTAATGGCAGTCTTCAGGGGGCTAAGGCTGAACCTGGACCTCTCCTCAGGCATGGGTCCATAAGTTACTGTGAACTGTGTATAATATTGTAATTGGATCTCAAAAATAGGGGATTTAAGTCTAATTTCTCTGCAATGTTATCATACAAAATACATCATAAATGGTGGTAATACACTTCCTTGAAATGTTTAAACACCTGACCTTGGAATTCTGGGAATATCTTTGTGTGTACTGGATGTCATTTTAATTTTTGATTTAAAAAAAGAGCAGTTTTCTATCAGCTGACAGCAACAGGAGGGCGTTTCATTTTGTTCCAACACAGCAGTATGTAAATGTTAATTCCTTTATTTTGTTCCGATAATTCTTATTCATCTTATTTTTGTATACCTGGCATTTCTGGAAATACTGCAGAAGAGTTTATTTCAGTGCCAATCTTGCTCGGCATTGGCAACAATAATATCACAACTTTTTTCTCAAGAAAAACGCAGACACGCAATTTTACTTTTATCCACATAAAAGAGTACAGCTGATTGCAACCAGTGTGGAGGAGTCATACATTTGCAGTGGGGGTGGAGCTATGGTGCAGCAAAGAAACCACATAGAACCAAACCAGATGAATGCAAAATGGAGAGTAATATGCAGAATCCGTAGGCAAGGGACGACATATTGGCACTGGTAGCTTTCTGGTTTCCAGTTATGCTTGGGTAAGCTTTGGCCGCATGTAGGTAAATAGTTCAAGTTCACAGGAAAGGAGGCAGAACATCTTCTCATAGTTTCTTTGCAAGCTAATGTTGCATTTGTCAAACAAATACTTTATACAAAGCCTCTATAATAGTTTAAACTGTCCAGTTGTAGATGTCATTTCTCAACCACAACACCATTACTGCTTCTCAAGTTGCTAATTGGACTGTAAATAATGTCCCTCCCACACAACTGGCAGTCTTGGCCTGGATATCCGTTAACTGTTCTCCAGATATGTGCTGGCTGCACCAAAAGCCCTATTCCCACAGGACTAGTTTTACCTGGGCAGCTATGCTAATGTGTAAAAATCACCCCACAAATTAACATATATATCATATATCTGACAATACTAATCCAGTGTCAGCATCTTTGAGTTTTATTTCATTTGCTGCCTTCTTAGTGACTCTATTCAATTAAGAATTATGTATTGTAATTGCTGTTTGGGTGGTCAAGAAGTTGCATAGCATGCAGACCCATTCGTAAAAAAAAAAAAAAAAAAGCAGCTCAAAAGTATCAGAAGAACGAAATATACTTCACTTAAATACTGACGGATAAATTAGAAATTCTCCACCCAGATCACTGCAGCCTCATCACGTCATCATGTTTTATTTCTAAAAGCATATTTTTTACTATCGATCAGAATCAAGTAAAGCAAAGTAACTCAAGCCGTCAAAAAGTGTAGAGGGATTTAAGGTAAAATATCACCTCTGATATGTGGAAGTGGAAGAAGAAAGTAGGACACATCATAACCAGAGACAGAATTTGAATAATTGCTTATCCCATGTGAACGAGCCACACAAAACACTGACGTACGGGGTAATTTCGAAATCACATGACTTCCCCAGGTATTACTAATCCCGTGTGAATAATGCTGAAGACTGGCAGTTACCCCCTGAAGTGTGAGTCATGAAATGATAGCCAATCAGTTCATTGATTGCAGGTAGAGTGGCTGCTTGCGTAAGCGGTATCAGACCAGGTGATCTGAATCGCCCAGATGGCCCGACACCTCCCCCTAGATGCCTGCAAGGTAGTTAAATAAATAAATAAACCACTGCCACTGTACACGTACTGGTAGCTGACTTGCACACAAGAAACCTGGTTACTGTAAAACCCACAAATATGAGCAGATTGTCTAATGTCTGGCCGCGAGAGACAAACATGATGATATAACCCTTAGCAGTTATCAACACGTTGAACATACCAATTAAAATGAGGATTTGTGGTCTGATCACACAGACACACAAAGACATACACCCCCCTGTGTTCCAGTAACCATATAAAAACGCTTCCTCAGTGACCAGGTCCGATGCGTTGTAGAAACGCTGATGTACAAAACACATGGATGGTGCGCAGGAGGAGAAGCCGGCTGCTGCGGTTTTAAGATGAAGAAAAGGAGAACGAGGCGCCATATGTATGAAAATTCATGAGGGGTCGGTGGGGGAATGCGGAGTAAGATGCCTGCTTTCTGCTGAGTCACCTCAGTCATCCTCTGCACATGTGTGTCTGTGTGTCTGAGGGTGATTATTAACAAGGAAGTTTGGGCGTGTGTGTAAGACGGACAAGCATGAAAAACATGAAGAAAAACTGCTCTAAACCGGTACGTGGTAGAACAAAAGTACGGTATTGCAAATCTGAAACTGCTGCTAAATAAAGGCCTGGAATGTCTGTTTTAACAAATTGTGACACATTTAGATGCTCGAACAGAGAGAGGAAAGACCCCGTGGAAAGTTATTCTTGTCCATGTTTCGTGCTTTCATCTCAGCTCACACTTATATCTGTTTTCACCATGTTGGTTTCAGTTTTGCTGTACATTCATAATAATCAAATTATCATGGTGCCACCATCATTAGGGTTATGCCTAGGGTCAGGGTTAGTTAGCAACAACTGTGGCATCCTTGAGTCAAACCTTTGTCTGAAGGATGAGTAGATTAGAAGTTGGTGGTGAAAGATCAAAATCACTGTGAACACCTTTATGACAGAATATTTCACACATTTGCTGATCTTGATCTTGTCATTGTCATGGAACCATGTGACTTAGCTCTCTATCTGTCTCTGAACTCCTTTCTAAAAATAGTTTCAACCTGAAGACGACATTGGTCTCACTAAAAATTATTCACTGGAATCATAATTGTCAATATAGAGATAGCTCCAGTACAATATGCTTAAAAGCTTTTTATTAAATAACTTGAGTCTTATATAGTACTATATTAGTCTGGATGTAAACTCCAAGTCTCCCTTCTGAGTAAAAAGACTCTTCTTTTTTTACATCTACTGAGGTGTGATGACACAAACAGCAGGAGTGTGTGTGTGCAAAAAAATAGTTTCAGTTTTCATCTACAGTGGGTACGGAAAGTATTCAGACCTCCTTAAAATTTTGACTCTTTGTTATATTGCAGCCACTTGCTAAACTCATTTAAGTTGATTTTTTTCCTCCTCAATGTACAAACGCCACCACATTTTGACAGGAAAACACAGAAATGTAGACATTTTCGCAAGTCCATAAAAAAAAAAAACGTGAAATATCACATAAGTATTGAGACCCTTTGCTGTGACACTCGTATATTTAACTCAGGTGCTGTCCATTTCTTCTGATCCTCTTTGAGATGGTTCTACACCTTCAATGGAGTCCATCTGCATTTAATTAAACTAATTGAACTTGATTAGAAAAGGCACATACCTGTCTATATAAGACCTTACAGCTCACAGTGTATGTCAGAGCAAATGAGAATTATGAGGTCGAAGGAACTGCCCGAAGAGCTCAGAGACAGAATTGTGGCAAGGCACAGATCTGGCCAAGGTTTCAAAATAATTTCTACTACATTTAAGGTTCCTCAAAGCACAGTGGCCTCCATAATCCTTAAATGGAAGACGTTTGGGACGACCAGAACTCTTCCTAGAGCTTGCCGTCCGGCCAAACTGAGCAATCGGGGGAGAAGAGCCTTGGTGAGAGAGGTATAGAAGAACCCACAGATCACTGTGACTGAGCTCCAGAGATGCAGAGGGGAGATGGGAGAAAGTTCTAGAAAGTCAACCGTCACGGCAGCCCTCCACCAATCGGGGCTTTATGGCAGTGACCCGACGGAAGCCTCTCCTCAGTGCAAGACACATGAAAGCGCGCATACAGTTTGCCCCAAAACACACGAAGGACTCCCAGACAATGAGAAATACGATTATCTGGTCTGGCGAGACCAAGATTGAAATTTTTGGCTCTAATTTTAAGTGGTATATGTGGAGAAAACCAGGCACTGCTCATCACCTGCCCAATACAATCCCAACAGTGAAGCATGGTGGTGGCAGCATCATGCTGTGGGGGTGTTTTTCAGCTGCAGGGATGGGACGACTGGTTGCAACTGAGGGAAAGATGAATGTGGCCAAGTACAGAGATACCCTGGACAAAAACCTCAGACTGGGCTGACAATGACCCTAAGCACACAGCTAAAATAATGAAGGAGTGGCTTCGGAACAACTCCTTAAACCCAGCTGAGCATCTCTGGAGAGACCTGAAAATGGCTGTGTATCATCCAGGTGAAAAACTTGGTCTTCCCAAGAAGACTGGCTATATTAGCTCAAATGGGTGCTTCTACTCAATACAGAGCAAAGGATCTGAAAACTTGTGACAATGTGACATTTCAGTTTTTGTTCTTGTCTGTTCTTGAATGTCTACAATTCTGTGTTTTTCTATCAATATGAGGTGCTTTGTGTACATTGATGAGGAAGAAAATGAACTTAAATGACTTTAGCAAATGGCTGCAATATAAAAAAGAGTGAAACATTTAAGGGTGTCTGAATACTTTCCGTACCCACTGTATATGTGCGTGGGCGTCCACTTTGGCTTATGTGCCGGCGTGAGTTATGCACACATGTTGAAAGATGGCAGCGGTCTGAGTTTAATAGCTTGCGTTTTTTTATGAGCCATATGAACTTTTACACAGTCACTTCCGGCACACTTCTGTGAGATACTACACTCACAGACATGGTAGTCTGATATGGTAAAATCAGACCTGATAACCTTTTTCCAATACCTTTCACACTGCATTAAAATATCACATACACTCCATCTGGTGTATACACATATGAGAGCTGGTTTGTATTTGGAGGAGTGAGTTACTGTTTGTGATTGGGGCCATCTTTCCGTCTGGAGCCAGGACATATTTGAGGTGTGTTTCTGCTAGAAGAAAAAAAAAAAAACAATCTCAGACCGAAGCAAACATAGCCTTACTGGAAACAGTGGCCAGCAGACCACTTGCTGTTAATCAGTAGTCACATGGCAGACACATGGTTGGGCATTTTACAAGCCTTAAAATCGTGTTAGTGGAGAGATCATTTCTGAGATGACCACCACTTACTAGAAGGGCCGGATTTAGTGGTTTAGAGGCGTGAGTTATTGTTTGTGATCGGTGCCATCCGCACACTGACTCTTTTATGAATGGGAGGCAGCTAAACACAGGGTTTTTGGGGGCCGAGGAGGCAAGCCTCTAGTCCATCAGTGGCATCAATTGGACTTTAAGGTACAATACTTCCACATTGGTTTCAACCTCAAGCTGTGGTAAATGCTGCTTGGCCTCCAGTTTGATGTGTAAAGGAATTTTGAAAGAAAGTCAATAACCTTGCTTCTGCACTAGAGGAAATGGCAGGCGACCAATAAAATCAACCATCCACTGGGAAACACTTATTTTTGCAGATCCATACAATAATCGTTGACATGTTTTTCTCTGGTCCAAAGTGGTGAAACAACATTCATGGATCTTGACGCTAACATGGTTAAATATGTAACATATGGCTGTGACAATACATTTTAAAACGGTTGAGAGACCAAAGAGAGCAAATGAGGTCCAGTATCTTAAATGTGTTGATTAAACACAAAGAGGAAACCATGAGCTGAGGAGGCAAAGCTCATACTCGTGACAGGCAGCTACAAGATTTATGGGAAATGTGGTATTCATTTGAAGAAACATTTGGTCTCCATCGTGCTCTCATTTGTTACAATATTTTGTATGAGGTAAGGAATTCAGTTTTATAATGAAGCATTTGTGTTGAAACATGCAACTTCCTTTTTTAATCTGTTACTATATTTATATTTTTGCCAATGAAAGTCTTCAGCTGCAGAAAATTAAGATATGCTGATCCAGTAATCATATCTTCTTTTTTTGGGAAAAAGAAGGGGATTTATCGGAAGTTGGGTGACGGCACAAGTGGGATTGACAAGCCTGAGTCATCCGTCCTGACCGGTGACCCTCCACTGCTGCATCTGAGACATGATGATCGTGTGCTGCAATGCATTTACAGGAAAACAGCCGCTGGGGACGCTGCTCGGTTTCCGAAAACGTTTTCTGTGGCGTCACTCTGGAACGAAGCTTGGAGGAGACGAAGAGTATGTTTGTGCGTGTGAGTCTGTGTGAGTGTGTGTGGGTGTTGAAGGGTTGGTGGTTTCATTATGATAGAAACTAATCACAACAGTTCAGGGGAAACTGCAAGATCTTTCAAGTGACAAATGATTAATCAGTAAACGGAGTCATGAAAAAAGGCTTTTTGTCTTTATTCTATGTGTTTAACCGTGGGTGTACGTTTGATCACATAGAACACGTTTTTATGTGTAGTCGTACCGTAACAGCATGTGTGTTTCCAAGTACATGTGTTTATACATTACTTAATAAGTGCGTTCACATTTGTTTGTGTGACTGAGACTGTGTGTGGGCGTGGGTGTATGCAGTATTTTCGCAGAAACAATGCCAGCTGTGAGGTTGCTGTTTAATGTCAACTCTTCTGACTCTGAAGCTACTTCCTGATCAGAGACGTTCAGGGAAATCGGGACATCCCAAGTATTTGGGGAAGTTTCTACCTGCTAGTGGCATTAAATGAATGGTCAGGGTTCACCAGTAGGATCAGGATTCATTCTCATCCAAGAATATGACTATCTGATGCTCTTTTGTGAGAAGCCCAACAAAGACGCTTTACAAAACCCAGCCTGAAACCCAGCCTGACACCTCCAGAGCAAGCACTGAGGCAATGGTGGCAAGGAACTCCCCTTTAACAGGAAGAAACCTTGAACAGAACCTAGCTCATATGGAGGGACCCATTTGTTTGAGGCCGGCCGGGTCAGCCCCAGTCTAACAATCTGTTTATCATCATGGATGATCTTCAGCTCTGCTAACCAATGACTAAAAATGAAAGCCACAGAAATAATTGAAATGCGCTTAGTAAATATGACCAAAAACGTGTTATTCTAAGAACAGGTAAATTCCACTTCTGCATTAAAAAATAACCATGTATTACGTGACGGGTCTAACTGTTATTCATTCATGAAGAGGTCAAGCGAAACCTGACATTCTATAGTAATGTGGTTAGGATGCATATCATATTGGCATATCATAAGTATTCTTATCAGCAGTTGTCCTTTCTTCATTTTTTTTTTTTTTTTACCCACGTTTTCTGACTATCTTTGGTGCATTAGAATACTAAAGCCAAAAACACCCAACCGTCCTTTAATCTCACAAGAAAACTTGATGGATAGAAGTATAAATACAAATACATTTATAAAAAAAAAAGTTATCCCTTGATTTACACGACCCTGTGTGTCTAGAAACCAACATGTGAGAGCTTCATCCCAGACTAATCCAAATGAATATGGTGGCATTTGTGTGTTTTTTTGTTGTTTCTTTTTAACCAGCTATATGGTGCTTTTACCTCAGAATATCCAAGGCACAGTCAGGACAGGTAATTCCTGCAATGTAGACCCTTCCCGCCTTTTGTGAGAAGGGGCTTTAGCAGTAACAGCACATTTCCATTGAAAGCTACACCCCATTTGAAATACGGGTATACAGGGTTGTACCAGAGTTGTTAGTCAACTTTACTGCTGTGCCATGACGCTTTAAGCAGGAAGTCGACTAGTTGCCAATCATGTGACAATAACAACACGGACGCCTCCTGGAATACAGGTGAGTAGCCCAGTGGGTCACTGCAGCAAACTATTAGCCGTTCATCAAGTGTGTGGAAATATTTCACTAAAGATGAAGCCCATTCTACCGTGACATGCAGAATATGTTAAGTAAGTACTGAAATACAACAAAGTACTACTGCTAACGCTAGCAGAGGAACGGTCCAATCATCAAAACGACCGTAAATGAACAACTTCACCTGCAGTAACAGAGAGAAGGAGGCTGCACATCAATAATTTGATGATGATTTTCCTTGTCTAAAGTTACTAGAACTTTATCTGCTATACACGAAATGGCTTCGGAGATATACAGCTTTTTTTTTTATCTTACAACACTGAAGTGCCATTAAACGCTATTGACGGTGCTGATATAAGCTCTACATATCTGCAGCCCACAGTATTGATAAGCTCATGTGTTAATGTCCAGTTCTGTTGTGTTCTATTAGTTGACATGGTTTCTGTGGTTGTAGGGCGTTTTTTTTTTTTTTTCGCCGAGCAAGAACCGCATATTAGACGTCTCAGAGTGATGGTGTTTATGTTGTTGACGTGGGCTACGTCCGACAGTAGCCCGGATTCAAGCTTCAGTTACCTTGCAGAATAGCCTCTTTAGCTTCTTTTGTGTGAAACGCTACAATATGTATTCAGGTCAAGATTATAGATTTCATTGTTGCAAATCATTACTTTATGTGTGTGATGTCATCGACTAGTCAACGTCTACTCAAATTTCATCACACATCAGTCAACTTTTAAAAATCTGAAGTCGTTCAACCCCTAGTATACAGATAAGTTAGAATCCATGTGATATTTTGAGCTGGCACATGAAATATTCAGTTTAAAAGATTAACTTATTATAAAATGCTACATTATGGGACCTTGTTCCTTTTAAATACAATTAAAAAGGCCAGTTGTTGGTGTGTCCAAACACATCACTTATTAAATTTTAGTTTAAAGAAGATTTTATACAGTGTTATGCAGCATTAATGCCTGATCATAGAAATCCAAACATTCGTACTTAAACAAGAAATGTAATTTAAATACATTTAACAGCTGAATTGTCCAATTAAAATAGTTTACACATTAATAATGCCACACAATTATTTAGTTAGACCTTATTGATGCATGACAATGGAGCAACTTCTTTGTTCAACATCTAAGACCCATTTCCCACCGGTTATCAACATCTCACTTTGCACTGATTCATTTCAATGAACTCCCACCTGTGGGTCCTGGAAACCAAATTACAGACGAATAAAGTGTATCTCAAGGAAAATATCAAAGTGTCTGCTTCAAAAATGTGTCCTTCGGTGTTTACATGCTCCACATTCAGGAAGAACGGCTCAAAATGTCTCTTATCAGGTCAGACAAATGAGAGATTATTGCTGTGATGTTTCCACAAGTGTAGTTAGTGTAATCTCAGTAGTGAAGTTAGAGGCCCTGTTAAAATAGAAATTAAGTTACTGCAGAAAGCAGCTTAGGTAGAAAGGACACCTCTTCTGGAAGTCAACTAGCTGCCCTTCAGTTTCCTTTAACTCTAAATAGTGGGCGTCCCTTTTCTTCAAAACCGTGGGTAAGAAGCTATTCGTGGGAAAGGGAGGGCTGTGTGAGATAACATTTGAAACCTTATCAAACCCTCCGGGGAAATTGGATAGCAGATAAATAAACCTCACCTCAGCTCAGGCAAGTGGAAGGCAGGCCTGTCGTTTCGCTACGTACTAGCATGTGGGATATCCCCCCTCCTCCGGAGCTGGAAGGTGATGTTCTCCCCCGGTCAGAAAAGTGCCGTGAAACCCCGGCGTCATGATGCTGAGGTAGTGGAACTCGCTGTGTCAACGGGTGACTAGAGAAGTTTCCCTGATAGTAATAATAAGATTGAACAAACAGGAAAGAGCGATGCAGTGCGCAAAAGTGAAAGATGCTGAGTCAAAGGGTGGGGGCGCACCGAGTGTTTTTAGTTGGGTGATGAGGTAATGGATGCTGCTGCTTTCTCATACAGTGACTTTTTTTTTATCCTTAATAATATGGAGGTGGAATTTGTTTCATCACGTCTGTTGCTGCCAAATGTCACTTTGTACATCTGGCTGCGGTAGACATTAGTGTCAGAACAAGGAAGTCTGAAATCTGACTTGACATTGAACACTGACATTTTCAAGCCACAGCAGTTAATTGTAAAGTTTTGCTTTTTCAGAATGTATTTGATGACATTTATATTTTATGAAATTTATATAATTAGATAGTATTTCATATAATAATAATTTTCAACCATGATTTGAGGAAATCTGGAATTCTTTGGCCTTCTTGTTTAAGGCAACACGGATAATTGTATTTGAACAGAAATATTTCAATCCATCAGAAATTCATCCAGCTTTCCCCTGAGGGGGCATTTCTGATGTAGCAGACGTGCTGTCAGTATCTACTATTAAACCTTAAAACTGGTTTGCCTACTTTGCTGAATTTAATACTGATTACCACTTCAAAAATATTTTTTCTTTGGTCGTATTAAAAAAGTAAAATGAATTTTGACTTTAAACTGTATAGTAGAGTTGTGACGCTCATGAACGAACCAAATTTATTGACCAGCTCTTTAAAACGAATTTCTGGTCAGCGCAAAGGTGTTTACTGAATTTCTCATGTGGTAAATAAAGCATCTGTCTATCTAGAATGTATATATTTTAGATATAGATAGACTCAGATATTACACGAAGAGAATATGTATTGGTGGGATGTCTAAATTTGAATGACTCTGATCCAAATCTTACCCTGTCCCACTGCTTATTTCAAGGATAAAATAAGTTACCCCCAGGCTGACATCTTAAAAATATATAAATATCGATCCACACGATCCGGCTCCCTTCAAACAGCTACAAATCCCATCTCTACCGTATAGTCACAGTTTTGTGTGCTCTTATTTTGAAAAAACAAAAACAAAACAACAAATGTCATATTTCCAGCTTTAATGGCAATGCTGTTTTTCCCAGCAGTGCAGATCTTTATGACAGTGTATATGTAAATGTTTAGGATCTAAGAGGCAAACGCTTGTGATTGGGTGTCTGTCCATGTGGGTGTATCAGCTAAAAGTCCACATTAAGACTGCAGACCTCAAGCTCTAAAATGAGTCATGTTGTTTGCCTGTCTCCTGCATGGTAGGATAAAAGACAGACCACAGTTACTGCAGCCCATAGGGCAGTAGGAGCTGTGTTTCCATTTCCTGCTCCATTCTTAAAGCTCTGCATTGCACGGAAACGGGCATAAATATTCACGACTTTCCACTGAAGAGTGTGCTTTACTGCAGCCTCTGTGAAAAACTCTGAGTTGATACGATGAATATTAAGAAAAATATTTTATTAAAAACAATGTTTTGGCCTGAGGTGATTTGTCTGCTGTTTGAATTGTCTCTGCGCATATTTAATGGTTGAACTGTGTCTGGGGGCAAAACAGTGGTGTGGTGGTTAGCACTGATGCCTCACAGCAAGAAGGTTCCGGGTTTCGAATCCAGGCCGACTGAGGCCTTTCTGTGTAGAGTTTGCATGTTCTCCCTATATCTACATGTCTGTCTCTCTTGGTCTGCATGTCTGTCTCTTTGTGTTAACCCTGCTAACAGAGAGTGAGTTGATACGACTGAACTGTAGACCTGTCCAGGGTGTACCCCGCCTCTCGCCCAGTGACAGCTGGGATAGGCTCCAACCCCCACGTGACTCTTCACAGGACAAGTGATTGCAGAAGATGAAGGTGACTGTGTCTGGGAATAAAGCAAGACTTCTCAGGATCACAGGTGATTTTTTGTTATTCTGAATGGTTAGACCTCTTCTCATATAGAAGATAGGCGATATGCAGCTTTGATAGCATTGATAGGAAATGTATAATTTAAGGTGGAGGTGCAAATTGTTCCAGTTTAACAGGTTGCAGTGTCCTAAATCCTTGCTTAAATGGATTTTCGACTTGTGTAGATTTTTGTTTTTTCAAATAAGAAACAAAGACTTGTAAGTATAGTATATTTAAATTTAATTTTAAACTGAGCCGTTATTAATTAACCTGGAATAAATCCAAAAATGTTTCCTGAAAACTCACCTGCAGGGCCCTCAAGAGAGATCAACAACTTGGAAAGTCATCAGCAATTTTAGTACACCACTTTCCAAGGCCCTGATTTTATACTGTATGTGCTGTGGATGTAAGCAGAGGTGAAAAATGGTTGGGAAGGGTCCCCCAGATGCCTACCTTCTAACATATATTTCAACTACTACCATAAATCCCCTTAAACATATTATATTCCATAAGCATCACAATGCAGAGGCATGTATGTCTTTGCCTGGGGCCCCCCAGGCCCTAATGAAAATCCTCAGGCAATCAGCATGTGCAACGCTCACATGTGCCTAATATCATACTTTTGCATAAATACAGACTATTTTATGATTAAAACGCGTCCACTTCCTTTGCTCTGTGCTGTCACGCAAATACTGGAAACAGCTATCAACTTTAAACACATTCCACATTCCCACTTAAAAGCACATGAAGACACCGAAGTCAGAAAAAACATCTTCCCATCACTGGAAATGAGACCATCGGGAAATGAGGAGCATGTGAATGCAGCAGCTATTTTTGTCTGTCGCTGCTATTCAGACATATTTGAATTGTGGTCCAGAATGCCCCTGCAATAGGCCAAGTCCTCTACGAGATGTCAAAATAACTTTTATTTTTAAACATTTGTGTTTTTTTTGGTTGCTTTTGTTGTTTATTGCAAAATGTCTTCTTTGGAATTTGCTATAAAAAGAACATCCTTAGACAGTATATTCAAATTTTCTTCAGCCAAATTTCACATATTATAAAGAGTTGTCACATTAGAGGAAACAGATTTGTCAGACTATGTATGTATTTCTTAGCAATGAGAGTTGCAAATTTGCTAAATATCTGTGGTGGATACAGTTGTGTGGCGTTATTGGCTAGCTCTAACTTCAAGTAGTTATTCCAGATTTTGATGAATTTTAAAAGCGGTCTGCCCAATAAAAATTCTAATCATCACATAAAATGTTCATGGCAGACATGCCAATCAATTAAGCCTTAAAATAAATATCATTGCTCTACACTATATCTGTAACACGCTAATGGTATTGTGATCTAAATAGTGTTTGTGTAGTTCAATTGTCATAATAAAAAGAATCACACAGAGCCATCTGGATTAGATTAGAGCAGTGAACATTTATACCATAATTTACACTTTTTGACATTTTTGCACATAAATAACTATGTAAACCAGAATGTAAACAGAGACAGTTCTTTAGGGGATTCTCCTCTGGAGTTAAAGCTCTGAACAGAGAAGGAGACGCTTTGGTCAAACATTAGAGAGAAAGGTAATGAAACAGAGGAGAGAGCGAGAGTTACAGAGTTCAGGTGTTTGGTGTACAACTGTTACAGAAAATCACAGCTGCTGTAGTAACATTGTATGACCAGTTTTGGAGATATTGTACACAGTGTAAATGGTACAAGCATCGGCACTGAAAATATAAAGTAGGAGGAAGAGGGTGGGGGCAGTGCATAAAAGAAGGCCGAGGTGCTTTGGTGTGTGCCAGTTCATAACAAAAGGGTGGACGGGTAAGGTTGAAGAAGGGGCCATTGGGTCTCAGCAAAAATAATAACAAATAACAATAACAACAACAAAACCAAAAACATGTACAAAATGAGAGACCACAGCGAAAGAGCAAACACTTCATCATATACACAAAGTACATATTCCCTTCTTCAGCATTTTGATTTCTCAAGTCCTTCTTCCCTTGTTTTGATTTTTCCTTTTTTCTTTCTTCCTTTGGTGTGCATTTATAATGAAAGCAAAGTGAACTTTGGTTTCTAGCGACAAGTGTGAATCCCAACATTTGAGGATGTTCACATCCCTGTTGGGTTATTAACAGTGTAGTTAAAAAAAAAAAAAAAAAAAACTAAAACAAGAGGAGGGACAAGTTGGGGGGCGGCTCACCGGCCTTCCAAGTCCATTATGTGCTACGTGTTGAGCAGGCCGTGCCACTCCTTTGGACCACATGAAGAGCTGCACTCCAGTTCAGTTTGGTTTCTTCTTCAAGTAGCAAAAAAAAAAGAAAAAGCAAATAAATAGGAAACTCCCACCTTCAGCTTTCCCTTTAAACTCACACATACAGACACACACTCATATCATCACATCCACACTGAGCACACTGAGGTAACTGTTGTGAAAAATATACAAAAAAATGCCTGTTTTTGTTTCATTTAAATTAAGTAGGCATCAGAAAAGGACTCAGACATGCATTAGGGAAGCTTTCAAGCAGGGTCGAAATAAATCTCTTCATTCTAAATTAACAAATTTATGTGCCGTACTTTGGCGATATTTTTTAACCCTTTCAACCTGCTATATTGGTTCCTAAATTTAAATAGGTAAAACCCTGAAGAGTGGACAGCCCTGGTTCTATAGGTCAGGGGACAGATATAGGCATTGAGAGAGTGACTATCTACAGAGAAATGGCCACAGAGAAAAACTAAATAACATCAACAGAAAAATAGATCTGTACATTGATTTCACCCCATCAGTGTAATCATCCCTTCCACTTATTGCTTTTGAAGAAAACAAATAAAAAGTATAATAAATTAGGTTATACAACAACTAACTGATCAAAAAAACAACACATGAAAATAGAGACAAAATAATATAACAACAATAATGAGAATAGCATTATATCAATTACATTAAAGGAAAATCCTGGGTAGATGATTGTCTCTAAGTATAATCAATGTTGAAAACATTAAGTAGTCATGGGACAGTGTCTCTTGTAGCCCTGAGTACGTGAGTCCCTGATAGGTTGAAAACCTGGTATGGTCATCGTGTCACTCCTGATGACAACCAGGCAGAGGATTATTTATTTACAGTTGTTGCTCCTGGCAACACAGTCCACCATGCAGTCTATGTCTCTTGGGCATTTACGCATGATCCTCTGACTCCTGCTTGACTGTAATTTTGGTAGGAATTGGTGGGATGGGGCTGCTGTGCCGCATCTTGATGACCGACGTTTCATTCGGGGACTCGTATGCACCATAACCTACAGAAAGAAGCTCGGTGGTGCTACCCTTGTGGTGGGGATGGAATTGGGGCGACTTAAGGTCAGTTTCCCTCCACAGCATTCCCAAAACCTGCTTCTCCAACATGGTCTCCATCTCAATCCCTCCCTGCAGCTGCTCCAGTCGTTCGGCATGCTCACTGACGTCAAAGCGCTCGATCTCCTCATTGGCTCGCTGCACCTCCTCCAGTGCAGCGTGACTGGAGACAGATGGACTGCCGGAGCTGGGGTTTGCTGCCAGACAATAGCCCTTCAGGTGGAGACGCAGGCTACACAGATGGATGTAGTGACGATGGCAGTGTGGGCATTTATGCGGACGCTCGCGGGAGTGCAGACGCTTGTGCAGCTTAAGGTGGACAAACTGTGTGAATTTAGCTGGGCAGAGTTTACAGTGATAGGGCTTCTCCCCTGAGTGGAGGCGCAGGTGAGTTTTCAGGTTGCTGGTACTGCTGAACCGCTTGTGGCAAACCTGGAAGAGGAGACACAATTGAAGAATTAATGTCAGATGCTTAAAGTTGCAAGTTTGATCTGTCTAGGAAATCAGCTCAGTCAAAGTGCATCAACAGTGTTTCTCACCTGACATTCATGTGGCTTCTCCCCAGTGTGGACTAGATAGTGTTTCTGCAGGTGAGCCAGCTGAGTGAAGCCTTTGTTACAGGTATTACATTTAAAGGGTCTCTCTCCACTGTGGACACGAAGGTGAACCTGAGAAACAAAAAGATCTGATTAGGTATATTCAAATACGGATGTGAGAACATCTGGTGACAGTCTTTGCTCCTCTACATGCCATAATCCTGCTCTACAGCCTGATCGTTACACTGCAATCCCCATTTACAAAGGAATGATAATAGGACGGTAAAGCAGACAAGCAGAAATGATGTTGAAAGCTCAACACCGAACAAATCAGAGGAGTCTCAGGCCTCACCTTCAGATTAGACAGCTGTCCAAAGGTCTTGCTGCACACATTGCACTCATATTTGATTTTGCCATTCTGCTTCTTCAGAGGGTATGGCAGTGCTTTGTATCCCGCTGAGCCTGCGCCACGCTTCACCTTGGACAGATTGATTGCCTCTTCATCGGAGTGATGTTCACTGGTGTTGCCCAGCAGGGCTGAGGTAGGCTTGGTGGGCACCTGCTCACTGGGAGGAGCTGTGCCTGCAGTTGGAGAGCCACTGGATGGGGCACGGACTGGTCCGTGTGGGTGAGGGTGCCCGGGATAAGGGTTGTGAGGCCCTGCTTTGTCTCTCAGAGAAGTAGCAACTGAGAAGGCACTTGTTGGCCCTGGAAGGAGGAAGTCTCTGTGGGCAGAAATGGGTGAGGGGTGTACAGGGTCAGGCATCAGAAAGCGCCTTGCTGCTGTGTCAGAGGGCAAGAGGGGCACGTGAGGGGGCAGAAGGCTGCTGTAGAGTGGGTACATCCTAGGAATGATTCCCCCTACGGAAGGGACACCACCAGCGGGTAGAGGATAGTGATGGGGCAGGAGGTAACGTGAGTAGGGGACCCCTGGAGGGTAGTATGGTGAGGAGAGGGAGGCAGATGGTGGGGAGTAACCAGGGTAAGAACCCAGTCCACTGGGGTAAAAAGAAGCAGGAGGTGGAGCTGGACCAGAGGGGCTCCCCTGAGGGCTGCTCTCTGGGCTGCTCCTCGCTGATGGGCTAGGTGTGGCTGAAGAATGGTTGCAAGGAGAATGAGTTGGGGGGTAACCAAGCTGGACAGATTTTTGGCTAAGGAAGTCTTCAGTGATGTGAGGGTGGGGCCTGATAGCTGAGGGGTAGAGGGCACGGGGGCACAGGGGGCGCTCGGGACTGTTGGCATAGCGTGGGCGGGTGGGAAGTGGCCGGCTGGGCTCCCTCTTTGTGCTATTGGTGCCTTGGAGAATGGAAAGGACACTGTGTTCCCTCTTGGGTGGGGTGGGTGTCACTGTGACAGGGGACGGACTAGATGCTTCAGCCACTCTGTCCTCACTGCTCACCTGCTGCTGCTTGACCTCCAAAAGAGACTGCTCTGAAGAGACAGAAAGAGAGAGAGAGAATAGGTCAGGGGGAGTTCAGCAAATCAAAGTTGGGTCCTCTTGGTTCCCATACATTTCTATTAATAAGTTACTGAAGATTTTAGCATTGAAGTTGTTCTCATGACTTTTATTGAACATAAATACTGACATTTCTTTAAAACTGAAAGTCACTCCAGAGAGAAAACAACTGCAAGTTCCCTTGAGTAAGAGATGTGTGAGACTGTGTGTTACAGGGTAAAGGAACACCATAAGTAACTCAGCGGGCCAATTAGGGTGACATATTTGACGAACGAGCGAGGGTGGGGGTAAAGGACAGGAAGTGAGGCGTGACAGCTGCCTTCAGGCAGTGTGTGTGTGTGTGTGTGCCTATAAAATCAAGATAAAATCAGAATGGTGGCAGACAGACAGACAGGTCTGATGGAAGGTTTCCTGCTAAAGATATTCTCTCAAAAAGCTTGGCCTCCACCTGCCCTCCTCAAACACACCCACACCATGTGACAAGGTACACACAAAGCGGCGCCTGCAGACAAAGTCCTCTGTCTGATTTGTTGACTCTCCCACTTTAGAACATCACACACTTTTGATCAGGCTCCTACTCTCCTGAGTTTCTTGGCCATTCCGTATTGTTTCCAGTTCAAAGGTCAAATTAGAGGGCTTCCTCCTCAGTCACACACACCTACTGTCTTCTCTGCATGATGAAAGAGTGGATTAGGAGGAGAGCTCACTCACACACGCTCTAAAAGCCCCGGGATGTCAGTTAGCAGCATATCTCGGCTGTTAAATTGCCACAGACGGGGCCCTTAAAATGCCGCCGTCTATTATCTATAAGCTCATTTACTGCCTAGTCAACTTTTTACCACGAGGTCGCTGAGAGGGGAGTGCGTGTGTGTGAGCGTAAGTGTGTGTGTGAGAGAGATGGAGGTTGTCAAACTTAATCCTGAGTGCCAGCATTGGTGAAATTTGCTTGACTCCCCCGATTCACCCCTTAACACACACACACAGACACACAGCAAGTGACCCTTTCGTAGGTAGTATAGCGGCAATGTGTAAACAGTGAGGTTATCAGTTAGCCTTCCTCCTCCTCTTCCTCCTCCTCCATCCCTCTTCTAGAAAACAAACAGGGCCGCCATCTTGGAGATATCAATCTGTCAACACGGCCCTTCTGCCAGGAAGTTCAAGTAGTCAACAGAGGGGGTAGGAGGTGCAGCTCTACCTCCCCCACTCCCTCCTCCATCCTCTTTCTGGTCTTTTCAAGTGGCAAATATATTAAGGCGATTGGCCGACACACACAGACACATACACAAACGTATTTGTGAGCTCACATGCGCTTTAGATGAAAAGGCTGGGTGTAAATGTGTTGCCATGTCACGCTTACGACTGCGCTCTTCTCTGTGTGTGTGGGTAGTAGAGAGAGTGTTTTTGTCGGCAGGGCCAGAGCGTCTTTGAACCCGCCGCACACATGGATGACAGGTGCTCTCAAGTGCTAACACTTCAAGAATGCTAAATAGCGATGACAAAAAAAGAGTGAGCGAAGAGGGGAGAGGAGAAAGTGAGGGAGTAAGACAGCGGTGTGCGCTCAGTCATTTTGCTCACACATACACACACATGTCTGGTTTAGCTATGACTGTGCTGGAAAGAGGTAAAACCAGATAGAAAAACACGACACAGGCAGACGGGCGCCTCAGGAATATGACTTTTATTACTTGATTTGGAGACCAACTCTGGCGCCCCCTTTAGGAAGCTGAATATAATTTGGAAATTATCGTCTCGGTGATCTAACACAATGAAGCCGTTTTAGGAAACCAAACTAATCTCTGGAGATTATTTGGAGATATTTGTAGCTAACCAGCTAACTAGCCAATAAAAACAAGGAGCTACTTAGCGGATTTTATGTGTTATTTTGTTTGCATGATTTCGCTACATAATGCCGAAATTCACACATGACTCCGCTTGATCAAATACACGGACCGCATTTCATTGAGTTCGTGGCATGACTACAAGTATTCATCACGGTAGCTTCCTCTTCTTTTACCTTTTGCCCTTTTAAAAGGGTTTCAGTTTAACATTACTGAGTCAGAAAGAGTGTAGCTGTCTTGCTTTTACTCATCCAGAGACAGTATTTCTTACTCCGTTTGTGGAGCTTGTGGGCCACACCAACAGCCAAATGTTCTACTCATTTGAAGAAGCTCATCCGGCCGGATCAAATTTTAAAAAATGTCAACTTTGCAAGACTGAAATGCAACCAGATGCAGGTAAGTGTTTCTACTGCAGGTAAAAATGATTAGTGTTCAAGTCACTGGCAGGTCAACAGAAGCCTTTAGGGCTTAAATGACAGAGGAAGCTAATTAAAGACAACACATATACTGTATACCAACTGAAACGGGGAGGGGAGGGGAGGGGAGGGGAGGGGAGGGGAGGCAGGCAGAGGGATCGGGGGTACCTCCTGCCTCTGTCCCCCAGGTTATGCGCATTTCTTTCCCTGGGCAGTGGAGTCACTCTGGCTGGGTGTGTTGGTTCCTCTGCCACCTTAACACTGCTATTAGCCTGCAGTCACACCTGGAAACCACTCAGCTCCCACTCTCTCTCTTTGTTTTCCTCTTAGCTCGTTCTCTTTGATCAGCTCATCGAAAGTGGATAAGTGCAGTTAGTCTGCTCTGTCATGAATGTGTATGCAGGGTGAACCTTTATGGTAGAGATTTAAGTTGTGGGTTAGGTGAAGAATACTGTCAGTATTAAATAGATAAATATTTGGTAAACAAAACAGCTTTCAGATGAATAATTTCAGTACATTTTTTAAATGACTACGGAGACTTGTAGCTGTTTTTCTCATAAAAAGGTCACAGAAGAAATGCAGAAATGCAAGCAAAGACACATACCGTTTCAGCTCCTTTTATTGAGGTTGAGCAAGGTTGTGTGTATGTGTGCAAGCTTTTATGTTAAAAGCGGGTCTTTAAGTGTGTAAGACTGTGGCATTAGGGGCCATATCCCCCTGTCTGTGTAATTACACTGTCACTGGTATACACACACAAAAGTACAACGATGGCACTGACAGAGATGAAAGGTTGTTGGTCTTGTACTCTTCTATGTGTGTGTGAGTGTGTGTGTGTGTGCGTGTGAGATAATGACAGACTATCGTTCCAAGAGGAAGGAGACACAGCTACGCTCAAAAACACTGTTAGGCTTTAAGAGTGGCGACAGGACACACTCAAGACACACACACCTACACTGCCTATTGATTTTATGTTTTTTTTGTGTGTGTGTGTCCTGATCCTGCATTTAATAAAATACATCCAGTACAATAAATGTCTTCAAGAAACTGACACCTGATGCAAACTAACTAATTTCATTTCCTGAATGTGAAATTTTTTTTGACACCTTATTTGCATAAAAAATACCCAGTTCATTTTAGTACAATGAATGCAGATTAACAGGTCAAAAAAAAAAAAAAAAAAAATCTCATGAACTTACTAAGTTTCTGCATCATCAGTTCCCCGGATGGTGGGTAGTGAAGGCGCCGGGCAAAGTCGTGGCAGTACCAGACAAGCAGCTCAGCACCAGCTGGGACGGGCTTCACCGTATAGAAATAAATCTCCATTCCGTTCTGACACGCCGCCAGGTTTTGCTCTGCCGCCGAGTGGGCTGGGTTCACGTACCGCATCCAGTTGGAGCGAGTCTCATCCAGGCCGTCGACAAAGTGGTGAAACTCCTCATCCACATAGATCTGAAGTCACAGAAAGGATTTTGTTCTTTCAGTAAAACACTCATAGTTTAGAGTAGAGTTTAAACATGAAAAAGTAGGACATATTCAGTGTACATTCTTCTTTCTTTCCCGCAAGAACAGATGGGAGAGATAAACCAGTAACACTTATTTAATTTCTGTAATTTCCCCGTTGCGGGACTAATAAAGATTTTTCTTATTCTTATTCACTTTTGACTTTTTGAATTGCCTACCTGAATTGCACACTACATATAACTTAATAACAACTGTTATTACTAAACATCACTAAATGTCATTTTTAAATACAAACTTAAGGGTACATCAGCAGATAAATCGGTAACAAATGGACAAATCTAAATATATGTGTAAATAGGTGAAACTCTATACTAATTAAGGAAATAAATTATTGGGCTAAATATTAATTTATGTGAATTGATTGATTTGAAATGCAAGTACATTAGTTACTAATTAACTGAATCACTAAAGAAAATGAGTTACACTAAATATCTGCAGTATAAAAGTCAGCACTGTAATAACTACCAAATGAAAGCAGGAGAATGAACTAGCATCTAGCAGTTTAATTTTAAGTTGCACTAATTCTTATCCTATCTCTCTCTGTTTCCCTGTGTCTGTTCATTCCTTACCATTTTGCCGTCATCTCCTTCAACAAGACGAACAGAGAGTCTGTCAGAGAGGAGATCTTCTTTTATATTGAAAAGGGAAAGGAAGGACCAACTCATTTTCTACCTCTACTCCCCTCCCCTCTCTCCCTCTCTCTCTTTCTCTCTCTCTCTCTCTCTCTCTCTCTTTCACTATTTCTCTATCTTGGCCTCTCATTTCTGTTGGCTCAGTTTGTGTGTGAGAAAGTGAGATATGAGCATGAATGGAACACCTTTCTGATTTAGTATCTGCTTGTGGTTGGGGTGGTGGCTGGAGCATGGTGACTCTTTCTTTTCATGCCAGTCACACATACACACACACACACTCACACACACTGCGGGTGGTGGTCTGGTAGGTGGTTTGTGAGCGTGTGTAGTCTTACTGTCAGTTACCGGTAGTGATGGAGCGCGTTTTGTCAAACAGTGTGTGCAGATTACAGGAACCAGAGTGTGACATGGTATTTGTGTGAAGGTGACATCACGTCCCCATTTCTGTTCCTCGTACACACACACCCGCAAACAGCAAGCCCAGTTTCCTGTTCCACTGACTGACTTTAGATGTGTGTGACGTCACAGGAAGGGGTCCCTCCGGCTTCTGAGGAAGTGTGTTGTGCGTGAGTTCTAAATGTGCACACTCACCCTCCAGAAGTATTTGCGATTGGCGTCTTTGGGGACGCTGTCAGCCGTGTAGATCTCGCCCACCAGGGGCCCGAAGCGAGTTCCTTTTGGGATGTACTCCCTGCTGCACACGCCGACCACCTGCACAAAGACACGCACGCACAGACGGGTTAGAAAGTAGGTTGAGTGTCATCATGTGTTTGTATTAAGTCTGAAGATCTTAACAAACTAAATTTTATAAATTAAAATAACATAAGAATGTATGTCTCAGTCTTAACTTCATTATCAACCTGTAGATACGATGATTCACATTTTATCTGAAGCGTGTGACTTTAGCTGCGCGTGCGATTGGCTGCATAAAAAACAGTAAAATCTCCTCTTTCAAATCTCTTTCTCTCTTTCTTTTGTCACACCTCCACTAGTCGCCACATCAAACTAAAACCGCTGCCACTTCAGACGCTTGAGGGGGAAACATTTAGCTCAAAAGAAAGAGAAAAAAAAAGCCTTTTGTTTCTTCCTCCTCTGATTCAATCAAAAAACGGGGGCAGAGAAGAAGAAGAGGAAGAAGAGAAAAGCAAGGGATTACGTGGTGACTAGACGTTAGGCCCCAGCCACGGATGGTAGAGAATCACACACATTTTCTTCATGTTCAGCCCACGCAAACAGAAGTCTTTCCCAAACCCCCCCGTTCCCTGGTGACATGGGAAATCCCCCTTTTTATTCCTTAGGACCAGACATGAGAGCATTTTTTTGTGTCTGTGTACATGAGTGTATGTAATCAGATATTTTTCTTTACTTATTAACAACCGTTTACAATGCCCTCCCTTTTTCTTTGAGGAAATATTTTGTCGTCTTTGATCACAGCAAACTGCAGTCCTCAGCCTTTCCCTTCTTCCTCTCTCAGTCCCAATAACTATTAGCTGATAGCATATCACCTCGTAAACAAAAGACGGTATTTCATTCTTTTTTTCCTCTGTCTTTGGCTCTTTCTACAGTTTCCTGTTGTTAAGCTCCTGATGAGAAAATCTATGCGATCACATCCTTTTACCGAAAGACTCACAAAGTGTCAGAATTGACAAAGTTGCAACCTTTTGACCTGCAGTTGTGCACATTTTTCTATTCCAAAAAACCCGGAAAACACACCATAGATGCACCATTGCTTTTGTCATTGACACTATTTAATGATCTATGATATAGACTAGAGAATGTGGACAGATCAAATTAAACACCTTCTGTTTTTCACTTTATCACCGTATGGGAGAATAATTTTGGCTTTGTTCATTATCTTACTCTTACCCAACCTCTGTTCCAACCTTTGACTTTTTTGACTCTTTCACTTCCAGTTTGATCAATGGTGAAAACTTTATCCTTTTAGGTTCGTCATAAGGTCACACAGCAGCTGGTTAGTTGAGGACATGTTCTTCTTCAATAATACTGATGCATGATCGGTTGGCTAACTGAACACATGAAGCAAATGAGTGGCCCAAAATAATATCAAAGCTCTTTAAGGCAGCGTAACATTGAGTAGACTGATACACTGTCTGTTGAGATGATAAACTGTGCCCCCTGCCTGCTGCCCTCGGTATAGCAGATGAATGAATGACTTAAAGGAGACATATGCAATATGATACAACACTCAGAAACAAACAATCATTATCCACTCTGATGATGAATGAAATTTTCATGGATGGTTGCGAGTTAATGAAATGGCAATTTTAGTGTGTTTCTGTTTAAACTTTGCTTCCATGGTTTCACACACCCACACACACACGCATTCCTCTATGCGTGTGTATGTGTGTGTGTTTTACAACGAGACACGACCCCCTCTTCATTACATGACCCACATCTGACTCACGACTGTGTGTAAGTACATATGGCTTTCTCTGCCTGGGTGTGTGTGAAAAATTGTGACTGGAGAGAAAGTTTGTCAGTCTGCCAGTGTGTGCCTACAGTATGTTTCGTGTGTGTGTCTGTGTGATGTCTGACCTCTTTGCTGCCTGCCAGGTGTTTGAAGGCCAGGTTTCTGGGCAGCGAGGCCTCGGCTCTGGTTGTTGTCGTCATCATGGCGTCACCGTCTGGCCCCGCCTCCCACGCCGTGTCTTTTACAATGTACGTGCACTTCTCCTCGAACTCTGTCTCTGTCCATTGTGTCATGTCTGCCTCCTCCATGTCCATCTCCATGTCGACGTCGGTGTCTGTCGCCGTCTCGGCTCCGTCTGAGCCTGTGCTGGTGGCGGTGGATGCAATTTTGGCGCTGTGGTGCGTGTTGTCCTGCTCCATGGTGTGCGCCCCCTCACTGGTCAACATGGCCGAGCTATGAGAGGTCGCCTGGTTGAGGAAGATGGACAAGGAAAGACAAAGGGGGGAAAAGTGAGTCTTTCAAGCTCCCATAGCTAAATCTAAAACATTGAAATGTAGACAAAACAAGTTAATAGAAAGAAATAGCACAAGACAAAAAAAGAAGGAAGAAAGATGAAAAATTACAGAAAAGAAAACTGATAAGAAAAGGAGGAAGTAAAGAAAGACAAAACAACAAAGAAAGGATAGAAAAGGATTCCTTAAGAAAGACAAAAGTAGATATGGGAAGAAAAAATAAGTAAAAAGAGGAAAGAAAGAAAAAGGTTAGATTCAAAGAAGATAAAAACTGACAGATGAAATGAGGAAAGACGAAAAGAGGAGAGGCAGAGCTGTGATTATGATGTGTGGTGACTCAGTACGGAAGGGGGGTCTGACTAAAGCTGGTGTCACACACACGCAAATGTGCACGCACATGCACACTACCGAACATACAGGAAACTGCTCATCTTGTCATTTAAACTAAATGTTAACTAATATGGGAAACAATTAGCGGATAACACATTCATTCATCATTCATTCATTCATATATGGCTCAGTTCGTTATCATGTGACAAATCCGGCTCTGTTTTTCCAGTAAATATTATTCACTTACGTGATTCGGTTAGTGGGAAAATCACATTTTACACCTAAAATGACACTTATTTTCTGATTCTAAACTTAAACATGAATTGAACTAATTCATTTTTCATTAATTGTTCTCTTTTATATATATATATATATATATATATATATATATAGATAGATAGATAGATAGATAGATAGATATATATATAGATATGAAAACCACAAAGTAAGATAGGAGCCTGTGATCAAACACAGTACTGAAGAGAAACCAATAGAGGAACTCAACACGTGTCTTATGATCTTGCAAAAAAAGTTATATTTTTTTTACGTGGTGAAATGTATTACTTACAAAATAGAGAATTGAAACAAATCATTGCAGCTAAACATTAAAACAATTAACTCAACAGATTTGAGATCCAAATCCCCCTTTCATCAAAAGTTTTGTAAAGCGTGATTTAATCTCTATATCGGCAGCTTTTGGACTCATTTCTGACCTCTTTTTCTCTGAACACTTTCCAGTCCTTCTTATCAGCGTCTTTTGTTCCTCCTTGAAGTAAAGAAAGTGTTTTTGTCCTACACTTTGTTCCTGGCAAATTTCTATACAGACAACTCAGACAGTTAGTTGTTTCTTTTCTATGTTAAAAAAAAAAAGGTGGTGAATTTACTTATGAACTTAATGTGTTTTCTCTCCCTCTTTATCTCCCCTCCTCCCCGTCTCTCCCCGGGGTTGAAGACAGAGGAAGGAAATGCTGTCTGTGTCTGAATGAAGCTAAAATTGGAAGCAGAGTGGCACTGCAGCGGAACCGGCAAATCATCCCAATTTCCAGCGTGTGTGTGCTTGTGTGTGTTGGTAATGGACGGGGGGGAGTGTTGAGGAAGGGAGCGTCAAAACTTTTCCATTTGGGGGGCCACAGCAGCGCAAACAAAACTTCAAACACGATCCCACCCAAGACAATCCCACACACACACACACACAGGCAGATATCCACACTGGGACAAACATGCTGCTTGTCCCACGCAGACGAGCGGAAAGCAACAGATCTTCAGTGACCACACTAAGCTCTGCAAATTATTCTGAAGCCGCAAGAAAGAAAATTATTTCACATCCAAGTGGCTCCAGTCACAGCTAATGACTTTTTCTCCAAACTCTTTGATTTGTGATTTTTAAATATTTTCAGATTAAAATCTATTTGAGAAACCAAATTTTCAGTCACAAAAACAAATCATCATTGTCAGTGACTTCATATTAACAGTAAATAAGAAGATTTTGAACTCACAAAGCCTTCCTGTTCTAGAAGTACAAGAGAAAACCTGAAACATTAACAAAAAGTTCATCTATGTTTCTTGAAACAATCTAAAACCTGACGTGAAACATAAAACTCATCAGACTGGAACAAAGCAAATCCTTCACAATTACATTCAAATCCCACAAAACCACTAATCCGCTTATTTGAATTGTAAAACTATAAAGTTTCCAGCATGAAAACAAGAATTTTCCCAGTGAGCGGCTGCACCTCTCCCCACAGAAACAGGCCCACAGAACAACAGTTTCTGCTCCATTTGCCTTCTAAATGAAGCGCATTACAAGGTGATCAGGTATGAATATGCTTCTCAATATTTCAGCTCTCGGCAGAACCCAGAATCCTCTTTGCATAACAGCTGCAACATTGAAAACTAATAGTGAAACCAAGAACCAAGAAACAATTCACCTCTTGCGCATTTAGCCCAACTGAAAATATAAAAGCTGAGTCTGCACGCAGACAAGATTTCAAATTAAAGTGCAATTTAAGAAGTCAAAGTGAAACACCTCTGAGCTGTTTAGGCACTAACTAAGACACGAATAACAAATCACACTCTTCTTGTAAGAAATCCATGTAAAGTCTTGGTGATATCAAGTTCTTATTGAAGAAGAAGAAGAACTGATTTTATGAGGTAACGTATTAATTTATTGAGGTATGCAAAAAAATTCTTAGCCTAAACTGAGCCGTAAAACAACCAGAAAATACACCAAAGCTGATGTTAAAACAGTCCAAACCAGTGCAAAAATTCATTCTCCAGGAGAATCTCCTCAGCAGCATTTTAATAAAAATCAGAACTCCAAAAGCTTCTTTCAATTGCAGTAGTAAGCAGCAAAAAAGGCCATAAAGCTCATTTAAATCTAAGATTAAAAACTGTCTTAAAGTTTGATTTTAACTTGCTGTTTTTGTTTGTTCTCACAGCCTGACATTTTAACACAGCCTCTAAAATAAAAAAGAGTCAAATGTTTGTCCTAACAAATAATCAACAAAAAAATCTTCTGTAACTTTTTTCTTTGTTAGCGTTTTTAAAAGTCAGAGTGTAGCTGCCGCTTTCTTACCGTGTAACTTTGGTCCCATCCACACATAGGGACGACCGGTCAGATCCTCTCTGTATATGTGTGTGAGGATAAAGTGTGTGTGCGGGACAGGTGCAGTTCTCCCCTCTGTCCTTCCTGCTCCGAGCGCTGATACTCCACACTGGTGTGACTCTGTGTGTGTGTGTCTGCACTTAAGTGTGTGTGTGAGAGAGTGTGATCCACTTGGTGTCCTATGTTCAAATGCCTGAAACCTCACCATCTCCCTTTCTTAGTCTGTCTTGCTCTTCTCAAAGCCACGCCCCCAAAATCCTTACTCCTCCTCCTGGTTCCACCCCCTCCCTCCCTCACTCACACACACACACACACACCCAAACACACACTTTTCTTTGCGAGGAAGCAGCAGCAGGCGCTTTCACCTGAGGCCATGAGCCATACACACACACACACACAAACGCAAAACACTGAAAACTTCTTTTCTGCGTCAAACTGAAGATTTCTTTCAGTGATGAGGATAGTTTGTGTGTGGGTGTGTGATCTGTTAACAGCTTCAAAAGCATAAACAACAACAACATATGTGTGCGTGCGCGTGTGCATGAGTGTGTGTGAGTGTTTTCCTGGGGAAGAGAGGGACATCCTGTGATAGTGACTCAATGCCTCCCCCAACACACGCACACACACGCATACGCACACACACCAAACACATACAAACACACCCCGACACACACAGCCTGTAGGGGGCAGAACTGGTCTGTTCTTATTGCTTTCTTATATGAGCTTAAAAGTACTCTCTCTCTCTCTTTCTTTCTCTTATTGTCTTGGTCTGTCACCCTTTCTCTGGACTATCTCTTCCAAATAACTGTCTCTCTCTCTTTTTCTCTCCAATCTTTTACTCTCTCAGTTTCAGTTTCCAACGTGCATTTCAATTTGCTCAATTAGCACACGAGATGCCGAAACGCAGAATATAGAAGGAACGGAACAAAAAGAGGGAGTGAGCGGAATCAACTCCATTTCCATTCTGAAGTGACAGGACGCTCACAGTTCTCTTTCAGGCTGCATCATTGATGGAAAGTTATTTCGCAGCTGAAGCCTTAATCATTGGCCATCTTGAGCCGGAGGGACAATTGCCTCCTTATTTCCCCATCAGCCCCGTCACCGGACAAGAACTCTGCAGCAGATTCTGACTGATTTTGGTTGCCATAGCATGTTGAAATATGGTTGGCGATTATCTTTAATAAAAATGATGATGAATCTCCTTAAAACAGCACAGGACTTCTCTAGAGATCCCAAATCTATAATAGGTTCTAATCAGAGTTCTGCAGATTTTGCAAAACAAGACATTATGTTCTTTCCTATCCGTTCCTATTCTGTATGCAAAACGTCCATCTGATGACCGTTGTACAGACTTAAGATAGCTTGGATGCAATCATTCTTGACCTGATAAAAATCTCATTGCCAACATCAGCTTGATTCATTCACAGGGACACTTTATTTGGCTACGTTTATGTGGTGCCATTCGGTTCACACTTGTGTCATGAATTCCAAAACATTTGCTACTAAATCTGACCTCGTGACATTTCTGCCGTACTTTTTACATACATTAGAGCTTATTCCAACTTGAGACCATCATGCTGATCTCCGTAACAAACCGTGCGTGATAAAGGGGCTTTATTCTTTCTCTACATTTTCTTTTTTCGACTCTCTATATGTGTCTTTCTCAGCTATCGCTCCAGAAGCATGCATAAAAATACTCACGGCTCTCACTCACCCTGTTATAACAAAAGCTCACTCTCTCACTAACACTGGAAATTCCCATCTAATTGTCCCCCCGACTCCCTCAATTTACCTCCTACTCACTCGCCTCCCATCACTCCCCCTTCTCTCCTCCTTCCCTTTGATTTCCACAATGTATTTACAAAAATGATTTTCCACACTGACCACTTGCTCTACTTTTTTCCATCACTTTTCTCTCTTGAAGTCTCTCCTCTTTTCAGAACGAGAAAAAAAAAGTCACTGTTCCTCTTTCATGTGTGTCTCGCTGGAGTGCCTTTGTGATTCGGGAGCATTTTTCCTACCAAATAATATGAGATTCACGTGGGTCAAAGTGGAAACTGTATTAATGGAAATTAAAATGGAAATTCAAGAGAATGCAGTAAACCCATTACAAGAAATGTGAAATGAGAATGCAAGAAAATGGAAATTAATTTACAAGAAAAAGTCAAATTAAAAAAAGGAAACATTATATAAAAGCCTTGCTCCCACGCACCAACACTACTGTGGACAGGTGACAAATAAAAAAAGCTTGTTGCACCTAATTTTTTTGTGCACTGATATAAACTGACTATCCTTCAGACAATGTCATAGAAAGACAGAGTTGGGGAAAAACAGCCAGTAATTTTCTGTCCCAGTTCGTTGAGTCTGTCTAAAAGAAACGGACTCTACGTACATCATGTCGTCTGACAATCATCAGTGTCAGCCTACAGAAGGCTAAATGAGCCTACGTCTGTGTGTTTTTTTTTCTTTCTCTAATGAAGAACGATGATCAGGAAAAGAAAACAAGCAACAGGAAGAAGACGAGAAGAGAGAGAGACAGGGAGAGACACAGAGAGAGAGAGCTCCGGTGTCTCTCTCTCTCTCCCTCTCTCTATTTGGTGACAGAGGGTCTGACCACATCACTCGCTGCCTACTGCTTCCTGCCAACGGACGACCCCGACACACACACACACACACACGCAGCTGCAGATCTGTCCCACAGCTGTCGGACATGTTGATGCTTTACAACCAGGCAATTCATCCCTGTGCAAAACAACCAGAGACAGAAAGAGAGGCCGCTGGTGGAAGACACAAAAAAAGCTTTAGAGAGAAGTATAAAAAAACAAAAAACACCAACCTCTGGAAACTGATTAATTGCAATATATATCATCAATTTATATTACACTCATTTGCAACTGTTTTGGCCAAACATATATTTTGGGTGAAATATGATGCTGGACAGTTATTTTTACGAGAAGAAATTATTTTGAATGACTTCCTATTGCCAAATTGTTTGATAGACCTGTGCGTATTTTGAAGTTAATTCTGATTTAGACCTAAAATGCAAAATGATTAAGTTGTTATTTTCAAAACTGCGAGGAATTCTCATTCTCATTCTCAAGGCATTATTAGCATTTCTCAAGCATTCACGTTGTTGCGAGTCATAGCCATGTCATGGTACTCGTTCTCAAGTGTAAAATCTTGAACATCAAACACTCACCACTACCCACTGCAGGTTCTCAAAAGTTTGTTATACGCCACTACTCTTTCAGTCTGATTGCTAAGACGCAAGATTTTGCTGTTTCATTTTACTTTCACTTTCATCAATGTAGGCTTAACACAGTGAGTGCATGTGACACTGTCGATCTTGTGTCACACTCATAGCACTGGTCATTCAGACTGACAGTCAACGTGAACATATATATATATATTTTTTTTTACAGCCATGTGTTTGTATCATATGCGTATGTATGCTGTATTGCACATGCTACAGATATGCTGCACCCAGATGCACGTATGAATTCGGCTGCTCTCTTATCCTCCCCTTCTCCCTTCTCTTCCATTCCACCCCCTCTTTTTATGTCTCTCTACCAGGCCGGCCTCAAGCAGATGCCCCCCCCCCCCCCCCCCCCCCATATGTGCTCGGTTCTGTTCAAGGTTTCTTCCTGTTAAAAAGGAGGTTTTCCTTTCCACCGTTGCCTGGGTGCTTGCATGTAGAAACAACTTTGACAGTTACTGATATAAAAAAAATCTAATTAATTTGAACTTTTATAGATACAATGGGTGACTGATACTGAAAAGATTTTTTGTATTCCCTTAATTTGCAAAGACAGAAGATCTAATAGTAAAAATTTTACAGCCACAAACATGTAACCATCCCTGTCACATTTGAATGTAACTGGATTGAAGACAAACACACATTCACATAAAAATGACTAAAGCCACATCAATTGAAGTTCCCCTCACTCTTTGTAATGGGATGGGGGTGTCCATAGCTGTGGGGTATCTGCAGTAGGTGGGGTGGAGTGTCTGTAAAGGTAGTTTTTACCCCTCTTTTTGTTTCCGCTGCGGCCCTGCATGCATGCCTGCAGGAGACAGAGAGGAGAGACAAAAGAGGGCCCGAGGACCTCCTGGGTCTCTGTTAGTTTAACAGAGGGCCTCTATCCCACACATACATGCAAGAGTGTGAGGACGCAAGGGCACACACACTTTCCTCTTACATAAACTTTCTGCTCTCCTTGGAAGTTAAAGTCTGTGAGTTCTCCTGAAATCTGCCATCTGGAGAGGCCGAGAGGAAAGGAGTGGAAAAACAGAAAGAGGATGGAGATAGGTGAATGAGCTTCAGGAGCTGGAGGTGGGATTCCTTCAAAGCACAGCAGGTTGCATTTGTGCCCTGGTATTTCACGTATTAACACTTGATGGGCAAAAATATGTGGATACCAAAATCCAAATCCCCAGTGCACTTTGAATGAGCGGTCCCCAAAGTTCTGCCACAAAGTTAGCACTTAGTTGCCCCGTGAAATGAAATGTGAAAGTCAAATCAATCGAGTCAAATCATAAATGTTGTGGTATCAATGCAAAGCTCTTGAGTACTGGGTTTGGTTTTCACACCTCTAGCCTTTCACTGTTGACTGTCCATAATTTCTGAACTGGAAGAATTCTCCATATTCTGTAATGTTTGTTTAAATCAAACATCCGTGTGTGCTGCTGTAACAGGACTCTTGACCTCTACAAATCCTTTTCTCTGAACGGTTTTGTTCTCTTGACTAACAGATAACAATGAAAATACTGAAAGGTTATAATGTCTCTTGGTGTGGCATACATATGTTAACAGCTTCTTGTATGCACTCATGTGATGGCTCTCTAGGAGCTTCAGATCAAACCAAGTTCAACTCTTTTGCTTTACGCTATGTTTGGGAGGCGAGCCAACGGGGGTTTTATTTGCTGCAGAATCCTTTTCTCATTCAGATAAATTGGGTGGTTCAACTGAAAGCTGTATGTATACTTGTTTTAGTCTATTTTATCTCTCAGTTTTGTGGGCATTCTTTGGACGCAAACTCAAATGCGCAGATACCCAGGAGAAATCCCTGTGAGAGGAAATACCCACACTAAGAGAGAGAGTTCATCCTGATAAAGTTCTCTTGAGCGTTAAATACTTTCCTCTCCTTTCTCTCTCTCCCTCTCTCTTCCTCCTCCTTCTCCTCCTGCCTTCACATCTTCCCCCGTCCTCTCCCCTCAAGTCATCCCCTGAGTCCCAAACATTTTAATTGCAGCCCACAGGCCATTTGATGCCTCACCAAATCACTGGGAAGAGATCAGCTATTGTCCATTTCCTTTGTGTGTGTGTCTGTGTGTTACCGTGACGGTTACACTGTAGGCCAGTGCATGGTGGACCCTCCATATGTGTGTGTGTGTGTGTGTGTGTGTGGATTTAGGGAGTTAATCCCTGAATGGAGAAGTCATTAGGGAGAATTAGGCAGGTTAGACCCAGCCATGATCCCCTCCTCTGTGCATGTGTGCGTATTATTGTGAGTGCGACAGCCGCAAGCGCGTGGCATGCATCAGGTTGAATCCCTCAAAAAAAAAAAAAAGGGGTGGAGGTGCGTCAGGGACGGGAGGGTGAGTTGGGGTGGGGTGAGTGGTAGCCAAACTCTCCTAATCTGGGCAATCCACCCCTGCTGTGAGCGCACACACACAGACACACAAGGGTTCATCTTGACACTCTCAACAGATGGCTGTAGCAGAAAGGCCAAGGGTAAACTTGGGCAATACCCAAACCAGACAGTCACCCCCCACCTTAACTCCCCCCTCAGTGTCTATAGCTAATCACAGTGTCCTCAGCACGCAACCACCCCCTCTTTAATAAGAGGTAGCTAAACACACTCACACACTGCATCCTGTTCGGCTGTTAAAATCTATTTCAGGTGAATCCTGTCTTCTGCCATTCAGAGATAATATAATAAATGAATTTATTTTCCCTCTGCTTTCATTGTTTATGCCAAGGTAAGCTCATCACCTTTCAGCTCTCAATACACCGAGGTGAGCACCTATTGCACCCAAGTTTTTGCAGTGTGTCCCTCAGCACTGGCACCTGTGGGACCCACTGTCAACAGCTTTTCAGCTGTTTCTACTTGTCCACTCTGCAGCAGAACGATATGGTGAGAGAGCTTTTCTGATTGGCTGTTCAGCATAGCAAACCGCGGAACAAGAAGAGACATAGAAGTGACCAACATTTAAATAACCACACAAAATTGACAAGGTTGTGGTCATCTAGATGGAATAAACCAGAGAAAAGCTGATCAGAATGATTCAGGAGAAGCCAGCTCTGTACGACAGTAGCTGTAGCTCTTCCTGGTTTCGTAGCCTCCATGATTCCCTTTTTGAATGACGAATACAGACTACTGCCACCTACTGGTATGGAGAGTTATTTCTTTTCATGTAGACACAGAACACGTGTAGCAGCTAGCATCACTGTAGTCAACGTACAACATCCTCTGACAACGGCCTCTGACATCGGTTTGGTTTGTCCACACCTTAATATTTAATACAAAGATATACAGTAGGAGTGGTATTGATTTTTGAGGCTTTGGGGCCTGAAAACATTCAGCAACACTCAACGCATCTTTTTTTAGCTTATTATTTTTGAGAACCTATATGTCTGTATTTTACAACAGTTTAAGTGGACTCTATTGGGCATTGTTTGTTATGTGACATAAAACCTCACTCAATAAACAAGGATAATTTACATTTGTTCGATTTTTTTCCTCTTCTCATCAGTCGTCACACTGTTAGGAAAAGTCTGTAAAATCAAACAATTCCTGGAACGAATTAATTTGATTTATCTGTATGTTTTAGGCCCCTTAGTCTAAACACAAAAATAAACTGTGCAGTGACCTGGATAAGTTCTCAGAACTTACGACAGCCTCTTATTGTTGCGTTTGTTTTTCTGTTGCTCTATTTTCTAGAGTCCAGAGCAGTCCTGGCATGTGAGTCTGTATCACTGCCTCGTACGTCACTTTCAGCTAACAACGAGCGTCAGCGCTGAGACGAGTAGAAGAACCCTCCAAAGAAACAAAAATAAATCAACTTTTATAAAGCACTTTAGAATGAAAAAAAAAGTTACTCAGAGGCTTCCCGCACTTGCTCTCAGGTAGCCATTAAAAACTGGAGGACATAAACATGTTCCAGCAATATTCCAGTAAACAGCGGAAACGTGCAATGAGTCACCGCATGAAACAGCAGCACGGAGATAACGCACACAAACACACATGCCTGATGTCACATTACCCCCCACTCTGGTAGTTTCCATTATAACAAGCCTGCGGACAAACCACTTTAGTGAAACTATTATACGTAAAGTCTCACAGTATGTCTGTGGTTGACAAAATCTAATTAATAGTGACTTCATTCTGCTTTATAGTGTAGTTATCTCCCAGAGTATCACTATTACACTCACAACGTATTCTTGATAGCCTTACAACATGTCTGTGATAATTCAAATTTATATTGTGAGTTCATTACACTTCTGTCACCTTGATGTGCTCATAGTTTTCCTGCAGTATTATTACGTGAGCTAAATGGCATTTTAACTGCATAATTCCTGTTACGTTATCAGCCCATAATAATGAAATGAGGGGGATTGCAACGTGAAAAATGTGGAAATGACCCTTGATGTCAATGCACCTGAGGAAGGAAACACTTTCAGCACTCACGTACAAATACGGTGGAATTTCTTCTTTGCAGTCAAATTCAACACACATTTATGTCTTCCAGCTCTATTCTGTCAAATGACGAGAAGCAATGGGTAACATCAGTAGATATTAAAGTATTAAAGATGTTAGAATTTTTAGTAATAACAATTCAATTTATTTTTCAATAAAAAGTCCATAAAGTCCTGCTATTTATATATATATATATATTATGGATTTCTCTTTTAACTTGAGGTGCAACGAAGAGAAAATGGGTGAACACTGATAAGCTGTTAAAAATCCTATGTAATGCTATCCATAGTTTCTAAAGTATGTTTACAGGACAAAATGCACAATTTTGTTCAGCATATATCTTTAACAGTAAATGACTCCTCCAGCCATCTGCATCCAGCCAGTAAACACTTGACTTGACCATTGTTTGGGCTTTTAAATATGCTAAGAATCTGAAAATGAGGGAATAAAAAAAAAAAATGAATGAGAAGTTATGGATTCTTAAAAATTATGACTTGCTAAAGGACTAAATAAGTCCTTTAGAAGTCCAATGTGTTACACGCACATTATGTGGAGAAATGTAATCTCAACCACTTCACCTTTTGAATTACAGAATGTGTAGATGGCAACAATTACAAAAGAAATACTACTGGAATATTACATCTTTCCCACAATGGGAAAATTATAGTAAAGGGTGTACTACTATTACTTCACCAGCTATCAGAACTACCTTGGAAATATGGAGTGTTGAATGCAACGTGCTCCTGCATGGTTCTTGCATGTGTTCTATAAATATGGAAAGAGGTACTTGTTTCAACTTCCTTCTGCACTCACAACAAGCTGACTGGTCTAAAACCTCCCGTCCTTACTCCATTTTTGTCCTGCCGTCCTCCCTTTATGCCTTTCCATCTCCTGTTTTTTGTGTCTCTGAACAAGGGACGTTGTTGTTCATGATCGGTGTCTCTACCTAATCATTATTGGATTATAATGCATGAATTTCTGTTTTGTGTTCTAAAGGTGTGGCGGCTAAATGAGTTCATAATGACAGTCTTCCTTTTTAGGCACTTGAAACAAACACAATGGAAGGATAATGTAAAATTGGCTGGTTGCCAATAGGCTTCAGGGAGAATCTGTGTTCCTTAATGGACAGCACTCAATACACAAATTTAAAACTTTACCAGTAACACGTTATGCTAATTTACACCCACACCTCTCATATTAATTGTCCACTTAACACTTTCCACTTTCACTAATGTGATCACCACAAGCACACACTATTCCTAATAGCTTGAGTGGAAGAGGGAGGAAAACTGTTGACACATCGTTGACACCCTGCATCTCTCCTAAAGCTTGGAAAGACACAGAGATGGCTAAACTTTTTGTTATCTCATTGCCATGCTGAGGGAAGAACATGAAGTCTTTCCTCAGAGTAAAATATTCTGAAAACTAAAACACACTATCAATGACCAGCATTTTTGTTCTTTAGTGGGTGGCTTGCATTTTTATTTTGGAAATATATCTTCATTGCGTCTCTAATGGTAAGCTAAAAGTTTTGTTCACAATTAAATCATTAAAAAATGCTACAAAGTTCTACATAGAACAACATTTTGTTTTCCTTTAAAAATAAGAAAAAAATACCAAACTCGGTAAAAGACAGACACACACAGTCTGCCAAATGAAGCAGAATTAAGAAAGACAATGACCTCGGTTGGCAGAAAGTAGGTCACTTTGGGAGGTTGAAGTTCACTCAACTGACACAACTGCAGCTCACACACACAAAATGCGAATCTGGAAAAAAAAAAAAAAAAAACTGTTCGAAAATATCCCTCTTGAGCGTCTGATACTCAAACATTTAACTACTGCAAATTGTGAACGGTGATTAGATCAGTTGTGTCAGTCTGCAGCAGGTCCAAGCACTCAGCCGTGAAAACCTAATTGCATTATCTGTTTCTACAACTAGCACTGCAATTGTTCATAGTTCATAAACGAGAAATCAATAAATGGATGAATGGGGGAGCAGCAGGCGGCAGATAGTGTGTGATAGATTGTGTGTGTGTGTGTGTGTGTTCATGTCCTTGCTTGTGTTCATTCAGCACACGATCTTCAGTTGTGTCAGCTTTTGTTTCTGTGCTTTTGTATTTAAGTCATTTTATTTAGTTTTCTTGTTTTCCGCTGTGTAAGTGGGCTCTTTTGTATTGTGCATGTGTGTGTGTCCTGTTTGAGTGACCAGTCATTAGGAGGTTAAATGGGGTCTGTTGTCCGAGTGCTCTGCTGATTAAGCCGGACTGATCGGGGCTGGTGGGCACCTGCCATAACCAGGCTGATTCTCATCCATCACCCACTGACCTGGCCGCAGCGTGGCCCCTGGACACTACAGGGGCCCGAGGGCCCCAGCAGCTACCCCCCTGCCCCGGAACTGACCACCACCATTACTCCTTGGACCTAGAGCCAGGATGACCCATAAAGACTCCATCTTCTTTCTAACCCCGGCCACAACCCTCGCTCTGACCTTCCAAGATGACCACTACTATAACCCCCAGAAACTTGGATAAATGCAGCTTTCACAAGAGATGACTCCAAAATGCTGACTGTGATGACCGAGTCGAGGTCCTCTGCGTCCCTGGCGCCAAACTGCTCAAGATCCAAACCTAATGCTGCTCTATGCTATTAACCCCAAATGGAGCAGTTCACTTCTGAAATACCCCTTCCCCCTTTCCAAAGGGCACCTTTTAACTACCATTTAAAGTGAAGCTAATTCTTCATATTTTCTAGTTAAAATACAAATTCATGATATTGAGCATCTAAGACCTTGCTCCAAACACAGACACCTACCATTGCTGTTTAATAAAAACCCTAACAAAAGATACAAAGGCCCCACAGTAAGTGAAAAAAGCTCTGAAAATTAAACTAAACAAAGCTTGAAATGTTTGCCATCTACGATTTATCCAGCCCTCAAACCCAAAAGCTGAACAAAACTGTAGCCCCAAAGACCCAGTATAAGTTAACTATACTTCTAATAGGAATCATAACATCTCTGGTGCTGTAGTCCTCGAAAACTGCTATTTTCCAACCCAGGATTTGGAGGAAAACCTCTCCTCAGCTCAAAGTCTGACTCAGAGCTTGGACATTTACAAACTGGACCGAAGACATGCCTGAAAGATGTTTCTCTTAATGTGGGTTCAGTAAAAAAAAAATAAAAATCTTATGAATTCCCCAAGAACCTCAATTTGTTTCACTTCGACTCTTATCCTCTCAGAAACTTAAGAAGTGGAGATAAGCTAAAACCTTTTTAACTTTCAATCTCTGTAAATATTTGTAAGCTTTAGAGGCATTTTTCAGTTTCTGTACTCCTAAAAAATATGTTAACAATGGCAACAAATCACTGGAGCTTAGAAGCAAGTGTAAATAAATGTGCCAAACCAACAACGTGTAAGATAAGCTACAGGGATGGTTTTAGGGGCAACTTTGACAAGTTATTGAAGACAATCTTAAAAAATAAATGTCTCTTTTTCATTATGAATCAAAGGGTACATGACTTTTATTGCCATGGAATCTTTTATACTGCCAGACTTTGGAGGTTAAGTAACTCAAACTCTGACATCAGATTTTTTAATAAAAGTGCAGTTTAAAATGGATCTGCTCCTCCAGAACAAAGTTTAGACTCAACATTTTAATATCATCTGCCTTAAAGAAAAAAAAAATCAATAAAAAATAATCAGTAATCTGTGTCCTCCAGAGTTCCCCAGCTGTCATCTACAAATCAGAATGAGATTAATAACAATACATATAAATTAAACAGACTCTGTTAGTGTTGTTTTGTAATTAGGCCAGAAGACGATGGGGGGTCCCGGCAAAAAATAGCTAGCAGAAGGTGAAAGTCAGACTGGAGGTCAAATCAGGTTGTTCATAATAAGACTGAGTAACACAAGAATAATAACTGTGCATCTTGAATGATGCTGGCAAGAAAGGTTAGAGTTGGGAAATTTTCTTTAAAAAGTATTTCTAGAGGGAGCTACAGAAGCTATATGATGGCTACACCGTGTACTATTTTATTCTATGGTAGTGAAACCATGTTTGGGTGTGGAAGTAATTGTTTGTGTGAGTCAGAGCTATCGGATCACGGGGCAGGGTTTAACTGGTTCACAGTCCAATGAGATCTGATATGAGTTCAGTTCCCTCTTTCTTTATAAGAACATACAACGCATACAGTATATGCAAACTCTCAGCATGCAGAGAGGATGCATTGGTAACACTAACCCAGTGACCCGCTGGCTTTGAAAAGTGAAATGGATTTATTGTTCTCCTGTTTGCAACATTTTCCTACTTTTTGAATTAAATGCTTCATTGTGTCCATCTTTGGTTTTTATTACAGGTGTATTTTTGATGATTCTGCCGTTCGGTCTGTTGGATAGTGTGTCTATTGTTACATCCAAGTTAGATTTTACTGTCATTTCAGCTAATGACCTTTTATGCTGTGCCTCTCTAATACAATCAAAATTACAATACAAAAGTGCAATGATCCATTTGACATTTTATTTACTCTTCTCACGTCCATTTATTCTTGTGAACTGGTTTGCTAAGCTGAGCAGCCAATCAAAGGGATGTCTCTTCTTATTGGCACACTCCACCACTCATTCAGTGTTTTAGACTCTGATTGTCTGCTCAACACTACTGGGTGCCACAACTTCAGTGGCTAATATTGCTACAATATCTGGCTTCTGGAAAGACGGTACTTACCAACTTATCTGTTGTGATGAGATGCAAACTTATCTGTAAATACATACATCAGTCAGGCATAACATTATAACCACCTTCAAACAGTCGGCCCCCATTGAGGTGTGGAGAATTTAGAGGCCAAGTCAACACCTCAAACTTGTTGTTGTGCTTTTCAAACCATTCCTGAACCATACCATTTTGCTTTGTGGCAGGGAGCATTATTCTGATGAAAGAGGCCACAGCCATCAGGGAATATGTTACCATGAAAGGGTGTATACGGTCTGCAATAATGCTTAGGTAGGTACGTGTGAATGTAACATCCATGGATGGCAGGATGGAAGGTTTCCCAGCACAACATTGCCCAAAGCATCACGCTGCATCCACCGGCTTGTCTTCTTCCTACAGTGTATCCTGGTGCCATGTGTTCCCCTAGGCAACGCACACGCACCCGGCCATCCACATGGTGTACAAGAAAACATGATTCATCAGACCAGGCCACCTTCTTCCATTGCTCTGTGGTCCAGTTCTGATGCTCATGTGCTCACTGTTGGTGCTTTTCGGCAGTGGAAGGGTCAATGTGGACACCCTGACTGGTCTGCACCTATACAGCCCCTTACGCAACAAACTGCAATGCTCTGTGTATGCTGATGCCTTTCAATCAAAACCAGCATTAAGTTCTTGACCAGTTTGAGCTACAGTAGCAATGAGCGTTGGCCATCCATGGACAAATGTTCAAAAATGACAAAATGTTCACTTACTGCCTATAATATCCCGCTCACTAACAGGCGCCATGATGAAGAGATAATCAGTGTTATTCACTTAACCTGTATATATAGTGTTTATGTGCATCTTTTCCAGACCCACCATACAATAAATGAATTACTTTATTGTGGAAGAAATGTTACATTGCTTCAGTGAACCATGCATTTTAACTAGTGAGACTTAACTGCATGACTAAGATCAGTTTCATTTGGGTTGTGTCTTACTGTCTTTTCCAGTCATGTCTCAAGTTCAATAAGACACCACTAACTTCTTTTCAAGTAAGGTCATTTCAGACCTTATACAACTTACCCTGTCATATGTGCACCCTATTATCTTTTCTCACTTTCTCTCACAGTTCCTCACATCACTGCCATTAACTCATTCACACATATTGTATAAAAGCATCACATGCCCTCTTTATGTCAGGTAAAGTAGCTGCTTTTCATGAACAAGAAAGAGAAAGGAGGACACATATTCAGCAACTAAGCAGTAGTATATGTATGTGTGTGTGTGTGTGTGTGTTTTTGTCAGTGTGTGTGACTCTGAAGTGGGACACTTCTCAGCACAATGACACTCATCTCGGGTACATTTGTTTAGCTGTGTGTTCACTGAAATAGACAAGTATTCACACGTAAACACACTCTCACAGGAATATAAGGTTACACCTAAACGCTCACACAATACACAGAGTCTCAATTTATAGAGTATATACCTGTACACACACACACTCTATAGGTTCTCTACTCATGTGGTGTGACCCAAAAAGGACAGAAGAGTTTCCAAACTTGGCTTCCTGTCTTATTACTTATCGTTAAAAATGTTCAGCACTGGATATCCACTTAAGCAAAAAAAAAGGTTTAGAGGAAGATTATGGTTTGGGGTACATGTTGTAAACATCTTTGCCATCATTTAAACAAAGACATTTGAGAGCCATAATATAGCAATAAAACAATAACTGTACTGGATTTGCTACATTGTGTGTATATTTTGTGACCTTTGGAATAATAAGCATTTCATCCTGTTAAAAACTTTATTTCGATTCAGTGCAATTTTATTTGGTATATACACCGATCAACCACAACATTAAAACCACAGACAGGAGAGGTAAATAACATTGACCATCTTGTGACAATTCAATGTTCTGCCCTGAAACTCTTGGACCAGGCATTCATGTGGATGTTACTTAGACATGTACCACCCACCAAGACCAGACCAGGCACCCCCACCCCATAGCAATGACACTCCTTGATGGCAGCAGCCATCCCCAGCAGGATGCAGCCTGACACAGACACACACACAAACATTTTAGGAACAACATGAAAAACAGTTCAAGGCGTTGACCTGGCCTCTAAATTCCCTTTGGCATTCAAAATATTAAGTACTCATAAAGTTGCTATCTACAAATTACGTCGATATCGACAGCTCTTTTTATTAAAGGTGAGTTGGCATAAATATTTCAGGTGCGAATTGTCCTCACTTCAAGAGACAAAGACGGGCATATTTGTTTCAAACAAGGCAAAGCAAACCAGCATGTATCTAGTAACAACAGGATGTAACCTCAAAACAGATATTTACTCTACATATCTACCTCAGCTTGTTTTAAAGTCTATTCAACCAAAGGTTTCTCAGGGTTTGAGATTTGACAGTTGATCCACCAAACTATGTAATGTGTAGAAGTAAACCAAATAAACCAGCATGGAAGACAATGAAAGGCCAGTAAGATCATGTTTTGAGTGTTTCATCATAGATACAAGACACAATCGCTAACATGAAACTACATTCAAATTACCTGTTTGCTTTAATTTGGGAGACTAACTAAAGAAGCTGCATGTCATTTTTCTTGTTTTCCGAAAACGTTAACATATGACTTAGGCAATTATGCTATGAGGCTAACGATGTTGTTTTAGGTTTAATTTAAAAAAAAGAGTATTCAATACTGAGCTTTTTCTATTTTATTACTTATCTTTTATAGCCTACACTTTTTACTCTTGATATTTTTGCTGCTCTTCTGTATGCTGTTGTAAACTGCAATTTCCCCATTGCAAAACAAATTAAGGTTTTCTTAATCTTGATCTTAATCACAAGACCTGAGACAGGGCTGTGCCCACCTGCACGGCCAAGAAATGCAGACACTAAATCTAAATCATTAAAATAGAAAAACACAGACACACACACACAAACTGCAGGCTGTGGCGCGTGGCTGCTGTTGCAGGGACAAATTTGGCTTCAGTCCGATTTCCATGGCAGTCTGCCAAGCCAAACACACACATGCACGCACACACACACACTGACAAAACACACACAACCATTCACAACTTAGCGCCAAGCTCAGATAAATACCTCCCTCGATCTGGCTGGGTGGCTGTACGAGTGTGCGTGGACAGAGAGAGTGGAGAGAGGAGGTAAAGTTTAAGTACAGTCAGACAGGAGAGAGTAAACACTGATAAGTCCCAGCTGTGTGTCCACGCGGCCATGTGTGCACGCCACCCCCACCACGCACACACTAAAACACTTCCGAGCCCCCCGACTTTTCCATCAGATCCATCGTCCCACACACACTTCCACCACTTTGATGAGGTGAAGGGGTGTGTATCCGTGTTCAGTGTGTGTAAGCATGTGTGTGTGTGTGTGAGGGACAGACTGATCTGTTTCGTGTAAAGATCAGAAGATTCGGCTCATGGGCACAACGGAAGTAGAACCCACACAGTTTGAAGAAAACAGAAAGAGTGGAAAAGGAGAAAGAGGAGGATGAGGCAGACTCTATGGCGCAAAGAAAGTTGTCAGTGACCAGGGATGCTGGCGTCTAGTCATCAAAATATTTGTCATTAACCTAAATAAATTCAAACTGATACATCCTCGTTATTTATTTTTAATTCTGCATTTGCAGAGCCAGTAATATGTGTGAATGACAACCCACGAATCCTAAAATGTCCTAACTCCTCTTAACATAGTTACTTATCGTCAGTTTAAGGTGAATGAAGTAGAAACGGGGTCTGCGGTGAAGCAGCCAATAACTGTTTCCAGTCAACCACAGCCATAAGTTTTGCATACAAAGATCAGACAGCCAAATGCAAATGGGATATTAACGGCGCAGTTCAAGGAGCTCATATCAGTCATATCGGTTTGAATTTGCAAAACCACAAAAGCCAACGAAGGCTAATCAGCACTTTTTTTCTACCTGAACCTTTTTCTTTTATAAACTTTATTTAGTCTTAAAAAAATACATCAATCAAAATAAATGGGTAGCAAGGATATAAAACATACATCTTCCAACATATCTAATACCATCTGTTTCCAGTCAGTCAGTACAATAACCTTTTTCTACAGTTTTTCTAGCATTTTGAGTCAAACACACAACATTTCCATTTTTGGAAACTTGACAGACTCTTTGAGTTTATATTTTACACAAATCTAAACAATGAATTACTCATGTCAGGGCTAATAGAAGAAGGATGGAAGGAGAAAATGAAAGATGAAACAACAGTCATAGGAAGGAAAGGATGTATAAAGGTACAAAGGAAGACCATAACTGATGGTTTGGTTTGAGAAAAGGTCAGCAGTAATTTAAAATATGCCTGATTAAAGATTAATGGGGTAATAAATGGCATCATAATGGCATAAACTAAAAACTGACAGTGATCACGTGCCTGTTCATCACACGCAGTTTTTTTGATGTGTTTATCTCTGTCGCTCATGTTTTCAAGCTGAAGTAGGTTTTTTTCGGCTCCGTGGCGGTTGCCCTGATGACACACAGCTCTGTCTGGCCTGTGGTTTCTTCTCAAGTGGTCAGTGGACCCCCGCACAGCAAAGTGCACACACGCACACACACAGGAGGGGACAGCGACAAATCGACACAACGCATGTACACATGCACATGCATAGAAACACACATCACATCACGACACGGATCGTTTCAAACACACACAGGATGAAAACATGCTGCTCCAGGAGCATGCTAAATCGCACGTGCACACCCATGTGCACGCAGGCACACACACACGCACACAAAACAGCTGTTTCCAACATGCTGAGGCGGTCTGGAAACCACTTCCTCTCAGCGGCTCAAACACATTTTATTCATTTACTGCTCGCTCAAACAGCCAGGCAGAGCACTTTCACTGCACACACATGTTCTGCGTGTGTAAGTGTGTGTGTGTGTGCATGAGAGAGAGCAAGTGAAAAAGATCTGTTCTTCCATGTTTGGATGGAAGTTTAGTGTGTTTTCAAGAGACAGACTAAACCCGTGTTCTTGTGAGTTTGAGGAAACCTTTGATGTGTTTGTGTGTGTGTATCTGAGTGAACATGTGCATGAATACCAGAGCTAATAGCTGGTCTGATAGTAATTGTGAAAATGAAGTGAGTGTTAAAACTCCTTCGACTGCTCTGCCACAATGCAGTGAGTTCAGTTTGAATGGGAAATTGTGTGGAGTCACAGCAGACACACACATAAAGACACACAGACAAAGACACATGCTCGACACACTCCTTCATGTCGTGGCTGGTGGCCAGTGTCTGCTTGGCTCTGATTGGCCAACACTCTGTAAATATTTAGAGGAAGCGGAAGGGTCCACGGTCCAAACTGTCGCCACGGGAGACGAATCGCCTCTCGTCCCTCGGCCCCTCCCCAAGCACACACACATATACTCACACACACACAAAGACATGCACACAATAATCTCTGGTCTCTCGGATCTATAGCTGTGGCCGCCGGGTTGAGCGGATCAATCACACACACACACACACACACATATAAACTGCAAGGTAGATATTGGACAAGGTGTTGATATGCCTCCCCCTCAACCCCTGGATGACCTTTCACCTCCCCTCGGAGTCACTCTGGCCAATCAGAGGTCACCTCTCCCTCCTTCAGTCTGCACATCCACACACATGAGAACCAGTTGTTGCTATGTTCTAAATACAAACACTCACATGTTTATCCTCCATGTTTACAGGCTGCAGAATGGACTTGTATTGCAAAACGGGAGGCCATATTAAAGGAACATGCCTGTGTTTTAGCACATTAATCTACAAGCTGCTTAAGCCTGATGTTCCCTCTCTCAGCTCTGTCTAAGCCTAAAGGTATTCAACTCTGAATGAGATGAAGTAGCGAGTATCAGGCGTTAGAGGCTGGAAAGCCTGGCTCATAAATGACTGAATTAGTCAGTTATAAAAATTGTTGTTGATTTATTGTCTCTTAGACTGCCTCTGGCCAGTGAGCTCTAACAGTCAGCTCCCACAGGATCCACCACATTTATGTATTTATACTTCCTTGTTGCTTCAAAGTTAAGTTATTTTTAACTGTGTAAGTTCATTTAAGGTAACTCTGGACTGTGCAAATACAGTCAGAGACAAAACAGAAAGAAACATGAATTCTATATGAACAACAGAAATACAATTTGCCTCCAGTGAAGTCAAACCTGACTAGATAAGCAAACGATAAAGTACAAACAAGGTGCAGAGCCAGAAGCAAACTATTTCAGTTCAGCTACTAAGCTAGAGTAATTCCCATTAATTTGTCCTCGAAGAGCTTACAGAAAGAAAACAAACTAAAAAACTAATGACGAGACACATCCATGCGTACACACAGTCCTTTCAAAACTTTAAAACACGTGCTACAGCATCATCATTAAATATGAAATTGATTTATAATAGAAATAACCTCCATGCACTTCAGAATCATCATGCAACCTGAATGTTGTGACCTTTAACCTTTAACCTGCAGAATGGTTTTTGTATTGTTCTCATTAAGAGACTAAAACTGGAATCAGAGCAGCGAGACACACATGAGGAAACCACAGCCGCACTGATACCATTACCTTTCTACCTTCCGCTGTAATCTGCCTCTGTCTTTCTCCCTTCTGTCAACCAGCCATACATCTTCTGACCCCAACACACACACACACACACTTCCATTACTGCTTCATCATGCTGACCCCACATCAACCCCCCAACGTCAGCTCTGACCCCACTCTACCCTTCCTCCGCTCATTCCTCTTTTCTTCCCTCCTCCTCTCCCTCCCCTACCCCTCTTTCTCTCTTCTCCCTCTCCTCTTTTCCCCCCTTTTCATTCCTTGTCGTCTACCCTTCATCACTTTTATATTCTCTTCTTCCCCTCCTCTATGTGTCTTCCATCCCCCTGCATGAAAGAGTTATTGTGTGGCCATATTGAAAGGGAACAGGGAGGCAGAGAAGATGAAGAAGAGACTTCAAAGATTCAAGTGAATGAGTGAAGGAGGAGAAGATGAAGGAGGGATGACAAGGTGAAGAAAATAGTTGACAAAGAGACAGAGAAAGAAAAACTTGAGGAGGAATGATGTTATTTAAGGTAACATGTTTTAATCTAGATTGACTTTTTGATGCATTTCTATCAGAAACTGTTAAAATATATATATATTAAAAAAAATTCTTTATCTTTCTGTCTTCTCCATTCACACATTCGTCATCCAACACTGAGCGACCAGGGTAAACCTGTTTGTTGGCGTCTAAGGGAGTTTGATGTCATTTTTACGAGCTTGTCCGGGCATTCCTGGCCGCTGTTCGCCGACTTTAACACACTGCTAATTAGAGGCACAGAAAGAGGACAGAGAGAAGGGAGAAAGAGAAAAAGAAAGAAAGGAGGTGGGGTGGAGGGAGGGAAGAGAGTGTTTGCGAGTAAAAGGGCGGGGAGGAGAAGAGTGAGTGTAGTAGCTCCTATTAGCACATACCTTTAAAGAGCAACATGTTTTACAGACTCGCAGTACTTCATAATGTCTGAGGAGATGTGATGAGAGGGAGCTAAATCTGACTGGAGAGCAGTTTCTCTTCAGCTTTATCGTTGTGTTTTAACTTATTAACTTGTTGTGCAGGACCTAAGCCAGTACCAATGCATGCGGAGAGACTTTTGGATGGAACTTTTTAATGAATGTAGGTGCAAAAAATAGCCAATTAGGCCAATTTGCTGTTCAAACAAGATTTAAGAAGAAACAAAATATACTATGTAAATCAGATTTGTAGGTCATTGAATGGTCCAGGCTCTTGTTGCTTAGGCAACCCTCTTGTGTATTGTTTCTGAGTGAAACGACTGCAACATAAAAATATTGTTAGTATGGAAGGAGCCTGCCTTTGGCTCTACAGTGACAATTCCCCACTTTTTGTTTAGTTCACATGTAGACCTTGCGAGACATCGCTCCATCTGGAGTCACTTGACTCACCAAACCTTTTATCAGCATGGTGACTTTGATCGCAGGACGGTGTTATCTTGTGGTAAAGGTTTTGGAACTCTGTGTCATATGTCGATCAACTGTATCACTTCTCAATGGTCGCCACCTCACTCACATCTCCTCAAAGTTCATAGCAGTTCAACTTGGTATATGTCCACTTTGCTTCACCAAAGCTTTCTTCTTCTATCATTGTTACAACTCGCTGTACTTCATTCAACTTCCAGAGTCCATGGAAGTTGAATGAAGTTTCTTACCACATCGGTCTTTTTGGCGAATGCCTCCAAAAATCCTCTGTGCAATGCCTGCTGGATTCAGACTCAGATAGTAAGTTTTTTTCTTTTCTTATATTTTCTTATACTAATAAGTAGAATACTAACAGTGGGAATACGGGAATAATCAACAAAGGACAGGGAGGAGTGAAGAAGACATGACGGAAAGTGTTCGTTTTAGAGTTAGTATGTCACATGCTGTAAACACCAAACTGCAACTGCTGTCCATCGTGCACCCTGATAGGACCTCATCTATAACGTTTAAGCACAGTCCTAAAAGGGCCAAGAAGAAGTATTCATTGATATTAAAGAAAAATCTAAGTCAAAATCTGCACTGTTGCAGCTCTGCAGTCCAACCAGAGCTGAACTGAATTACCATGTGTGCAGCTCTTAAACACTTTATGTTGAGGTTGTAATGACCACAAATATTTCTGACTTGTCAGATGTGCTATTGATTGTGACAATACAGGGGCACAGCTTGTGAGGAATCCTAAAGTGCTCTCTCTTTTTAAGTGCAACTCTTATTGACTGACGAAACTTAAACCAAGGTGTTCCTTCAGAGAAAATCCATCACGACAAATACCACATGATTCAGCAGAGGAAAGTTGAAAAGGTGAAGGAGCAGAGTCCAGACACCTCCAAAAATCACTGCTTCCACCTGACTATAAGGTCATTCATTTAAAAAGCACAATGAATAAAAAAGCCTCTCAATATTGAAGACTGTCTTCTGACTATTACAGCACCCTTTATAACTTTCATGGGTTTATTCATTTAGTTTACATAAATAATATATTTCTGGATACACCATAGGGTTTGGATTAGATTAATTACATGATTAATTTGAGGAAATAATATTAACAAGATGTTTCCATCTGAATACCGATGTGCTGTTTTTAATGAAACCTTGTTATACTTGTGCATAATTTTTATTTATGTAGCATGTAAAAACACTAACTGACGCAAGAGCAGAAATAAGGACATTTAGGGGATAGCCTTATCCACAGTTCTTGTTGGATCCATGTGTGCTTGTTAGCATGATCAGTCAATCACACCACCAACCCCTTCAATATATTGTCCCTTGCTCCCCCCACAGAGCAGGGAGTGAACCCCCAACCTGTTACCCAACAGTTTAAGTTACTCAGTAACTTGCAGTCTCACTTATCAAACACCCTCCTGAGGACACCCATCAACACCAGTAGCGTGCTAACACTAACTACTTCCCCCTGTCTTCCTCTTCCTCCTGACCTGTCATCAGGTGACTCCTCCCACCTCCTCCTTCTCTTCCCCCACTCCATTTCCCAGCAGACAGTCCTTATCTGACCTCTGACCCGTGATGAGCAGAGATAGAGGAGACAGTCCACACTCTCTCACTTTAAAAACAACAAATCACCTCTTAGTAACTCCGGAGCCAACAGCTCACACTGTTCAAGGCTGTGCTTGCATGTTAGTGTTTTGAGTGTTACTCTTCTTTAAATGGTTCTGAAGTAAACTATTTTAAAAAGGAAAATCAAGCTTACACTAGACTAAGGGGCCATCCACACGGAGATGCTTTTTGGTTTAAACGCAGATGTTTTGCATCGTTTTGGCCGATCGTCCAAACGAATCCTGTAAACGCATTGCCTTAAAACGCACTTTTCTGAAACCTGGTCCCAGGGTGAAAAAAGTTGAGTGTTTGTGTGGACGGCGAAAACGCATACGGGCGTTTCGATGATGTCATCGCCACACCCCTCCAGCAGCCTTCCACCTCTTATATCCTGCGAGACGTCTCATAACAACATCAACAACAAAGGAGGACTACATGCTCGTGTTCCTGCTGGAGAAGATGTTGAGCCTATTAGGGTTACCAGGGCAAAATATAATTTCTCCTTGAGTTTGGTTTCTTCTAAAGCCGATTTGTAAACAGCGCCAAAGAGCTTAAACAGCATGCGCATAAAGCTTGAGCGCTGTCAAAGAGCGCTCAAGCTTTATGCGCATGCTCTGCCTCTTCCTCTCTGTTTTTGGTGAATTTCTGAAACTGAAACAGCGCCACCTATAGGCCTGGAATATGAAGTAGCGTGTTGAGTCGTGTTGAGATGGATCCGTGTGTACGCAAATATTCTTGAAACGATGCCAGGGAAAACGGAGAGGAAAAGATCGTTTTGGTACGTGTGGACGAGGCCTAAGTGACTAAACAGTGTGGCAAATGTTTCCATGTGTTTTAAATTGTAAAGTGGTGATTGCAACTTGGTAACAAGATAGCATCTGCTCCATTAGCCTCATCCAGGCAGTGCATTTTAAATTTAGCAAAATGTATTAAAAAAACAACAAAAAAACAACTAAAATGTGTTCCTATGCGTCTGTATCGTTACTGTTATGCCAAAAACACCTCTGTTTTGATGACAAACTCACAATCGGACATCTGACAGAGTTAGTGAGATAAGTCAGATCTTATGCAAATGATCCCAAAATGTCATAAATTTCACAGCAGTTTCACTTAGTTTGACAACATGCTATCACCAACTTAATGATCAAATAAACGTTAAAATAACGGCGGAAAAAATGACCTCAACATGTTGCCATATTTTGACTTTTGCTAGCAGAAAATAAAACATTATCGTTATAACATTAAATGACTTGGCACGGATATTATTTTCTGTGGCAGTAGCTATTTCCTAAACAGAGAGGAGGGATGTGTGTCTCCATGTTCGTGTGAGGGGTGTATTTTGTTATGATCTGATCTGACTGAGGTCTTAGTGTTAAGCAATACTAGAGGTTAAAAGGGTGGACAGAAAAAGAGAGAAGTAGCACCATGGAATGTGTGTGTGTGTGTGTGATCCTCTGTAATTTGTCGAGGCCTTACACTGAGCCTGTAATTACCCTCCTGGTATGCACACACACACAAAGCACGGCCACAAGATGTGTCTCACGACAGCCCGCGTGAAAGAGATAAGTGCAAAACACTGATACCGCACGCTGCACGCAAAAAGTGGCGCCCACATACAGGTGAGCAGGTATGTCTCATTCCCCTCTTGTGACAAACACAGAAACTCAGCGTCTTGCCGGTGAATAATTGCTGCAGTGAACATAGTGACACAGTGGACTGACTGTGTTTTAGCTGGTTAATATTTAGCAACTCACGTGATCACAAACACACAGTGGGAGACAAGACTGATTAAGTTACAACAGTCGACAAAGAGTGTGTGTGACTGGAAAACAAAAATGAGCAGGAAGAAAAGGGAAACTAAACGCACAATTCAAGTAAATACCAGCAAAATACAAATGAAAGGAATGAGCAATGAACACTTGTTTGTGTGTGTATGCATTATGTATTCTCTTGTATGTGTGTTAGCTAATCTCTACCTGTTGATTCTTCGGAAAGCAGTCAACATATGACAAATAGGTGTGTTAGGCAGGCTCCAGACACATTCAAATACTATTTAATGACATTACAGTTACCTGCTGTACACAGATTCAGGTGGAGATAAAAACTATCTATACAGTTTATGACATGTCAACAGCAGGGGGAAAAAAATCACAGCTCCTTTCAGATGTCGGGAGACTCGTTTAATACATGTAGAGCACACACAAACACACTTAAAACAGACTTTGTTTTCACTTCTTTAATAGATTTTTCTACACTTTACATAACAGTCGTGACTGTGTGTTTTTTTTGTGTGTCTGTGTGTCCCTGTGTAACCCCAGTTGTCTATCAGCACAGGGTTTGAACCCACAGGAAGCCACACATACACCAAACCTTGCAATCATTAACCTGCATCACACACATGCACTCAGTCTCACACAATAACATACTCACAAACCCCCGTGCACATGCCAACGCAGGCTGGTGCACATGCAGTGGCATGCACCAACAGTGGCACAGGTTTACACATACACACGCAAGAGGAGAAACACAACTTGGTGCAATGTAATTGTCAGCACAGGTAACACACATTTCTAGGAAAACAACGAAGAGTCACACTAATTGTAAACCCCCCCTCCTCGACTGATCAGATACACATATACAAGCGCGCGCACACACACACGCGCGCACACACACACTCAGCAGTCAGGGCCTGGAGATATGGAAGCTGCTAATAGCTCAGTTGAGGCCCGAGCAATCAATCACTGATAAAACACACCAGCTTTATGGTCCTGGAACAAGGTGAGCACTGTTTACACACACATTCACACACACAGATAGAGAGTTTGTGAAATAGAAAGTATGGAGGCCAAGGGCTGGCCCTGCAACACCCTGATAAAATATGTCACCGGGTCAACATGAGCCACCACATACACACAGCTAGAAAACCTTTTTTTGCCTCGCTCACGGAAATTGAGGTGATCAACCCTGGTAACCTGTTGCCTTTAACCTTTAACAAGAAACATGTACCAATAAAATCTACAACATACTTACTCCCAGTCTGAAATGTTCAGAAAACAGATAATTAGACATAATATAAAATGTGACCAACCTCTGTATGCCCAGGTGTGAAGAGAACACTTCAAACTAGTAGCATCAAGGCACTCGAACAGCTAACAATGAATAGGATGAGCACCAGTAGTATTTTCTGCACATAACTTATTACTCTCTTGATTTAATGACAGCTCATAAGCAGAACTGATTTCAATATTCAGTATTGAGATGTGTTAAGGTGTTATGGCCTTGTGTTATTCATTCATTTCTGCTGTTCTCCATCAAAGACCTTAATAGAATCTAAGTTTTCCACTCACTGGAATGGAAAGATGTGTGACCACTATTTCAGAAGTCAATTATTTAATACCTTAAAGATCATGAGAATCTGAATCAGACTGAGACATCAAACTGGACGTAGAATTAAGCTCAGTTTTTATCAGGTCCCTCTGTCTTTCTCATTTACCCTCCTGTCCCACTACAAACACCACACACACTCTGACCAAACTGACCCACACACAGTGACCAAAGGGACCCACCAGCACTGCAACAACAAGGTAACAAGGTGACAGACAAGACACACAGACGGAGTCATGGGGAAGATGGCTGGGACGAGGGGGGGGGGGGTTAAACAGCTGAGGGTCCAAATTGATTCTAATTGACTTCTGCACACACAAAGGAACACACCAATTGACCAAGAACACACACAGACACACCCTGACCCCACATACACGCAGGTAATGAACAGAGCGACACACAGTAGAAATGACAGAGCTGTATGGAGACAGAGTGTCTGGCTCCATATTTAAACTCCACTTCGTCACAGTGTGTTTGTGTTTCTGTATTGCTCAGTCTCTCTGGTTTATTACTCTGTTATTTATCAGCAGTAATGAGCTCAGACCTCCACCGGCTCTCCCCGGCTTTTATACACAAACCTGAGAGGAGAGAAACACCAACCTGTAATATTTCCATCAGTCATTTTATCACTTATAGAGCAGCAAAGCAGGAGGAGCTGCTTATTCCAGATTTTTTTTTTTTTTTTCTGGTATAACTATTCTAACTTGAGCGTTTCCTTTAACTCAAGTTTTCTATCATGGCCATCAGCAGGACAATTATTTCCACTTAAAAGACCCAGTTTTTCTTTCAGTTGGCAAATGGCTCTAAATACAACTCTGACATAACATAAGCAGCCCTAATGGTGCCTTTAAGTGGGGTCTTGTTTATCATGATTTCTACAAGAGTCCATTGGAACATGCCCTGATGTCTAGTATTCACTTCTGCTAAAAGGACATTTTATGTAGGTCTGAGTTCAAAAAAGTTATAACATATACACATGTCAGAGTAAATAAATGTTACATTAAAAAAAAGGGGGAGGGTTTATAAATCACATTTTGGTCAACCATTTTAGTGTCCCTATTGGAAACACAATAGGCACACACACAGTAATATATTTTCAGTCAGCTGTAGCAAGGTTGATTTCAAACATGGACTCCCTTCATGAAAATTCAAGGAATAAATATAAACTAGCCTGTGAGACTATTGTGTTGGTGTCGTCAGATCCTAGCTCCATGTGTAAAATGTCTTCAGAATGGATAAAAACAAGAAAACTAACTTGACTCATTTACATTTGAAAATATGAGGTCTCAAATTTCAAAGTAGGAAAATCTTGAAACAAGAAAAAATGGCTAGCTATACTTGGTCACAGCTACTAACAGTAGAGAACAGAAGGTAAACAATGATTAAGGAAAGTGTTGAAAAGTCATTTCATTTTAGAGGCCAGCCTTCAGAGATCTGAAAAACAGACCTCTTGATGTGCAGTTTGCTTATGACAACTTGAGACTAAGAGCTCAGCCTTGTCAGCTCTGCCAAGACATTTTGAAAGCCCTCTGAATATACAATAATCAGTTGAGATGTTTCACTGTCATGTTAGATTAAGACTGTCAAACTGGATGAAGCTATGCTGACTGAAACTGACACTGCATTTGATATTGCATTTCAAAGAGAAATGCTTTGTGTCTTTCAGTAAATTGGATTTTTGTTTTGTGTTTTTTGCTTATGTCAGTTCTATCAGTTTCAGTGAGTGCTGATTTCCAGATTTTCACTCTTGAAGCAGATATAAAAAGCCTGAGTGGCCTTTGTGTTACCCACACGCGAACCCCACACACAGTCTGTTTGGTTGTGTGCCAGCAGCTTTTTCTCTGTAATGCTGTCAGTCATTTATTCATTACACAGGGCTGTAGTATTCACTGGAGCACTGCCAACAGCTCACTGTGCTCGAGTGTGTGTTGAACAATAAAAAAATGCAATGCTATCATAGTGACTGGCTTTATTCTAAAGCAACATGACTCAAATTCAAACATCAAGCACACGCTCGATAATTGGTTCCCCTTCAGGTTACAAGAGTTTTACTTTCAGGTTACGAAGAGTTTTAGTGAACTGGCTGGTTGTGAGTAATCAGCTATGAAGATAGTTTATGCCACCACTTTGGCACATGGTTTTGATTTGCTAGTTACTGTACAAACAGCACAATATATAAATTACACTAAAGGGCATGTCCATTCAAGCATCACACTACTAAGCAGATCAATTTAAATCAATGCCATCAATGTTGAAATGTTGTTTTTGAAAGCTGCATAGGACAGTTTTGAAGTCTTAATGGCGTGTGCACACTAGAAGCAAAACAACAAGATACAATGTATTGTCAAACGAAGGCAGCAATATGAAGAGACAGACATCCATTGCTCATTGGTACGTTGAGCTGAGCTGATTTCAACTTTTTTCAATGCTCTAATGACACAGTCATTGAAGCGTCAACCGTATATGCCTTTGTTTTTCCAGTTTCACCAGTTTTCTAGGTGACGATGACGTCAATGAGAGCTGCAGCAATTCTTCAATAGTGACTCGCCAACAATGTTTGCAACTCTTGCTGCTCGTAGTGTGAACGCATTATAAGTGTGCTGTTGATAACAATGTGCCTGGCTGAAAAGGCCAGCTGATGAGTTCTGATGAGGTAAAAATGCATATGTTTCATAACATTATGGACATGCATTTGTGTTAATAAGCTTTAGTTAACAAGCTTATATGTTATTCCTTCAGGGCTAGCAAACAGACTGGATCAGTGTATGTCACAGTGAGAGTGACAAAGAGGTGCTAGCCTTTTAATTACACAACTGACATATGTAGGAATGCTGGGAGTGGGATGTGTGTGTGTGTTTTGTTTCAGCCCCGACCCGGCCCTGGCCCTGTGCCTCTGTGTATGCATGTACATCTGAATGCTTTAAACCCTCTTTGTCGGTGTGGGTGAGTGTGTGTTTGTGAAATGCGAGGCGTCCCAGCTATCCCGGGCGGCCATCCGTTAGCTAGCTCACCTGTTGCTCGGCACGAAGCCCAAAGCAAGCACGGCGGCAGCTGAAGGGGTCAAAGTGCGTCCTAGTGTGTGTGTGTGTGTGTGTGACAGCTATTGTTGTTCTTTCTCCATTTTTTCACCCCACCTTGTGTTCAGTAACTCTAGTCTTTTTATAGCAGCTCTTTTACCACAGACACACTCACAGTGATGTTGGCAGTGAAAGCTATGTTGCTGCTGTCGATTTTCAATCCTCCCTCTTTCTTTCTCTGTCTCTTGATCAGCCACAGTGTAGATCGGCTTTCACACCTGTCTGTTCTCTGCTTAGCACCTAAGCACCTTCACTTCACACACACACACAGTGACACCTATTAAGTGACCAACGACCAGCATGTATTCATCTGCGTATTTTTTTGGCATTTTGTGCTTTTAAAGACAGCTGTCCTGTACAGTCCTGTAGAACCTCACAGAACAACTGGCATCATCTACATAACGTGGAGCCATTCTGATGACTGTGACTATGTGCATGTGGAAATTATAATGTCAGCTTCAGTTACATGAAACTAATCTAAGACTGACTACCAAATCAGGCTTAATGAGACTTAAATTCAGTAGTCTCGCTTTTCTTGCTGATCTAGACCCTAGTTTCAAATCCAGAACGATGACTTCACAGTTTTCCACAAGCTGATGGTTTTAGCAAGTTAAAGCACACATTGAATTAAATTTTTTAAGGAGTCTTTTGGTCTGTAAACTGTGTGGCCTCTGTGGACTTCAACATTAAAAGCTGGACAGATGGCCAGAATGATAATAGTGGTTACGTTCATGTTACTGTCTCTCTATGAATGCCACAAAAAGTTAGTTTTATCATCGATGAAACTCTATCTTAAGCTGTAAGTTGTAGAATGAACTGCAAAAGCCAATGTTGAAGTAATGTTGATTATTATGTCGCCTATCAAAACAGTTTGGATTTAATTCTCCTCATCATCGATGAAGTAACTGGTTCACCACTGCTACAGTTTTAAGTCAGACATAAGCACACCCCTGAACACACTGAGACAGAAAGACAAAGGACAGGGTGTGTGCGACCTCTGACTGCGGCTCTATTCCTGTCTTGTAGCAGGGGTCAAAGTGGACAGCGGTCCCTTATGCTACTTTTACAGGCAGTAAAAGACTGCAACTGAATACACAAGTCAAGGTGTGTGTGGATGTGGATGTGTGTGTGTGTGTGGGGTGGGGCGGGGGGGGGGGGGGGGGGGGGGGGGGCACTTCTAGTTAAAAAAAGAAAGGAAATTTATCAGTGTTCAAATGTGTTTTCTTTGTTCTTTCTTTTTTAAAAAAGTTTGGATTTGGATTTATTACAGAAATCTAAGGTGATGATTCAGTGAGTCGCAGGTGGAATTTTGTGTCAGTGTGGGAAAAAAATAACCAAACAAATGAAAAGAAAAGCATTATGGAGATGGAAAAGTGAGTCAAAGAGACAAGAATACAAGGCCAAAAATCATCCCATAAAAACCCATAGGATTCTTCTATGTAAAACTAATGGTGCTCAAGCAGTCACCACTAACTAAATGTCAACTGATCATTACAAAAATGATATGTACACATTTCATATATAACATATTAAAATATATAAGGAAGAAATTGCTCGAACACCGTTAGTATTTAAACCAAATTAACTTATGTCATCTTTATGTAGAAAATATGTAGAAAATGTCTCTTTCCTTACATTTTATATGAATTTCAGACAATGTGTTTTTGGGAAACAATGGAAATCGTGGAGAGAGAGATACTGAAAGGGAAAGAGGAAGAGAGGAGAAGAGAGGGGCAGAACAATTTTGAGTTATTTCTTTTTAAGTGTGAAAGAAACACACCCCTTCACACACACACACACACACACACACACGCATGCACACATCACAGATATAAACACACACACACACACACACACACACACACACCTGTCTGAGCAGCAGCTGCCCTGGGAATCGATCTGTCACTCCTGGAGCGTGGCGAGGATGAGCTGCCTTTGTTTGTAAAAAGCGCCTGTTGCTTTCTCAGTGTGTGCATGTGTGTGTACAAGCTTGTGTTAATGCGTGTTAATTGTGAGAGGTGAAAAAAAAAAGTGTGTGTTTATGTCTATTTATGTGCATGTGTGTCTCCCCTCTGGCATTCCACTCTCGTTGGAGCATGAAGATCTGAGGCAGCCGACGAGACAACTGACTAAACCACATCTGTGTCAGCAAGAAAAAAAGTGTGTCTTTTCATAAACTGCTAATGTGTTAGTGTACACATGTGTGTTAGACACCATTACAGGGTCTGTGTGTTTAATTGATCCGAATCTTGAGAACATAGCTACACACTGTCTGATTGTAATTCTAAAAGTGCGAAAGAGACGAGCAGCGATGATAGGTGGAAAAACCTTTGAGGCCATAAGACTGGTTCAGCAAATCAAATGCTTATCAAAATGCAACAGTGACTTTGCTTCCTACACCAAGTTGACCATGCTGAATGGACTTGGAGAGTGTGATGGAGTGGTACAAGTCAGTTTTCTCTTCAAATAAAGAGCAGTGACTGCAAAAACAGCTAGCTCTTGGTGATCCATAATGGCAGTTTATGTTCTGCTTGTTTTTCTCTGAAACATTTGGAAACTATATATAGTTATTTAGGCAACCAAGGAAGATCACCAAGGCAAGCATCCTAAAGAAAAAGATTTTCCAAATATAAATATAGACACTGGCGGTGTGGCATTTCAGTGGTCAAGGTGGGTTGCAACACACTTACAGCTGAATGGCACTAGAGAGATAAAATTTTTACATTTGACAGCGTATGAATGATCGGTTCAGGTCTAAGTAAGTGCCAGACTGACAGAGATCTACACAGAGCCCACACTAGTGACCTATTCAGCTGTAAGCATTTATACTTGTACACTGGTGTGTCACCATCGTTCTGTATATCAAACCACTAGACTGCTAGTTGGAAGCTAGTCAGCCAGTCACCGGTGAGTGTAACTCATGAGAGAAGACATCTGAGTAGATGATATGTAAGAGGCAGAAGGAGGGAGTTCCACACACCTACAACACAGATTTGATGAGGGATCATAAATGTAGCTTAAGAAGGCAGAAAGAAACTTCAAATAGATTCAGTTACAAGTAAAAACAGGGCAACTTTCCTTGACAGTCTGTAATTATTTGTATCCTCCAAAGTGGTTTACAAGCAGCATAATGAGAACGCAGTAATTAAATATGATTCCACAGGAGATGTAATGCATGATAAAATGGGTGGGGACATGTATAATGATGGAATCAAAGCTTCGAAGTTTTAAAATCCACCACTGATTGCAGTATGTGAGAAGAGAAAACATAATATTTTTAAATCCGCTGCTGTGTACAAGGTGCTGAATACTGCGAATAACAGTAATTGTACTCAGTGAAATAACTCTTTATGTACTGTAATTGTCTTGTCATGTCCAAATAAAGAGAAATGCTTTTACACATATGCTAAAAGACATCACTTTATCAGACAGAAAGATAAAAAATCCTCAAAATGTACACACAAAAAATATGTTAAAAATATGTGTTTTCACCCATGGACACATACCTTGTGAGGAATCATGTGTAGCAGCAGGGATGATATATGCATCATCTGTACTGAAGCTGTCATTTACACAAGGTCACACACATATACACACATATATACCCTTCTGGTGAACTAAGAACCTGTGGCATTGTGCCGGGTGATAGATGACATCAGCTGACGTGATGAGTGTGTGTTATGGGCTGTAATTGGGGCTCTGATCACTCCACAGACTCAGCTGACCCACACCAGTAAATCACGCACAAACACACATGCATGGCTTCCCTCAATCTCCAACAACAACACACCCTGATTAGTCTCATCCGACAGTCACTAATGAAGACTAATTAATGAGGACAGTATGTGTGTGTGTGTGTGCGTGCGTTGTGCTTAGTGGACAGCTGACCCTCCCCCCTCCATCACCCCCTTGGGAAATCTGTCCCCCCTCTCTCACCTCTCCTTCTGTCTTTATTCCTTGCTCACTCATCCTCGTGTCTACTTTTCATCCAGGACTTTCTCCGTCTTACTTTCTTTATTTAGTTCTGTCCATTTTCCCTTGTGTCCATCCTTTATGTTTCTTTGTTTAGATCTCACTCTGTTTCACTTTCCTTTCCCCCCTGAGATCTTCCCCTCCATCTTTACTTTCATATTCTTGTGGCAAAGTGGGGACTGTAAACAGGGACATGACTCACAGATAGCTTGATTGTTTCCTCAGTCCTCCTCTCTCTGTTTGTTTGCTGTTGAGCCATTTAACAAAGGTTTTAGAAGAATAGTACGATCATATTGGTTATTTCCAGCCTAATTCAGTTATTTTAAAGCTGGGAAATACAGTGTGTGGTGCAAATAGATGTTTTTGTCATCCCTAACTTTTCTCTGTTATGATCCCTTATCAGTGTGTACTGAACTCAGTATCAGAATTAGTGGGCTATTGATGCTGCACTTCTGAGAGGTGACATTTTCAGGTCTAGATTGTATGATTAATGGAGTAAAAATTATAGACTAGGATTTGAGGCAATTGTTCGTACAATAAAGTTACTGCAAATTGAATCAAGTGGTTTCAGTGTGAAATAAACTGAACTCAGCTTCGCATTTGAGGAAAATATTATCACATTTAAAAGCCTTAAATGTAGAAAAAGAAAAAAGGAAACAGAAGTGATGGGTGAAGTTAAGATTTGTGTGTGTGTGTGTGTGATTGTATCTGGTCAACCTTGGGGGGTTTCATTAGTGGCCCAAGGCCAGCATGCTGAGGATGAATTAGGAGGCCAGGGGCCACAAATTTATCCTCGACAAGGACTCCTCCTGATTAAACCTGCTGGACACCCTCATATGTATGTGTGCGCACTCACAAACACCCACACACAGTGTAATCTACAAGTAGTTTATAATACAAACCCCCTCTTCTCTCCATCTCTTCAGTCCATCACGTATTCACCCTCCAGACCACATGTGTGTACCTCAGCATGTGTGCTTGTGACTGTTCATGTTTATGTGGTTGAGTCTAAAAATAGAGCGAAAGAGAGTGAGAGGATTAACCTATACCCATAGTGACTGTGTAATAGATCCCAAAAGCCGTCACGACGTGTAAAGTGAACACATTGGCAAAGAACAAAGATGCAGCAATCAAAGAGTTGCTGCAGCTTTGCGTTCTCCGTCTGGGACTAGAGAACGATTCAAGGTCAGAGCGAGTTCACTGAGTTTGTCCCTCGATCCCAGAACTCCCACCTGCCTAGTGGGACAATGGGAAGATGCACGTGAAGGAATCTTTCCTCCGTTACTGTCTCTTAACCATAATTATTTGATAAGTAGTCTGTTTGGACACCTGTATGAAGCCGATGTGATTTAAAATTTGGAACCGACTCTTTCTCCAAATTAGTCTTTGTCCTAACTTGTGAATTATATATTTGGAACTGTGTTCCAACGTTGCAGCTTGGTGGACATCTGTTTTGTGATTTAGAAACATTTTCTACCCACTGTAAGGTATTTATACTAGTAATTTTTATGTTTAAGGTTTTCATTTCATCTACCCTACCATCATGAGTGTAAAATGCATTGTGATATGTTTTGTCTCATTGACTCTTGTAAAGTTTACCAAATAATGACAATATCACTTACTTATGCATCACATAATTCTTCCCTCTACCAGTCTTTAGACCAGCATGAGGTTGCTTAATGCACATTTTCGGAGGTGGGAGGTTATAAAACAGACCAAAGGTCATCATGTGTTGTCGTCTTCACCTTGTCAACCCCCACTCCCGGTCCTTCACCCACTGTAATCTGGTCGAGGAGGGGTCAGTGGGTTCTTTGGACAGTTTACAGGGTGACAGAGGTTATTCTTCTCAACCTTTAGGGTGATATTAACCTACTAATACCCAACCCAGAGTCTAAACCCTGCAAGGTCAGAATGACTCTTAGCATCTTTACAGAAAGACAGACTCACACACTATGTATTCGTGCACGCACGTTGAAACACATTTGGTTTCCTGAGATCTCACAGGTTAAGCAGATGGTTCGTGCTCTGATCCATACTGAGTTGAGATGTAGTTGAACCGGCTGGTCTTTCTCCTTGACGACTCAGTGAATGCAGGTTTAGTCACAATGTCTTGTTATGTAAGAATAGCGTTAACAAATGATTCAAGAGGGAATTTTCCAAAAGAAATCTAGGAGAGTCAAGAGGAGCTTTTGCTTTCAAAACAATGACCAAAGTCATAGAAGTAATTGCTATAATTACAAAAGCCAAGAGTACAGGAAACGTTTGAGGATTCTAATGAAATAAGTATCTCGGAGCTTGTTTATAAGTCAGGAGCACGTTCCTATTACAGTCAGAAGAGCAATGACCTTTACATAATAAATACAGAGTGTCGTTTATGTTGGAGTCCTTCTGTCTTTAAGAACACATGACCCTTTCATGAGCAAATCAGTACACAGCTATCACTCATCAAAATAAAGTTTGAGTGGATTTTATTTAAAATAAAAGGAAATTTTTGCTAGCAAATGTATGAACTGAACTTACTTGAAATGAATATGTGGGAGTAGAAAGAAAGAGCAAACTGTAGAAGTGCAGTTTTTGTGATGAAAGTCAAAGCTGAAGATCTGTTGTTAAGAAGAAGTTTCTTTGACAAAACTTTCTGAGAGCTTTCTGGCCAAACATCAACAGATTTAGGGCAGGGGTAATAATTCTGAACGTCTTGAGTTTTAATCCCATCTGCATGTGGATTTATAGCCTCTTTTCCCTCATTGGTTGCATTAAAGAACATCAAAAGAGAAAAAAAAACTCCATCAGTCTCAAACACTTTCCCTCTGTGTCTCTTTTTATTAGTTTTCTTCTCTTTTACCTTCTTCCACTCGCACACAAAGTGAAACACACATTGCACAGGTCGAGTGCATTTGATTTATTCCACCATGTTTCCTCCATGGCTCATTTCCATAAATCACATGTCAGTGTGTTTGTAGCCAGAGGGACGTTAACAAGAGGCCACAGTCCAAACACAGAGTGCATAAAACCCTGAAATCACTTCCGATGCACAGCATAGACCGGCTCCACGGCTTCATCCATCAACACAGAGAGGAGGTCGGAAAATTTCATGTGGAGACAGTGAGGAAATGTTTTGTCATCTGAAGAGCGCCGTTGAAAGAAAGCGTGTGTGCGTTTGAAGTGTGTTTGTGTCGTCCACTTTCTCAAGTTGGACCACATGGTGAGTTGAGGGAGGGCCTCCGAGTTCAGCTGAAATCTGCGCCTGTGTGTGTTTGCTTACTGTGCGGTGCACACGTATACACCCTCACAAGTTCTCTGAGGTAAAAGTTCACATACAGCAATAGGGTTACGGCTCGGGCGGCGGTCATCGTTTCCATGGAAATGGCCACTTAGACACTCTTTCCTGTGTTGTTGTCCTGAAGGCAAAGAGGCTGTTTGTATTTGTGTGTGTGTGTTTCCCACGGTGCTGTGATTGAATCAGCCTCAGATACTATCTACTGTCTTCCCTCCCCCTCTTGTTTACTAAGCACTTCCTCTCTGGCCTCAAGGGTTAAAGGTCACAGAGTGAAATAGTACTGGATTTTGGCCTTGAGTTTGGCCTGGATTGTCCAAATTCATCTTTTGAAAATGCAGACACTGTTATAAAATATTCCTGTTCAGCTTCATTCCTGCATTATACCAAGTAACTGAATGCAATGAGGCCTTTTAGACGGGTAGTTTTGCTTTTTTTTGGCTGTGGCTCATCAAAAGAAAGCAGTGTCTTCTTTCCAGTAGAGAAAGGTCAGAAAAAATGTCTTTGGGTTGCAGGATTAAGCTCTGTTCTGAATGGCCACACACAAAAAGGTATCCCAGCTGTCATTTAGAATTACCAATTAACCTAACAAGCATGTCTTTGGACGGTGGGAGGGAGCTGGAGTACCTGGAGAGAACTTGCAAACTCCATACAGAAAGGGCCTAGTAGGCTGATGGATTTGAACCAAGAACCTTCTTGCTAAGGCATCAGTGCTAACCACCTACTGTGCCCTCATGAGCCCAACATGACATGTCAGCGTACTTTAGCTGCTAATTAAATTAGCTGCTTTCCTTTTTTATACTGCAACAGTATAAGAAACTCATCCCCTGGATTACTACTGATAATGAAAAAGACCTAAACATTCCGTTTTTAGGCAAGATCTGTGGTGTGAGGAACATGTATTTCACTGATTCCTAGTGGATTCATAGACAAGATGGAGACACTGTCACTGGAAAACGACAGACTATATAGCTCTGACGAACAAAAATGTGTCTTTAGAAATGATTACACAGTATTCCCCACAGGAGCTGTTCTGTGGCCCTGAGCAGTGTCAACATATTGACTTATTAACTGCCTCTGTGACAGATGTGTGTGTATGTGTGAGTGTGTGCTGATTGTAATCCGCGTTGCTCCGATTAGCGCTACACAATCCCCGCTATCCCGAGAGACAAGCTGTCAACTCGACAAGACAGAAAAAAAGAGAAAAGTGGTGAGAGAGTAAAAAAAGGGATGAAAGAGAGTGTGGGGAGAGCACGAGACATTTTGAAGACAATGAGATGGATGAAACTAGAGGCAAAAGTGGAAAAAGGACAGGTGAGAGAGAGGGAGAGAGAAAGAAAGAAAGGAAAGTCTAATTCAAACTAGATCAAATCAATATTTGGTGTCACTACAGTTTGCCTTTAACACAGTGCCAGTACTCCTCGGTGCATTTGCACACTTGATTTTCAAGATATTTGGCAGCCAGGTTGTTCCAAACATCTTGAAGAACTTATTAAATTTCTTCTGAATTTAGTCTTCTTATAATCCCAAACTGACTCCATGAAGTTGCAATCAATTTTCAATTTCAAACTAAATTTTATTTATATAATACCAATAATATTACAAACTGTCTCAAGACGCTTTACAAAACCTGGTCTGAAACCCGACCTGAAACCCCCAGAGCAAGCATGAAGGTGACAGTGGCAAGGAAAAACTCCCTTTTAACAGGAAGAAACCTTGAGCAGAACCCAGCTCATATGGAGGGACCCATCAACTTGAGGCCGACCGGGTAGAGACAGAAAAAGTAGTAATAGAGAAGATATTAGATAAGAAATTAGAGAATAGGAGCTTGGTGAGAGAGAGAATAGAGTAGAGGACAGGTGCTCAGTGCGTCATTCCCCAGCAGCCTAGGCCTATTAGCAGCATAACTAAGGGATGATTCAGGGTCACCTGAGAGAGACTATAAGAGTGGACTATAAGCTTTATCAGAAAGAAAAGTCTTAAGCCTGACCTTAAAAGTAGAGAGGGTGTCTGCCTTCTGAACCAAAACCGGGAGCTGGTTCTACAAGAGAGGGGCTTGATAGCGGAATGCTCTACCTCCCATTCTACTTTTTGAAACTCTAGGAACCACAGATAAACCTGCACTTTGAGACTAAAGTGATCTATTGGGATGATATAGCACCATGTGATCTTTGGGATATAATGAAGCTAGGCCTTTAAGGGCCTTGTATGTAAGGAGGAGGATTTTAAATTCTACTCTGGATTTTTACAGGGAGCCAATGAAGAGAAGCTAAAACTGGATTAATATGACCTCTAATAATAATAATAATAATCCAGCATGGAAGATACAAGGCAGTCCTGGTCACTTGCTTTATGCATGAATTAAGTTAATGCCATCCAGAGAAACTATATGATCAGATAATTAACCTCTGAGATGTTTAGAGACAAATACAATGATCTGTTGTGTCTAAGTTTAAGAGTAGAAAATTACAGGTCAGCTGGGTGTTCTCTGTATAGCAATGGAAATTTATGTAATGTTTCCTAATAATTTTGCCAAAGGGATGCATGTATAATGTGAAGAGTATTTGTCCTAGCACATAACCCTGAGGAACTCCATAAATTGCTTTTATGTAAGTAGAAGAATCACTGTGGACAAATTGGAATCTGTCTGACAGATAGGACTCAAACCAGTCTATTGCGGTCCACACTTTCAAGTCTCTGTAGGAAAAAATTGTGATCAATACTGTCAAATGCAGAACTAAGATCTAACAGGACAAGTACAGAGAGAACAAAATTAAGTAGATAGATTTTTTTAAGTAAAGGTAGATTTTTTTAAGTAAAGTTTTGTTACATCAGTCTTTGAAGGCTGAGGCACATATCCTGTTAATAAACATACATTTATCAGATCAGGCACCTCATACCATCTACAGCTGAACTCTTTGCTCTTTATGTGGGATTTTCTTTGTGACTCTGTGTGTGTACATTTGTGGTCATTGTCATGTGTTGAGTTGTCAATGTGGGGCTGATCAGATGCCTCCAAGATCAATGCAGAAACACAGCAATGTGCAACAATGTGATTAGTGCGCAATATGGTTAATGACATTTAAGAAAACAGCACAAAAATAGAAGGATAATATTCAACAAAACAGCTAGCAGAATGCAATGTCTTCCATCCTGAAAGAAAAGAAATGGGAGATTCAATAGGTGTGACAATAAAACAGTTTAAAAACCTGTCAAACCTGTGCAAATGCAAGCATGACTAATATGTGAGATTTGGAAAATATTGAGCAACTACATGACAGGAGTTTTACTTGGGGCTTATCGGGAGTCTGAGTAATTGTGTTTTTTTACTGGAGCATTCTGAGATTGCTGCCACTTACGGTGTTTTTCCCTTAGACAGAGCGATAAAAATCACAACACGTTCAAGGATTACATGTCAGATAAGTGGAAGATGGTTGTTTATTCACTGTTTCTGCCTCGCAAGAGTTTTTTTTTTTTTGTTTTTATCTAGGAAACAGTTTTTACTTAAAACTGAACACCCTTTCTTAAGTCTGAGATGTTCTCACACTTCAGTTCATTGTCTGCTTCCTGATTAAAGGGCCAGAGGACAAGTAAATAGTAAAACACCTTCAGATCTTGCATGGTGTGTGTTTATGTTAGAGAAAGGGAGGGGGAGGCCTTGACCTGTTGTCTTAACTCCATAAATTTTACCCTCAACTTTCTCGCAGGATTTTGGCCTTTTACGCTCATGTCACGCCTCCAAAGCACCTTAGATCAATTCAAAGGCCTCCCCATTCAGAAAGGGAGGACAGGTAAAAGAGGAAGGGTATGGCGAGAAAGGGAATCAAATGAAAACACACCCAGATTGTGTGAAACATGTTAACTCCATTTTAAGTGTTTCTGCTCAGAATTTCCAAAAGCATTCAAACATGGCTACAGGGATGTGCTGCCATTCAGCCATAAGCATTTTTGAGGTACAACACCCTTGTCTGGCTCACAGTTGGCAATCCAGTTCATCATGAAGGTGTTGGATCTGGTTGAAGTCAAGGCTGAGTGCTGACTAGGGCTGGAAGAAGCTCAGATTTTTTAATGTTGACTATTATGTAATGAAAGTCAAGCCTACTTGACTAGTCGTTGATGACATCACTAAACACTTCGCAAAAAAACTAAATCTATATTCTTAACCTGAATGCATATGCTCAGAACAGACAGTTCATGTGCTACATATATATAGCCTATATGAAAACAGGCTGCAGCTCAGCATCATCAGTAGCATTTAATAGTACTTCACAGCACATTAAGATGGAATAGTGTAGCTTTGTTAAGACAAATTAAGTATTTCTCTGAAGCCATCTCTGTGTACTGCAGCTAAAGGTCTAATAACTATGACAATGAAAATCTCTAGCAAATTGCTGATGTGCTGCCTCCTTCTGTCTGTTACTGCAGGTTGTTTGGTGAGATCATTAATTGCCTGCTATTGAGAGGATTTGAACCATTCCTCTGCTAGCGTCAGCGGATGCCTTTTAGATGAGTGTGCGTTGCAGTAGTACTTTTCCTGTATTTCAGGACTGACTTACACATTTTGCATGTCAAGGTAGTATGGGCTACATTTTTAGTGAAGAATCTCCACACACTTGATAAACCACAGGATAAGAACACAGATTTTTAAAATTTGTATTGTTCAGTTTTAGATTAGAAAGAAAGTCACAAGCCCAGGGTGGTTAGAAAGAGAAAGAGGGGAGGACGCAGGTAGAAGACGAGACAGCCAAGAAACAGAAACCTAGAACAAAAACAAGAACAGAGAGAGCGAGCCAGTCCAGGTGATAGTTACTTGGCCTACCAGTCTGTAATTTATGTCTTGACGACAGGGCAGCCGCCGGCGACATTTCCTCAGGGACTGTCTCCCGCGGCAACCTGACGGAGCCATCGGACAACCCCCACTTTTGTCTCACTCTTTGATCACTGATGTCTTGGACCTTTTAAACTGAGGTTGTGTTTGCAACATGGGAAACCCCCATTTCCATGTGTGTGTATGTGTCACCTGCACAGGTAGACATTGTCTCTGTGACTCAGGCACGAAGAGCAAGAGTCATGTAACCACAGTGTGTTGATATGTAATGGTGGTTTTTCTAAAATTAGCCATGGTGAACATACCATGGACACATTCCATATTTTGAGTTCAACTATTGTTACATCTCTTTATGTGGCAGGAAAAAAAGGCCTACAAGAAAGACATTAAGCACAAATACAAATACCGTTATACTTTAATCACATAGCTGTTTTCAGTACTGTAAGTGTGTGTGTGTGTGTGTGTGTGTGTGTATATACATATATACTGTCTATATGTTATTTTATTTTTCTCAGCTTTGCATTTACACTTATATTGTTTACCTTGTGTGTTCTGTTTTACTGTAGTACTTTTTTACTACTGGCTGCAGGTACAAAAATACATTTCACTGTACATTGTACTATGTATAACTGTGCATGTGACTGGTCTTATCTATCTCATCTTATGCTGGCAGTGATAACTTCACTATAAGATTTGTACACAGTAATTGTTTCCACACAGCCCATGATGGTGAGACACCCAAACACCAATATAAAAATGTGTTCAAATCATCTGTATGACCTCCAACTCTGGCCATTATGAAGCTGGAGACAGGAGACGATTAGCTTAGTTTATCATGCAGTTACTTAGCATTGCATCTAAATCAAAGTCCTACATAATTCTACATAACTAACACATGGTGTCTACCTTATTAACAGATATTTTAAGTGTGAAGAAGAAAAAGATTCAGATATTTCAGAGATTCCAGAGACTTTCTGGACTCATCACCTCTTGCCCACGAACCCCATATTCCCCTAACCTTTTAAATCAGCCCAAGGCCACATCAGATTTTACCTCATTATAATTCAGATACCTGTTTTTACTAACACTGTGGTTACACCTCTGTAACTGTTCAGCCCTCACACTTGGAGATGACCAAGAATTAGGATTACCACAATAACCGTCATAGTTGGACAGGAAAACCTTAGAGGGAAACACGAACAGCAACATGTCAAAGAACGAAGGTGGTGCCGTGATTTCAGTGAGGTGTAGTGCAGAAACCACGTTACCACTAGACACTGAATGATGTCAGATGAGGATGTTAAACTTTAACTGAGCAGAAATGTACGCTCACTTGACAGCAGCAGCAGCTTCACCATCGATGCTGTTTAACCCAGTAACTCCAGGTCAGGTATTTAGGGACAGTTTGTGTGTGTCTCTGTGTGTCTGACTGTAGTGAAGGCCTAGCATCCCCTTTCCCCTCCAGGGGCCAAGACCAAGCTGTCACCTAATTCATCCATCAGTGACAACTGAGGAAGAGAAAGAAAGGAAAGTTTTGAAAAAAAACAAAAACAAAACTATAGTACTTAGAGACTGAAAGAAAGAGTAAAAGGAGAAGGAAAAGGTGGAGAGATGAGGGTTGTGATTTTTTTAACCTGTAAGAGAAAGAAAAAGGAGGTGATGGCAGAAGAGGAGCAGGAGGAGTGCTGAATAAAAAGTGATGGCTGTCATGTGATAAAGAGTGTGACCATTCTCTTCTATATATTCTTATTTGTCAACATATATTGTTCCAGAGAAAGTTAAGATGCAAACAATGTGACTGTCGCGCTCTGTAAGAAAATGTTAAAGGAGAGAAACTTAAAAAAGAACAAGATGGAATGTCAGACATGTTGACAGACAGGCAGAGGGGCGACACCTCCTACAGTCCTCTCTGCCTGAAGGGAGAATTTACACAGACTCTCTCACACACTCACACACTTGGGGGTCCTCCTCCCTTCCATATTGCCACCATGCCTCTGGCGAGCTGTAAAGCAGCAGGTTTGTGAGTTTTCGGGGTGTGGGCAATCCAAACTATTGACCAGTGCATTGCAGCCACAACCATGGCTAAATTAGCAAGATGGCCTCTCCCTGAGAGCGACATATGTTTTACTGTCAGTCTGAGTCCTTCTCCCAAACACACACACACACACACACACCCACACACAAATACAGTGAGTCCCCCCTGCTAACACCTCCTCGGGTCACACAAATCCCTTTCAAATCTGGGCCTGCAGCCGCCACACAGGGGGTAAGGCGGGATGACTGTGAGTGGGACACAGTGTGTGTGCATGTGTGTGTGTCTACATGACTGTGAGTGTGTGTGTGTATGGAATCCTGAATGGTGAGTTAAACCATTTAGCCCCCTCAAAATCTATCAGGAGATTGATACAACATGCAATTCTGTTTTTGTCAAGTTATATAAAATCAAAATACGATTCGGTATTTGTCAACCTGAACATGTGATAGCTTTTTCTGTAAGAATTTATTTAATCACTGGTCAAGCTAACATGATGAGAGTTGATGAGAGTCTGTTTTCTAAATTACTTAAAATTTCCTGCACAAATTAAGCTCTTCAAAGCCAGTGTTTCTTCTTATGAAGACTTAGAAGTGGCTCATAGAGTGTTAACAATTTCAGAAACAAAATTCGTAATTTTGGGCTGTTTCTTCTTCCTGGAAGTTGCTCCATTCAGAGCGTCTTCAAACTGAAAGGAAAAATTCTGGATGTTTAAAAGGAAGCATGAAATTCCCCACAACGTTGGTGGCGTAGACCACTTTATGTGTATGTGTGTGTGTGTGTGTGTGTGTGTGTGCGCAGGAGCTTAACTGAGTTAATAATCAGCAGGGAACTGGAGAATGAACTTCAGAGCTAGGCCCACATGCTTCTGCCACCGAAACAGACGCTGTAATGCTTCCCTCGTGTGCGTGGATTTTCTTATGGTATTTACACAATCTCAATTAGCATCTAGTTTAGGCCCATTATTTTAGCTGACTTTAGGTGACTACATTATTCTCGTTGCTACAAGTCACATGAATCCTTAGCATATTACAGGAAAAACAGTAACAATCTGAAAAACACATGTGCTTAATTATGGCCTAAAATATACATAACGTTGTTATACAAAGTTGTACCCTTTGTTATTTATATCATATACACAGAAAAACAGATCGCAGACCGTTCCTTGTGTGGATGTTTGGTTGGAAGTTAAATTATGTGTGAAGTCTTGGTTTGCACAAAGAAAAACAATGTGCTTTGGTTTATCTACAGTGTTATCATAGAAGAAAATAATCAGGCAAATGCACAATAATGCTGACTGTGTTCTAGAAATAATGCACGCAGGATGGAGAGGAAGATCTTCAGGTGAAGTTGGTAAATAATGACAGTTCCACTAAAATCAAATAATGAGCTCAGACTTCAGTGGATTAAAACGAGTTTAACAAAATAAATAGAGCAGGGAAACTCCCATCCAGGTTTTCATTGTCTTGTTGTTTTAAGACAGCCTTTTTCATCGCTTTGGAAGAATTGGCGCAGAGGATTTTGGGTGGTGTTCGCTGCATCTGTACGTTCAGCTGTTTGACTACAGCGACAGAGTGGGGCTGCACCCGGGGGATTTCTGGGCTGGGTGGAGGATTTGGGCTGCGGTCTGGTTTTTCTGTGAGCTCACTGTCAAAACTCTGAGACGTTTGACCAAAGATTGCTGTAAAGATATAGAAGAGGTAGTGTGGGAAACCTGAGGGGAAATTTGCACCATGTCTGTGTTTTTTCAAATTAAAACTGCTACTTTTCAACTTTTTGATAATGTGTTTCTGAAATGTTTGTTTTCATTTTGGACATACAATGTGGGTTTTTCTGTACTGTGTGCTGTAACGAACAAGGGCGACACTAGGATATCCAAATATCAGACAGTGCCATTTAGTGCCAGTGCTTGATGCTGTTTTCTTTGACAGTAACAGGGAGAGTCGTCTTTGTTTTGGCGAGTCCTGCTCTCCTTGGTTATAATCCTCTGAGGCCAGTTTACTGTCTCAGACATGGGAATTAGACCGGTGGATTAAACTAGTGAAGAATTAGCCTGATGAGTATTCTCAGCAAACACAACATCCCCCCTAAAAACTCCCCCAATCGGTAAGCAGCTCACAGTCTGAAGAGCGGCTCTTGCTGTCTGAGACACTCACTACAGCACTCATGAATATATGCAGAGAAGTAGTTAGCGCCACCAAAAGACACAAACACACACACATTCAAAGCCTACTTGCTGTGGCCCTTTCATCGTGTCTCCTTGAAGCGCAGACAGACTCCTGGTCGGCTACAGGTGTGATTATGTGTCCTTGTGATCCCAGTCAGCTCCTGTCCTCATGCTACAGATCCTCTACCCCACCATTCTTTCATTCGTCCATTTTCAAAACATAAGAGGCAAATTTTTGGAAAATTTATTTCACCATCAGGGTTGTGGCATCGTTGAGTGAATGAAAATCGCCATGATGCTGGGATCAGATGTAGTCCCTCAGAAAGACAGCTCTCTTTCTCCTTGTATGTCAATGATTTCACCTGAATTGTAGCAGGTAGCATCAGAATTTATTTATTTTTACCAGATTTAAACCCCAACAGGCTGACAATGCCAGGCCGAGCAACCACTCTGGTCCTAGCATTCCCTTACAGACCCCACTCTAACATAATGGAGTTCTATTAGCATGTGCTAATTGACTTGACAATTGTTAGTTCAGTGTCACTTTAGTTGACACCTAATTTCCCCAGTTTCATCAGTCAACAAACGCACTCCATTAGTATCCTCTTCATTAAAATGTTTGTGTCACAGCTTAGTTTAATTGGCTTTATAAACGTGTTACAGGAAGAGAGTTCATTTTATTAGGGAATAAGACTTGCACAAACAGTTTTTATTTTGAAACATCAAATTGTTTTCATTTAATGAGAGCTTGCTGCTCAGAAACAGCTTCTCAGACAGGAAGAGAAAATAGAAGATTTTACAAATTAGTAAGGTTTCGCAAATTCGTGAGTCAGAGACAGCTGAGACAGCTTGTATGAAAATATGCTTTCAAACACAGATGTGTGAGTCTTTGTTGTAGCAGAAATGTGTGTCACAATTTCAAAACCAATCTTCTAGTATTTGTACTTACCAGTCCTGTTTAGATTCATGTATAACTCAATCAGGACATAATAGTTTCTAATAATGTCTGTGTTCTCCTTATTTTCAACCTCTTTTTATATTTCCTCTCCACAAACAAATCACCGTAGGTAGGCAATGTGTCAGACTTTACCATTGCAGAGTTCTTAATTCACATTCCAATAATAATATCTTTAGGGGTAAAACTCCACGAAATGACAAAGTTTTAAAGAAGGAGGATGAATCGAAGTCTCTGTCAAACATCAAAGAGTAATGTTCCCTTGTTAAAGACTTGTAAATGAAGGGCTAATGACTCCACCTCAGCTGACTTTGAGCTAGTATCAATAAAAGGCAGCTCAGCAAATGCTAACACAGGCCCATTCATTGTCATTGTTCTTCTGCTCATTAATGCTAATGCTAACTGTTGTGGGACAGCGGCTACATAAACAAACCATGAAAGGGAGCGGATTGCATTTACCTATGGTGTGTTCCACTTTGTGTGAGTGTGTGTTGCGGCACTGTGGGTCAGTAACAAGGAAAACATGCATAAAGAGCATGCCCAAAAATATCCACATATGCAACAGTGTTTCCAGTAAGTGTTTTGGTTGTAATACTCAACTTCTCTTTAGCTTCTTCTCAAAAACATCCTGATATAGCCCTCAGACTGAGCAACAGGAAGAAACCATGTAATTGCTCATTGATATAAGCTGTTACTTGGAAAAAAATGTTAGCGTGAATGTTAGAGAAGAGAACGAGCTTTGAGCTGATCTTCGTGTTTTACATGTTTTAATCTCCCAAACCGAGTTCCATCAACTGTTATGGAAATGATCATATTTACTTCTTCCTCACGTTAACCATGCCAGCAGCTGCAGCTTTCTTGCATATTCGTTTGAAACAGGTTTTCTGTCTTGCTGAAAGTTTGCAGATTCAAACTGAGCTATAGGTGATGCAAATCATTACGCTTCTCAGAGATTTGCACAGTCATTTGCCATTTGGTTAAAAAAGTGATCTGACAAGAAAAATTGATACCGACACTAACTGGTTTTCTACAAAAAAAAAATGAAGGAATCTCCCTGTTTTCAAGTCTTTTAAAGTCAGATTCCAGTTTCCAATGCAAATCAACTTCATTTCCAATTTTTGGACTCATTTGCCACAACTGTTTTTTTTTTTTTTTTTTTTTTCAAGATACCGACACTAACTGTGAGTTAAACAGGCTGATAGGTATTGTTTTTTGCACAGGCAAGATTTTTTAACTCAAAAAATGTTTGCCGAACAGCAGACGTTTTACTGTTTCATGAAGTCAAATGATTTTCTTTCAATTGTAAGAGATAAAAGTTTAAATATAGTTGCAATAAACACAATGTGGTATTTAATTTACAACTTTCATTTCGATCAACAGTAGATTCATCTTAATTTCCTCTATCACTCAAATAACCAGCGGAGTGACAGTGAAGAGGTCAAGGGTCAAAGTCGCAGTGCCTTGACGGTACAACTTAACAAAGGTATTCACAGCAGTTTTTAACAACGGCGGGCAAACTCTAATGATGATGGACGCCGCTGTTGTGGAGAATCACAGCATTGTTCAGGTGACATTCCTGCCAGTCATTTGGGGCTGCGTTTGCCAGCCCGCCTCTCTCCATAACAAAGAGTCGGGTCACCTGACGCTCAACTTCACCCGCTTCACTCAGCAGCCTCCCAGCTAAAGTAAACACACTGTTAATTCAGGATAAATCACCATAACCTATAGCCCCAGCCATATAAATTCCTCACCCCTGTCCCTCCCTTCCTTCTTTCTGTTCACCCCCTTTCCTAGCTCCCCTCATTCCCTTTTCTTAATTATCTAAAATGGGCATTCATATGAAACAAGAAAAAAAAAACTTGTCTTCATTCGTTAAAATGACATGGTTAGTTTAAGACATCTTCACAAGCTCCTTCTGAATGATAGTTTGAAGAAGAAAAAGACTATATATGCTAATAGCTTCAATGATCCCTTAACTTTGTTTCAGACCTGAGGGGTTACAGATCAACTCCTGCACAGACATTGGATGAATTGTCATGAAATATTCACCACTTGATGAACTGTAGAAAGTTGGGGCCTACTTCACCATAGCATCATTATCATTATCAAAATTTGGATTTGTTTTGTGTTGTTGTCCATGATTTGTATATTTCATGACATTACCATCAGCCTCAGTGTTTAGCGCTAATAAAAGCATCATAGTGTGCATGTTAGAATGCTAACATCCTGCTCCGATGATGGCGGGCATGGTATAACATCATCTGCTTAAGAACAGCATGTTAGCTTTGTCATTGGACGCATATTAGCATGCTGATGCTAGCATTTTGCTCAAAGCACCACTGCGTCCAAGAATAGCCACAGATGACAGGCTGGCTGTCAGCTTTGAGCCTTATTCATTTGATAGTGGGCCGATCAGTTTGGTAATACAAATGGTGGATAAAGGCTCCTTAATCTCAAGAATCTATCGCTGCCCTTCAAATCAACACAATCAAGGAGGTCTTTCAGCATTTTGAATTGGCAGAAGAAACTGAAGCAGGGAGTCTGTACAAGTACAGGTGTATGGTGTGTGTAAATGGTTTCATAGCTTCACAGTCACCCAAAGGATTAAAGGGGCAGTTTAGTTTCTTTGAAGTGGGGTTGTATGAGGTACTTATCAGTAGTCTGTGTGTTACCTACAGTACATGGTTTGAAGTAGCTGAAAGAGTACTGGCTCAGAGGCCCACCTAAAAATATACATCTGTTTAAGTGTATGCTATATTTTGAATATTATCAAAATATATATTATATAATATATATATATATTATTATTGTCTTCCTTTGCTGTCAGAAAGACTTTTCTGATGAGAAACTGTTATATCACTTTCTTCAAAGCAACCATATTCCATTGACAAAACCAATCATTTTGCTTCGCAGAACAAGGAAGTTGATGGTCTACTGTTATGTGACTCTGGTGTTTTGGCAACTTAATCCAGATCTGTGAACATGTTGGCACACCCAAGTCACACAATAACTCAGACAAACTAATCAATCAAGGCAGCTGTGGACCAGCAGCTTCTGTGTTATGCGAGGATAAATTACTATTTTTGTCAGTGGAGTCTGGTTGTTTTGAAGAGGGCATAGATTGATTGAACAGCTTCAGCTTCAGGAAAGGCTGTCTGACAGCAAGGTAAAGCCACTGTGTGTTCGTGTTGACTGTCATCTACTGTGGGCAATGCACAGACTGTGCATATGTACCGGCCCCAACCTCAAAAAAATTAAGATACTGCTATCAGTCTATCTATTTTTAGTCTATAAACGTCATAATGATAAATAAAAAAATGTTGGGAGGATTGCACTGCAACTTTTTGTAATGAAAGCCGCAGATGTGTGGATGGACATGTTGTGAATGCACCATGGTAGCATTATGACAAGTCATACTTTGTTTCCACTTCATTTCTCAGTGACAGTTTTCTCCCACTGATGCTCAGGTTTACATTGTTCAGTTTACTCTGACTCTGACTTTACAGTCATTTCTAGTTTACATTTGAATGTTACACTCTTGTTATTTCCTCATAACCTTTGAATTTGCAATAATGGATTACACAGGAACTGAAAAGACATTTCATTACAGTAGATGTTTGTCTGACAATGCTGTAACTAGATATAAAGAATTAATTCCTTCTTTATTTACCTCAGTGCCATGTACCAATGTTGTGGACAACAGCAACCACAATTTAACCCCTGCACTAATAGATTATTTTGTCGATGGCACTGCAGCATCGCTTAGTTCAACTTTAAACTTAGTTGCTCCTCTGAAAAAGAAGGTCATAAATAGGAGGAGGCTAGCTCCATGGTATAATTCACAGTTGCGCTGTTTAAAACAGGCAGCCCGAAAGCTAGAAAGAATTTGGCATTCCACTAATTCTGAAGAAGCTCGCATAGCCTGGAAAGATAGTTTAACAACTTATAAAAAAGCTCTCAGTAGTATTAGAACAGCATATTATTCATCATTAATAGAAGAAAACAAGAACAACCCCAGATTTCTTTTCAGCACTGTAGCCAGGCTGACAAAGAGCCACAGCTCTGTTGAGCCATCTATTCCTTTAGCCCTCAGTAGTAATGACTTCATGAGCTTCTTTACTAATAAAATTGTCGGCATTAGAGAAAATATTCAAGGCATCCTTCCAACAGCTGTTAAAGATGCAAGTACAGCGACATTAGAAACTTTTGTAAGACCTTATCAATATCTGGAATCCTTCTCCCCAGTAGATCTTCTTGAGCTCTCTTCAACAATTACAGCATCTAAACCATCAACCTGTCTTCTAGATCCAATCCCAACTAAATTGCTCAAAGAAGTTTTTCCATTAATTAACACCTCCATATTGAACCAGATAAATTTATCTTTATTAACAGGATATGTGCCTCAGTCTTTTAAGGTTGCTGTAATTAAGCCCTTACTCAAGAAAGCCACTCTAGATCCAGATGTTTTAGCCAACTATAGACCAATCTCCAACCTTCCTTTTATTTCCAAAATTCTAGAAAAAGTTGTTGCTAATCAGTTGTGTGACCATTTAAACAGGAATGGTCTGTTTGAAGAGTTTCAGTCAGGTTTTAGAGTTCATCATAGTACAGAAACAGCTTTGGTTAAAGTTACCAATGATCTCCTCATGGCTTCAGACAGTGGACTTGTCTCTATACTTGTTCTGCTAGATCTTAGTGCTGCATTTGACACTATTGATCATAATATTTTACTACAGAGACTTGAAAGTGAGGTCAAGATTAAAGGAACTGCATTAGACTGGTTTGAATCCTATCTATCTGACAGATTCCAGTTTGTTCATGTCAATAATGATTCCTCTACTTATACAAAAGTAAGTTATGGAGTTCCTCAGGGTTCTGTGCTAGGACCAATACTCTTCACGTTATACATGTTGCCATTAGGCAAGATTATTAGAAAACATGGCATAAACTTTCATTGCTATGCAGACGACACCCAGCTATATTTATCTATGAAACCAGATGAAACTAATCAGCTGGTTAAACTCCAAGCATGCCTTAAAGACATAAAGGCTTGGATGACCTGTAATTTCCTACTCTTAAACTCAGACAAAACAGAAGTTATTGTATTTGGTCCTAAGCATCTCAGAGATTCATTATCTAATCACATGGTGTCTTTGGATGGCATTACCTTGGCCTCCAGTACTACTGTAAAAAACCTTGGTGTTATATTTGATGAGGATATGTCCTTTAAATGTCACATAAAGCAAGTGACCAGGACTGCCTTCTTTCACCTGCGTAATATCGTCAAAATTAGGAACATCCTGTCTCAGAGTGATGCTGAAAAACTAGTTCATGCATTTGTGTCGTCCAGACTGGATTATTGTAATTCATTACTGTCTGGCTGTCCAAATAGCTCTTTAAAAAGCCTCCAGTTGATTCAAAATGCCGCAGCAAGAGCATTGACAGGAATTAGCAAGAGAGATCATATTACTCCAGTTTTAGCTTCTCTTCACTGGCTCCCTTTAAAGTCTAGAATAGAATTTAAAAACCTCCTCCTTACATACAAGGCCCTTAAAGGCCTAGCTCCATCGTATCTTAAAGACCTTATTGTACCATATCATCCCAGCAGATCACTTCGGTCTGAAAGTGCAGGCCTACTTGTGGTTCCTAGAATTTCAAAAAGTAGAATGGGAGGTAGAGCTTTCAGCTATCAGGCTCCTCTCCTGTGGAACCAGCTCCCAGTTTGGGTTCGGGAGGCAGACACTCTCTCTATTTTTAAGGTCAGGCTTAAGACTTTCCTTTTTGATCAGGCTTATAGTTAGGGCTGGACTAAACCATCCCTTAGTTATGCTGCTATAGGCCTAGGCTGCTGGGGGACGATGCACCAAACACATGTCCTCCTTCTTTCTTCTCTCTCCTCTCTCGCATCCTCCACTTTCTTTTCTCTGGCACAGAGCTCTTGCCCTCTAATTTCCTATATACTACTAGTCATACAATTCTGTGCTATTACTATGTAGAATGTTTACTGCTGTGTGTGTCCCACCCCCCCACCCCCCTTCCCCCCTCTTCCCCCCTCTTCTTGTGAGTATCTCTGGCCTGGAGTGGTGTGTTTCCCGTGGAGCTCTATACTACATCTGTTGTCGTGGTCTCATCAGCCTGCCCAGTCTTCATGGAATCCTGCAGTTATCCACTCCTACCTGAATGAACAATTCTCCAACCTGCCTATGATTCCTCTTACATTTTCAAACTGTCATGTAACATCATCAGTTTGTATCATAAGATTCCACATGTACACTTTAGTCAGATATGTGTATCTATGACAGATGTATGTTTATCTTGCTGTTCTCTTCTCTTCTCTCTTTGCTGTTCTCTTCTCTCTTTCTTCTGTCTGTACCCGGCTGGCCTTAGGCAGATGGGTCCCTCCATATGAGCTGGGTTCTGCTCGAGGTTTCTTCCTGTTAAAAGGGAGTTTTTCCTTGCCACCGTTGCCTTCTGGCTTGCTCTGGGGGTTTCAGGCCGGGTTTTTGTAAAGCGTCTTGAGACGATTTGTATTGTTATTGACGCTATATAAATAAAATTGAATTGAATTGAATTAATACTGCTACTTTTAGTGCTTTTATAACTCTCCAAAACATTTCCTTTTAAATTGTTCGGCTAAATTCCTTTATAATATCTGCTTCTGATATCTGCTTCTATTTTTTGGAGATGTGTCTCATCATCCCTCTTCTTTTCTCCCCTCTTGCCACAGTTAGGTGGATCATTCATCCTCTTATCAGGTGAGTCTTGCCACCTCCAAACTCCCCCCATTCACCTCTCCTTCTTTCTCCTAGCCTTTGTCCTGCCCGACAATGGGGCGATCAGGGGTGTAGCTGGGGGCTGTATAAAGGGGTGAAGGGGCAGTAAAAGAAAAAAAAAGAAAGGTGATGTTGATCCCTCGTTCTTTACGGAGAGGTGGTTCAGGTAAATAGGGGCCCTTTTCTCCTCTTGGCTTTGTTGAAGGTTTGAAAGCACAAAGAAGGGGTTTGTGTGAGTGTCAGAGAGGGACCCAGCCCCCACCACAGATATTTCAGGTACTTCTTCCACAAGGGGGGAAATAGAATCCTACAATTCGAGTATATACATTTCTATACAGCAAATAACACACAATATACATGATTTTCATGCAGTATGAAAAAATCAGCACTAGTGTTCTACTGGTGAACTGCAGCACCCCCTGTTCAAGTCTAACTGAGACTTTGTTGTATGTTATACCATGTCTCTTTCTAAAATTAAAAAACTGTGAGAATTTCATCTATAAACAAAATCTTAGTAATACCAATTAGTCCAATTAGTCTGGATGTAGGTCCAAGAAAAGGTTCATTCATAGGGCTATTGCTAGTGTATGGAGATCACTGAAGGTGAGGTACTGGAACATGGGAAGTTGTGGGACAAAACATTTGATTTTGAAAAGTGAGCAGGAGCAGTTATGCCTTTGGTTGCTTTTGTTGTTTCATTTTGGCTTAATCCTCTTGATTTTCCTTTGACAGAATATATTAAAGACACATGTAAATAAATATAGATTATTAGGAAGTATATTGACAATACTCTTTAAAAGAGATGTCTTCAAACCTTTTTGTTGTTTTGTGAGTGTTAATATTAGTTTACAGCAGTTAAGTTGTTTTAATACTTAACGTAAAATTTTAATTTCCAAAGTACAGCGAAGCAGGCATTTCTATTCAGAACCATACCACTTGCCCTGCCATCCAGCCTGAGCCTCAGTTTTGCGTTGACCCAGGGAGGCCTGGAGCTGTCAGCACCCCAACGAGGAACTGTGACGCTGGGGGAGACAGTCACCTGTGCCACCCCCTCCTCCATATTCTCTTTAGGAGGAGATCAGAGACCTGAGAGTGGAAGGTGAGGACAGAGGGCTGCTTTTCTCCCACACTACAAGCTAACCTCAAGCACAACCCAAAAAGCCTTAATTTAATCGCAACACCGGAACACGGAAAAGAGTCGATGTGTTTACTTCCACCTTGACTGATGGACATGATCAAATTCAACAGTGAGAGGAAGCTTCACCTCCTGTAGATCACTGACATCAGAGGAAACAAACACTGGAGAGGTCAAAGGTCACAAACACAACCACTCAGCCATGAAGTCCCGTGACTGTTTAAAACTTCTGGGAAAACCTATTGTGGTAGAAAAGCAGAGATCAGATAAAATATAATATATACAGAAGATATATAATAACACGGACATCGTCATAATATAAAGAAATACACAGTGTTTGAGAATATTGCACCTGAGGGAAGAGAAAATCAGTGATCCTTACAGACAAATGCCTGGTGGCAAAGGTCAAAGAGAAAGAGCAACAGTATGCAGGTATGTGTATGGGTGTGTGTGTGTGTGTGTGAGAGAGAGAGTGTGTGTGTGTGTGTGTGACCACTGAAAGGGAAAGGCTCCATTAAAGCTCACCTGTTCTGACCCCTGCAGGTATGTTACCTTCCTTTCATTCATTCATTCTTTCATTCACCCGCTCCTCCCTTCCTCCCTCCATCAGCGGCCTGGGGCAGCACTTTGAACTCACAACTGCACCTCTGTGTGAGAGTGTGCATCTGAGTGTGTGTATATGCTTTAGAGACAAAGGGGGGGAAATAGCAAGAAAGAAAGATATTGATTATGAGAGGAGTACATAACGTTTATATTTTTCGATAAATAGTGTTTGTATGATGATTACATGTATGTGTATGTGTATGTGTGTCGCTAAGGATTTAAACCATTATTTTGCCGAAGGTGTAGATCTGACATTGTTCCTAGTTAATGAATCTTCCAGGGATACCTAGGCCTCTTAGAAAGCTTAGTGTGTGTGTGTGTGTGTGTGTGTGTGTGTGTGTGTGTGTGTGTATAGAGTGGAGGTAACATCCCTGGCAGCTACATAGATCTTATCTCAGCTTTTGTCATCACAGTTAAAAGGCATGTGTGTCTGTTTATACCACGCTGTGTTTAGTACAGATCAATTTGAAAATTCTGTTCATGCCTATGAATTGCTAGGGCTTCATTCGCATATCTGAACAAATACTTATGTATTCAGTCATTCATGAACAGAACACTAGACAACAAGACCAAGCTGAGAAATGTCATTCTAATCCCTGGGAACAATCAAATGTCCTTGTTTAGAATATCATGGAGTGGAAAGTAAACAGTTTCTTTATTTTCTACATGACTCCTGGTCATGTGAGGCTACCAAGCCGCAACATTTGGGGCTGAAAACATGAGGCTGGCTCCGAAAGTAAGTCAATCCCCTTAGACATGGTAAAATGTCCTTATTTTACAACCAGTGGCGATCTTAACTTCTGGGAGGCCCCAGGCAAAGACAGACGTCCAAACTACTGAAAGCAGGATAGATAGAAGGAGGAGTATTGTGGAGTATTGTTGATAAGCTGTAGGGGATTTATAAGTTTAATGGCATCCATGGTTGTCATTGCAAAATAACCAAAATTCCCAAAACATTTTTTCACTGGGCCGCAAATGATTGCTCACTTTGTCTGTCCTGATGATGCTACTGGGACGTAAATTAAAAAGTTGTGTGAAAACAACTACTTTAACACTGGTCTTGGCAGCATGAGAGAACAGCAGTCCGATCAGGGTTGCAAACAAGCTTCGGGCTTCTGAGGAACCAGAGAGAGAATGTATTCATATTTGTGCCTGAAACGTAACTTGGTGCAGATGGATGCAAAGCCAGTGGCATAACACAAAGAGGTTTCAACAAAATAACTTCTAAGACGCAGGATCAGGACTGTTTTGAACTGACACCATTCACTGTCCTGTCCTCATCGTGCACAAATGAATTACCCTTCCCAGAGTAGGTAATATGTAGTTTTGTATATGTTGTGTCAGTATAAAACATGCTTTATACACCATCCAGGTTGCCTGTCTGATCATTGAAGATCCCCCTCTCCTCCTCCTTCACCTTTCCAAAGTTATAGAAATGGACTACAGCCAGCATATCAATCCACCTTCCAGTGTGGCTATTCAAGAGCAAGTATGAACACTTTTGATTTCTGATGTGAGGACATTAGTCTCACAGGCTTAATCCTCGAGGCCATAAACAGAACCATGAACCCAACCACTGTGGTCTAATCTTTGATAAAGTGAGAACTGACCCTCCATGAAGACCAGTGGTGCCATTAAAGCCAGAATGAGGGCACGTAAGGTCACACCTATCCATCCTAAATGGGTCCATCCTTCCCATCAAGCTCTGTGAAGTTGAATGATGGATTGGGAAGTTGTCTAAACAAGTCAGTGAATGAAGTGGCGTTAATGTACGGAAGCTCTGTGTGTGTGTGTGTGTGTGTTTTGTGTGTGCACTTGTTCACTTTGTGAAGGCGCGTTAAAGTCTTAGACCTTGGAAACGAAGATGTTTTTGACAGCATCTGTGTGATGTGTCTGCCGTCTTTGTCCAGCACCTGATACCTGATGAGAGCTGAGTATTCTGTCAGTGTGTGTGCTGTTCCTCTATTCTTATGTTAACATGGATTACTGCTGTGTCCTCCCTGCTGATGGCCCATTGTCAGACCCGACCTGCTCAGTGGGGTTGTGTCTACACCACCCAGCAGGAGTGGCTGACAGTGGGCGTCAGTGTAAGTCTGTGTGTGTGTTACCTGGCTCAGCAGGACAGACCATCAGACACTGATGCTGCTGACACAGCGGCCAATAAAGTGCCTGTCAATATGAATGTAAGAAATGTAAAAAAAAAAAAGATTAATAGAAAATTTTGAAAATCAAGTGTATTTTGACTGAGCTGAAGCTAGATATAGGAATAGGATGTGTCTGAAAGAAAAGAAAAACCTAGTTAAACTTTAAAAGTGAAGGAGTGATGGTGAGAATGAGAGATTAAGAGATAGTTGGATCTTAGAAACTTTACTGTGCCACAAAAATGTGTCTACACTGTACTGCTTAAATGTGATGCTAAAAACTTATTCTCTGGTTGCGAGCTGTGGCAGAAAAGTGGTAACTTTCTGATGCCTCTAACTTTCTCTGTGATCACTCAGTTTAAATGTCAGCTCAAGTCATAAAACTGGATCAGTGAAGCAGCATAGGGCCTTCAAACACATAATGCTTTGTCTGGCAACAGAACCAGAAATAATTTGCATATTAAAACAACTCAAATGTGAGTTTGTCTCCATTACAGTGCAGTACTTGTGAGAAAGCACGAGGCAGAATAGGAAAAATCTAGATAGAGAGGAAGAAAGGGTCAAACGCACTCTCTCCCCCTCTTTCTCTGTGTGTTTTATGAGTGTGTGTCTCTGCTCTGTTTACATGTTAAAAGCTCTTTAATAAGAAGCTGCAGGGGAAGCTAGCAGACAGGAACCTTTCATCTCAACCTGTCCTGTCACACCCAGGGGTGGGGGAACCTTATTTATGGCTGTGCGCAGGTTAGATCTTTCTTTGCATGGAGCACTTACACAATTGTCTGAGTCAGACTGGAGGCACCACAGGAAGACAAGGAGTCTGGGTGTAATCTATTACACATTACAGATTACCTGCTATTAGTGAAAGAACGCTTGTGATGAGTAATTCAAGTTACATGAACTACAGGGAGGAAACCAGCCTTACACACGATTCATTATGCTTCCATTCATTCTTTTAGTTTCCTCATTCATTCGCTAAGTCATTCATATTTAATTTTTAATCGCTTATTTCGATTACTCACTAAACTGTCATCCATGCTGGACAATGAGTCCCACCCCCTGCATGATGACCTGACAGGACTGAGGAGCAGCTTCAGTGACTGCTTCACCCTCGATGTGTGAAGGAAAGATACAGAAGGTCTTTCCTTCCTGCTGCTGTTAGGCTCCAACACGAGCACTCCTAATATGTGCAATATTATTACACCTTATGGTGTAATAACACCAGTCTGTGCAATATGTCTGTTATCTATTCTATCTCTGCCATTTCTGCATGCTGTTGCAAACTGCAATTTCCCCATTGTGGGACAAATAAAGGTTTTCTTATTCTTCTTCTTATTATTATTCTCATAGCATGTACAGTTTTTCCACCATTATGAACCATGAAAAGATTTTATGGAACACTTGTGTGCGGAAATAATAATGTGCAGAAAATAAATAAACTCTCTCATCAGGGTGCTGGTCTCAGCTTTCTTGCTTTCTCACTTAACACCTCTCTACACACAATCACATCACACACCTCACAGAGTCTCTGTTATACAGAGAGCTAATATTTTTATTCACCACAAGTGCAATAATTTCAGTGCAATAACCCTATGTGCAATTACCTTACTGTGTGCTCATTCATTCATTCATTCATTCATCTTCTGTAAGCGCTTGTCCTGTGAAGGGTTCGTGGGGAGGGGGGTGGGGTTGGCTGGAGCCTGTCCCAGCTGCCATGAGACGAGAGGCAGGGTACACCCTGGACAGGTTGCCATCAGAGTGAATAAAAAGTGTGTTACTTTGTATGATTATAAAGGTACCTGTAAAGCTGAATAATATAAGGGTCTGGTTACTCAGTTTACCCTGCGTTGTAACACACTCCAGTACGTACAGTGGGATTTTCACTGTGTACTTACATGATATTTGCTCATACTAAGCCAGCATTAGTGTGAACCAACAAACAAAAGGGAAACACAATAGTAAAGAAAACTGCTCCTATTGTCCTAGCACTAAACCTGTCAGGTTCCGGTTGTTGTGATCAGATTACTTTAATCTCATTACACGTGTGGCACTGGTGCGAAGCCCCACCCAGGCTTGCTTTCAGACAGGCTGACCTGATGGATGAAGCTTTCAGGTCATGAATCCTTGGAGGTGAATGGACGGTTTGTCTTGGATATGAACTAATTTTTGGAGCTGTGACACACACACACCCGGCCCTCACACGCATTGGCAGCCGACTAACAGCATACTGCCGTCTTTATCGCCGGCTTCCTCTTTCACTTAAATTCTCTTGTTTTTCCAATCTGTGTGGAAACAAAAAGTTATACCAGCATCACAGGCAGAAATGTAATGAATGTGATCTGGAAACAATGAGAAATCCGAGTTGAGCTTAGCTGTTAAATATCAGAGTTCACAAAGTGATGGAAACTTTGATGTCCAAGATAAAAACAGACAAAGTAACCCTGCTAAATTTCTTGGCCTTGTACCCGGGTTTCCATCCAGTTTTGACTTCTTCTTTTCTGAAATTAGTCTTCCTTTGCTTTATCATTGTTTTCAGTTTGATTTTAAACACCACATGTAGGGCAGTCACTATGGTTCAAGCATCAGGATTAATGCAAATAAGAGATAAAAATGAGCTCGGACACTGAAAAACAGTGCTTACATTAAACATGTTTCCAGTGGTAGCATGAGAAGAATCATTTCCACTGTGGTTTGATCAGATGATAGACCTGCGCGCAGTTGGGCTGGTCAGGTTGCAAAACCTCTGCACTTCCTGTTTCACTTTGTGCAAACTGAAAAACACACCCCAAATCATCCAGTCACAGTTTAACAACGGGAAAGTTGGGACACAGGTCGTTGTGGGATGAGACAGCAGCATTGGCCCCAGTGTTGGACCTGGAGGTTAAATGTGACCCCGGAGCTGCTGGTCAGATGACCATCAGACCGCTGTGACCACAGAGAGATGACTTTTCAAATCTGTATCAGTCCTCATGAGTGAAATAAACAATTATTTTAAACAGTACTGCTCTTTTTAGTGAGCCTCAGCTCAGCAGGAAGAGTCGACTCTCAAATGGCTCTTCTGACTTTTACAATTCAGACAAATTCATCACTTCAAGCCACTAAATGTAATTATGCAAAACGTGTACTACCCAGAATAGTGTTATTTGACATTATTCTTGCTACAAAGACATGAATGTAACAAAAAGTTACAAAGCTTTCATAAGGCCAAGGTAGGGGGTGTTTCAACCTATGAAACTCATGGAAATCAAGTATCACAACACGATAAGAGGAAACAAAATCAAAGTATATAGACTTCTAAAATTAAAAGATGTAATACCTAGTTGAGAGATGGTGGCATTCTGCAACTAAAATGAAGTGCAACTTAAACATCATAGTAATTCTAAATCAGAGTTCTAAAATCCTGACATGACAGAAGAGTCACACAATCATGCAGCAAGTGTAAGTGTGCCCATTATCCTTTTTGGTCCTCTGGCACTCTCTCGTTTTGTTCTGATCCGAGGCCAGCAGAGTGACAAGCTGCTGACTAACTTTCCTTTCTGGGGCAAGATGAACTCACACACAAAAAACACACACACCTGCTGCGAATCATCACGTACACACACAGAGCCCAAGGACAAAGGTGCTGTAAATCTGCTCTGACTCAGTGCAGCATGCCACACGCACACATTGACAGCAGCATGTCTGAACAAAGGCAAGGCTGTAGAGGAGTTAAGAGTTTTATTTCTGTCTCTGTGCCTTCTTTATTTATCTTACATGTTCCTTCTGTCAGCATTCATGCCTCAAGCCTACACACGAATAGAAAATGGTTTAACTGTATGCAAATGCATCAAAGACAAAAACTTTGACTGACTTTGAACCATATTTACTGATATCTAATTAATAACTTCCTCTCTTTTGACCCATCATTCGGTTTTATTTAGATGGCCATAAAAGTAGAATAAGAAACAAAACAAAAAAACAAAGATTTAGGTGAGAGTGTTTTGCACTTTCTTGCATATAAAGTTTAAATGACATATAAACCAATCTTAAACTGTTATGTGTGTGCTAAGCAGTTGGGTGGGCCTGTGACATTGTTACAGTCTCTGCCAACATGCTGTGATTGACAGCTGCCCCCCCACCCCTGTGGTGCTTTACTCTTCCACTGTGGTCCAAGAGTCTGGTCCGCATCACCCACACGAGCACCCAAAAATGACTACTCTGCTCAGTCAAGGTAAATCATGTGTTCCAATGCAGGGAATGTACAAATTTGTATCACTTTATTGACTCTAAATTCATGTATCTTTACCAAATCAGGCAGCAATTGAGCAGAAAACATTTCTCATTAATAGTAACAACTGAAAACCCGCAAATCAACTGTCAGACCATGGCCAAACTGTCACTAGCTTGTCACCAGTTTGCGTCTCTGAATTCCTGGCTGTGAAAACAGTGACACAGCAGTTGGCTCAGGAAAATGTGAAACTCTGTTACTTCCCATCAGAGCCACCACACACACACACACAGCTACTAATAAGACAACAACGACACTAAAGCGACACATTGCTACAAAAGGAGCCTGCTGCCACCTGGCAGGGTGGCCTGATGGTAACAGCGAGGGTCCCATAACAGAGAGGTGACAGTCTGATCCCTGCGAGTTGTCAAACTGAACCCACAGAGTGTGTGATGATGTGCAGGAGAGCACCATCTAAGGCTGGAGATACACACTACATCACTGAAGAAAATGGTAAAAGGTGGTGCCTATTATATGATTAACGACAAAATCAAAAACTAAGACCTAATCATTAGAAATGTTGCGCAGGAAGTCACATCCATGGAGCATTGAAAAAAGGGGAAGGAATTTTCACATTGTAGCCCCCGTGTCATTTATGACCACTCTAGCCACTTATTCAAAAACCACTGTCAGCTGATATCCAGAATGTCATATCATTTTCAGGAACTGAGCTGGACAATGACAGTCAATCTGATTTACCACTTTAACCAGCAAGCAGTTAAGTCATTTTTTATCAAGTGTGACATGATCAATGAGAGACGGAAAAACAGAAAATAAAAAAATGAAAGTGAGAACATAGACCATCACATGAATGTTAAGAACTGAGACCTTAACGGGCATACACAGGAAGAGACTGGTAGCGATAAGGCGAACAAGAGACCATAGAATTTTTTTTTTAATTAATTTTTGTGTAAACAAATACCCATCATACATTCATACACAAAATAAGATCAACACACATTTTTATATGAGAGAGTTCTCCTACACATCACTGAATTATAACAGAAATAAAATGACCTGTGACAGTGTGAGCGCCACCTATACATATACAGTCACTATACAGCTGATTTCTGACTGTGCATTTCATTTCAAATTAAGTAATAGTAACACTTAAAAGAACAAAATAAACAAAGTTCCTCCCACCCCCCCAGCCGTCAGTCAAATAAATGCACTAAAAAACAGTATTAGACCATAGAATTTTAATGAAATGATAGGTGATGTGAAGTGGGTGTCACGACCGTACAAAGCTTGAACCCAAATGGACGACTCGAAGACGATGTTCCAAATCACAGTCTTTATTTCCAAAATTAAATAAAAATCGTTCAACACGAGGTGAAAACACTATAACACAAAATCACTCACTAAGAGGAAAAATACTAAGAAAACAAAAGACTAGAATGAGAAAGAAACATAATCTTAGGTAAGAACAACAAAATATCAAACAATCACGAAAAATAACAAAAGCTCTAGGCAAAACAATGACCTGGCAAGACAAGGCAGAGATGACACTGGTTCCACTGGATGAGACCGGATGAACCAGCAAAGGACAGAAATTAGGCACAGGTGAAAACAACCAGGGCGGGGAAGATGATCACAATGGCGGGGACGTACAGGAAGGATGAGCTAACTAAAACACAAAAGGAAACGTTTAACAATATAAAAGAAATAACAGAAAAAATAAAACACAATGCAAAACATTCATTCATCTTCTGTAACCGCTTTGCCTGTCATCAGGCGAGAGGCAGGGTACACCCTGGATATCACAGGGCTAACACAGAGAGAAAGACAACCGTTCGCATTTACACCTATGGCTAATTTAGAATCATCAGTGAACCTAATCAGCATGTCTTTGGATGGTGGGAGGAAGCTGGAGTACCTGGAGAGAACCCACGCAGACACAGGGAAAACATCTAAACTCCACATAGAAAGGCCCAGTCGGCCCATGGATTCGAACCCGGAACCTTCTTGCTGTGAAGCATCAGTGCTAACCACCACACCACATGACAAGCATGACAAGCTTTACTTTCTCAGTATGACAGTGATTCAAGATTCGAGATTCTTTATTGTCAGAAACTCTGTGCAGCATCATTATCAGTACTCAAATTCTTGGAGCATGGCGTCCACTTGACTTCACAGAAGCAAAATACAATAAATAAAATAAAATAAAGTAGGTGTTGAACTGAGTGTTGATTGATATGTGACAACAAACGATGGTATTTTTGTTTCAAACTGAGAATGGTGACAGCAAGGAGAACTTGCTCTGTCTATTTACTTGTTATATTGTTCTATTTGGTTCACTCGGAAACATTTGGGCTGGTTATTATTCTAGAGGGTTACCTAAGCACCTGGGTGCATTTAAAGAAAAGAGCTGAATAAAAAAATAAGTAAACAGGTGGATGCACAGGTGGCTTGTTCTGGCAAGTAGGCCTCCATCTTCAAATCAGCAGTGGTATAAAAGACTAAATTTACCCACATCCTGTGCTGAAGCATGACTGTGGGTTACCCCATATGACTGACCCCATAGAAATTTTTATTATTGTTTTTTTCTATGGGTCCAGAAATCATTAACATTTTTGATAATACAACTGTCTGACAGTTAGTATTATTCAGTCTTTTCTACTTTATTCTGTTGACTTGATGTCCACTTTGTTCATCGTACTTCATGTATTTTTAAAGTTAAAATGTTGAATTGGGAAAACTTCTAGCAGCCAAAAAGAGTTTCCTCCATACAGACTGGGTGAGGAGCACAGACATCTGGAGAGAGTTTGGAGTAGAGCTGCTGCTTCTTGAAGTCGAACAGGGCCAACCTAGGTGGTTTGGGCATCTGGTGAGAATTCCTCCACGGGTGTTTCTACTCGACCCAGATTTGATTAAGAAGAAAAAATAAGAATGGATAGATTCTGACTAGTACTTAGGTTTACTCTACAAGTACTTGTAATCCTTCCAGTTAACCATTGTGTCGTTCCATTGATTTCTTCACCAGTTCCCCTTTCCGGCTGCTAAAGCTAAGAAATCTCAGTAATTAAGGTAGAAATAGTCTTAAAATGGTGATATTTAACGCCCATGTTCTTATGTAGGCTAATACAGATTGCAGATAAGAGATTTGTGCTTGTGGTTCTGCTGCAAAACCAAACCATGCTTGTTTATACTAACTAAATGAAAGACAACACCTACTTCTATGTGGACACGGAAAATATTTTGTGATATAGATCATTTAAATTCTGTGACACAGACAATAGAGGCAAACTGAAGCTGTGCCAACTTCTTTTCACTTCATAATCATTTACATTAAACACACCTTTGTATAATCAAGTACAAGTTTTTGTCTCGATTGACTGAGACTGGAATGCGGCTTCTGCAACGGCCAAATGTCATGGCGATAATCGGCCCTGAAAGTCGGGCAGCGTGTCATCAGCCTTAAAAGTCTGGAGTGTAAATCTTCCACCGGTGTAGTGCTTTCTTTACCCTGTGGCCGACAACTGTGCTTCGATCTGACGGAGAGCTCGGCCCGAGATGACATTCCTTACATTGCTGAGATGGACAAGGTATAGAATATACTGTCAAAACACACAGACAACCGGCCGTCTCCGTGTTTTGCTGTTCCACCTGGGGTCTTCTGCAGCCTTGTGGTCTTAAGAAGCAAAAACACAAACTCTAAATTTAAAACAAGCACTACTTTGTCCCTGCAGCGGCACTGTCGTCTTTGTTATGATAAGGCGTGTGTCTGCGATGTCCTGACTCACACACACTCACAGACACTAATCCCAGACACGGTGTGCAGTAGTGGCCTGAATAAGCAGAGTGTGGAGGGCCGAACATTCAGCCAGGAATGTCACCGTGTCAAATACTGTAACACGCACACACATACGGCAACCTGAACCGTGCAGCATTGTCCTGTAACGCTGACGAAACACTGACAGCTGCGGTGAAATAAAGAAGAAAAGACAGAGGAGAGAAGAAAGGGAAGGAGGAAAAATAGAAGAAGAGATGAAACAGGAGACGCTCCGCTGACTCCAGACCAATTTAGGAAATGGACTGAAAGAGAAGACACACATACATACAATAAATATAGATCAGAAGTAAAGTAAATGGTAAAGATTTGTTATTGTATTAGTGAGTTTGTGTTAACACACGACTGGCATCTGATAATTTACCGATAAAGCTCTCAGAGCCACATCCAATCACAATTTAACATTACAACGTGTAATTTTAGAATTTTTTTCTACTTAGAAAAATGGAGCCACTGATTCACAGCTGTTCCTCATGTGACGATGAATGATTGTCTTGGGGGGGGGGGGGGGGGGGGGGGGGTGTTCTTGTCTCTTGTGTGGGTCATGTGATCCTGTAATTCTGTGAATGACCACTGCCTCAAGATCACCCCAGATGCTTTGATTGAGTTGTGTGCAGCAGGTGGATACCATGAACGGATTGCTGGCGATGTGAGATGGAGAAATAGAGAGAGCATAATGATTTGCTGCTTTAATCAGAAAATGCAGTGATTCGTATCACTGTGAGCTGTACATCAACAAATTAACTGCATTTGACAGCTGCAGGCTTATAAGAAGACAGATACAACATTTAGTCTTGGATGCATGGAGAACTACGCTAAACTAATTTCACCCAAGAACCCCAAATCAACAGGTTTTGCTGCAGAATCACTAGTTCAGACTTCCAAAAACAAACAAACAAAAAAAATTTTGAGCTTAATCCAAGAAAAAGACGAAACCAGTGTATGGTGAAATTGACGCCCTAGGGAGAGTTTCGAATGGAGAGAAAGAGTGAGCGAGGTTTAAAGAAAGAGAGAGGGGGATTAGACAGGGAGAGAGAGGGCAAAGAGGAAGGATTAGTGAAGGAGGACGAAGGCATTTCGTTTCACAGCTCAAGGTGTCAGCGGTGAATATTTAATGTCCGCATTTCTCTTGTTTCTGTTGACGTTAATTTACTCATCTGCTCTCATTTCCCTCTGCCTGACAGTTCCATTTACACTGCAGAGGCTTTTCATATGGCTTATTACCATATGAGTCCAGTTATGTGAATTGTTGCTAAAAAACAAGTGGCCATCTAAGTTACAAGTAGGTATGCACACTGCTCAGCCAAAGTTTACTCTCGGATACTGGAAAGGAGAGTCTGATCGATAGTTGAACTTCGAATTCAGGAGGAGCAATGCAGATTCTGTCCTGGTCATGGAACAATGGACCAGCTGTTTACCCTGGGGGAGTTGCATAGAGGATCATGGGAGTTTGACAGTCCAGTCTGCATGTGTTTGACTTGGAGAAGGCCTGTGACCATGTTCCCGGGGAATTTTGTGGAGGGACCATGCAATATTCAGGCTGTTGTTATGAGCCATCCTGTCCCTGTATAACCAAAGTGAGAGCTGTGTTCATATTCTCGGCATAAATTCAAGCAGTGGGTCTTGGACTCCATCAGAGCTGTCCTTTGTTGCTGGTCCTGTTTATGGTATTCATGGACAGAATCTCAACAGCCAGGGTGAGTAGAGTGTCCGGTATGGGAACCTCAGAATCCTGTTTTTTGCAGTTGATGTGGTTCTGTTGGCTCCATCTGACTGCGAACCCCATAGCACTGGGCGGTTTGTAGTTGAGTGTGAAGCGGTTGTGATGGTCAGTACATCGAAGTCTGAGGCCATGGTGCTCTGCCAGAAAACGGTGGATTGTTTCCTCTGGGTTGGGGGTGAGTTCCTGCCCCAAACGAGGGAGTTTGAGTATCTCAAGGTGCTGTTCATGAGTGATGGTAAAATGGAGCGAGAGATGGACAGACAGTTTGGTGCAGCAGCTGTAAAAAGGGAGCTGAGCTGCAAGGCAAAGCTTTTGATTTTACCAGTCTATCTTTGTTCCAGTCCTCACCTATGGTCATGAACTGTGGGTAGTGACTGAAAGAATGGCATCGAGGTTACAAGCGACTGAAATAAGGTTCCTTCGAAGGGTGGCTGGGGTCAGCCTTAAAGATGGGGTGAGGAGCTCGGACATCCAGAGGGAGCTCGGAGTAGAGCCAGCTGAGGTGGTTCGGATGCCTCCCGGGCACCTCCCTTTGGAGGTTTACCAGGCATGTAGACCCAGAACTTGCTGGAGGGATTATATATCCTCAGGAAGAGCTAGAATGTGTTGCTAGTGAGAGGGATGTCTGAAGTTCCTTACTCGATTAATTAACAAAAGTTTCACCCAAAACCTTTGCAAGTATGGGACCAAAACAACTTATGGAAGGATGCATTGTCTTCCCTCTGTTTCCACCTGCCACTGATCATCACAATCCATTTCCAAGCTGTATAAAGCTGTAAAGTTAATTAAAACAGTGTCTGTAACTCATAGCACTGTATCAGCACCTTCAGGTTAAAGGAAACTAAACTCTTTCTCTGTGAGACACACCCAGAAAAACCTTATTACTCTCTCCTTCACTTGCGCACACACAGAGGATCTTTGTCACAGAACTGGCCTGTATCTCATGTGAAATCAACATCGAGCTGATTGAAGGCTGAGGCATGCTATACTTTGAAGTCACAAATGCACACAGATAACATATGAGTGTGTATGTTGCACATGAAGTGATTCGCTAAATAACACCAGAATTATCTGTGTGCACATTCTGTGTATATTATATATTCATGTCAATACAGACTTGAATATACAAAGATAACTGACAATGGCTGTAGACTGAGAGTGTGTGAGTGAATCTTTAGCTCCTCAAGTTACACTGAGGCCTTTTATCTGTGACCCAGAGAGAGGGATCGAGAGTATTGAGAGCATCGTCCTGGTAACAGACATAAAAGATGAGTTAATGACAGAGGACTTTGCAACGAGAGGGAGAGAGAGAAAGAGAGAGAGAGAGAGAGAGAGAGAGAGAGAGAGAACAGGAGCGTATTCAAATATCATGGTAAACATCTGTTTACTGAAATTGGGCTAGGAGATGTCAGCCAGATTTCTTCTGTTGAAAGCCAATATACTGGCCACACATACAGGCCACTATTTTGATCTGCAATGGTTGTCATTTCCAGGGCTTCAAGTACTGCCACCGAGCCAAAACTGCATCAACTGCATCAGGTCTATAACTGACCCAAATGTAGAGGCATAATTTTAATAAAAAAATTATTTTATATTTATGTTTGAACAGAAATTTCTGTTCAATTTGATGGTGCAAATTTAAGTAAGAGAAGAGCAAAATCTTTCGCTCCGATGTTTTCATATTAAATTCAGTGCAGCAATGCAACATCTGGTTGCATTGCTTACAGCAATCATACATCTGCTTAAATAAAAGATTAAATTGCAACAGATGCTAAGAAGACTCTAAGGGCCCGTCCACACGTACGAAAACGATCTTTTTCCTCTCCGTTTTCGATCATCGTTTCAAGAAATATCCGCGTCCACACAGGTCCGTTTCAGCACGACCGAAAACGCTACTTCCTATTCCAGGCCTATAAGTGGCGCTGTTTCGGTTTCAGAAATTCACCAAAAATGGAGAGGAAGATGCGGAGCATGCGCATAAAGCTTGAGCGCTGTTTACAAATCGCCTTTTTTGCTCAGCGTGGTGGCACAAGAGCGTGATATTTTGCCCTAGTAACCCTAATAGGCTCAATATCGTCTCCAGCATGAAAACTAGCATGTAGTCCGCCATTGTTGTTGATGTTGTTACGAGACGTCTCGCGGGAGGTGGAAGGCTGCTCGGGAGTGTGGCGATGACGTCATCGTTTTCCCCGTATTCGCCGTCCACATGAAAACGCAAGAGCTGCGTTTTCGAATTTCTCCACCCTGGGACCCGTTTTCAGAAAAGTGCGTTTTAGGGCAATGCGTTTACAGGATACGTGTGGACGAAAGGCCAAAACGATGAAAAACTTATGCGTTTCGGCGTTTTTGCGTTTCCGTGTGGACGGGCCCTAAGTCAGATGTGTCAGAGGTAGGCAGGCCGTAACTTTCAAGCACTTCCATGCTATCAGAGTTAATGTTTTGGCTCCAGTTTGACTCAAAACCTCACGAGGTAAATGTTTGAAACATGCTGGAAAGCACATGTTGCTTTATTCCTCTAAGGAGAAATATTTGTGAAAATTTCCTGATTTGCCTTGATTTCCAATGAGAATTTACACATCCATGTCATGTTGACCGTGACATTGCATGAGTCCAGTGCAGAGATTCTGAGCTCAAATAAAAAAATAAATAAATTACCAGACCAGACAGTCAGAATGAAAATAAAAACACGAGAAAAAAATGTAATGTTCCTTTTGTCGGTTGGTTGACATTGACAATTTCATGTCTATATTTGGGATCAAACCTTCCGCTCGGCTTTCAGTTCCCTGCTTAGAGTGAGAGACGTGGGCACACATACACCCACACAAAATGTCAAAACATATATTGAGTAAGAGAACTTTTAGATGTTTCCCAATAATAGACCACAGACGTACCAAATCTCACAGTAACAGATGGGAACACATGTCTGTGAGCGCATAAAGTGGTTATATTATGAAAGCATGTCTATATTTATTATTTCTATATTATTTATGTCTATAGTATTTATTTCTTACATATTGCTGTGTGATGGCCTCTGGCTGGCTTAAAGTACTTAACAGGGCAGTAAAGTACTTTTGTCTGTATATTTATGTCTTTGGTGATCACAGTGTGAGTAAGGAGACAATCAGGACGTCAGCAGTATATTAGGTTCTTTCCACTCCCATATATTAGTCAGCCTGGTCTATCAAAAAGAGAGAAGTATTCCTATGTTTATATATACCCATGCATAGTCACCAGCTGACAGTAGTGGTTGTGTCTGCGAACAGCTTACCATAACATAAGAGTGAAAAACTCCAAATGTCAACATGTGAAGTTTATTGGATCAGAAGTGCCGTGTCATCACCTGGCATGGAGTGCATAATGGGAAATGTACTGAGTCATAGCAGAAGTGAAAATCAAATCGTTTTTCTGAAATCATTCAGTATTACTGACAACGAAACACTCACTAGTTTGCAATAATTTTAAACTTGGTTCATACTTGACAATCTCCAGAATTGTGAAGTCGAGGCACTGCTTTGTGGGAAAGAAAAGCTGCAAGCAGCATCTAATATTTCCTATTTCATGACAGACTCATTGAAACAACAGTAACAATTAACAATATGGACAGCGTCGTCTGGATTATTTTTAAGACAGTAGGCAATTCATATCTTCATTTGTACCATTTTGATGGAAAACTTCTACCTTGTTAGAATGTGTAATACTTTTATTTTTTTCCCGTCATATTCAGTAGCCAAGAAGGTCCTGGGTTCGAATCCATGGGCCGACTGGGGCCTTTCTGTGTGGAGTTTGCATGTTCTCCCTTTGTCTGTGTGGGTTCTCTCCAGGTACTCCAGCTTCCTCCCACTGTCCTAAGACATGCTGGTTGGTGATTCTAAATTGGCCGTAGGTGTGCATGTGAGTGTGAATGGTTGTCTGTCTCTCTGTGTTAGCCCTGTGATAGACTGGAGACCTGTCCAGGGTGTACCCTGCCTTTTGCCCGACAGCTGGGATAGGATCCAGCCCCCCGAGACCATTCACAGGACAAGCAGTTACAGAAGATGAATGAATGAATAAATATTCAGTGGCCATTTAGAAGTTAAATTAAAGGCATTTTTTTTTATTTATCCAGTTTGCAGATCCACTCCAACCTCCCACCTGGCAATGACTACATGTGCAATCCAGACAAAGCAATTTGTCCTGGAATTAAATGCAAAAACTATCTTTTCTGCAAACTAACTGTGAATAAAAAAGAAGACATAGTATGAAAAAAAAATGGCAACTGAGGTTTCTTCAAGCTGCAGTCAAACCGGACAAAGTGCAACAGTTAAAAGTAAAACATTAAAAGCAAACAACGGCAACAGAAAGCAATGAAACTGAAGTGGATTGGTTCAAGACTGGTTTCAGCTGCAAGTTGCCCTAGGAAAATAAGACAAAAAATGAAATGAAATTATCAGCTGAGAAACCTGTGTATGGTTACTTTTCTCAAAAGTGTGTCTTGTTCAATAATCGCCAGCATTGTTTAATTGTTTAATACTTGCATGCTCTATACCTTTACATTTAGAGCAAAAACCATTCATGTGAACATGTTGCCTTCGTGCAGTGGTGTCCACAAAGCTTTAGCTTCCGACCAACACTGCCTCTCATATCTACACCTCCGAGCTTCACTGGATACACTGGGCACAACAGATGGGACCCCCAACACACACGCATAAACTCTGCCAGCACACATTATCTCTTTTCATCAGGACAGCTTTAGATCGTTCAGCTTATCAGCGCTGCACACACACACACACACAAAATCTTACTCTTACATAAGACCCATTGTTCCTAATCACGGGCAAAGCATATGTACAGAAGTGCCCCGTGAACCACCAGCAGTTTCTGTCAGTAATCAGTTACTCTGTGTGTGTGTTGTGTTTGTTTTTTGTTTGTGTACATCAGCCTTTCCACTAAAAACTGAATCACAGCCAAAACAAACTGCAACGTTTTTGACAACCAGTATATTCATCACCTCACCTCATACTTGGTCTTACAATGTGGAGCAGTGGAGCAGGAACACATGGGGGCAGAAGAGGAAGTGGGAACATTGGAGCAAAGACTTAAACACACATGTGATGGTGAAGCGTATACACTCGATATAAATAGCCAAACAAAAACTTGCAAAAAAAAAAAAAAAAGAGCTTGAAAGCAATGAAATTGACACAACTGCTTGCACATGATGATCTAGCTATCAGAGGCAAAGAAATTATTCAGGTGCGGTCAGATTGAGATGTTTTCTGATGTTCAAGAGATGGTGAGGACAAAGCAGAAAACTGTGACTTTCTGTCATGGACTAAATAGAACAAATTGCATTTTGAAATCCCTAGTATTCAAACTCAAGTTCCTGGGTATGAACAAAGCTTAGCTGCACAAAGACAGGTATATACTGTTGCACTTTGGGTGTCCCAGATGACAGATAACCCACTTTGAGAAAGTAATTGGTAAATGGCCTTGCTTTTATATAGCGCTTTTCTACCTATTGGTACTCAAAGCGCTTTACAGTCACAGACACAGCTACCCATTTGCTCACACACCAGTGCCACGCACTGGGAGCAACTGGGTGTGTCTTGCTCAAGGACACTTCGGCATGTGGCACCCTCTGGTTCATGGACAACCCGCTCTACCTACTGAGCCACAGCCGCCCCGCCCCAGGTTCAAGGATGTTCGTTGATGACATCTTGTGACCAAAGGCTGATTCAGACAACATTCTGACTTCTATGTCACAATTTTCCGATAACTATCCAACGGTGAGTTCAGCCAGTGACCTAAGCAGCTGGAAACGAGGCACTGATCAAGATGATATCAAAAAAATGTAAAAACTTTACCCCAAGATTTATTTATTTATTTATTTTGCAAAATTGACATCACAAGTCATCCTTGTTCTTTAACCTACAACCAGGCCGACATTTTCCTTCTCCTTCCTCTTAATTATTATTTTTTTTTTTCGGTACACATAAATACCACAATCGCAATGGCTCAGCTCTTGCTTAGATTCACGGTTCACCATTTTAGCAGTGTAGATGCATGATTATGCTTCTGTTCAGTGCTTGTATATTTCATTGCATGTGTGAACACCCCACAATCTGCATACTTCAAACTTCTGTTGCCATGCCCAAATTTATGATGTCCAAGCTGCATGTGGCTCGCAATAAATCAATAAGATTAGTGAAACAACTATATAAATGTGGTCCTTTGTTTAACTCTTGCCTTTAAATTGAACCTGTGAGTTTATAGTTATGACATGACAAGTTCATGGCAATCAGGTGAAACATTAACTGTTTAACAGGTTAGCAACAACCAGGTAACATAATCTAGCAAGTGCAAAGGCATAATAAAAGGATGAGGCCTTTGGAAATATTTTCCTCATATGTGCTGTAAAATTATGAAGCAAAGGCAGAATTACACCATATTAACTTACCATCCACCTTAACCATGTCTAGAAATGTCAGTAAACACATCACAACTCATGATTGCGGTACTCAATGAAGATTTCATGGTCATGAACGCCACAGAAGGCAGCTATTATAGACTTTTCTGATTATCGCAGCAAAAACGACCCCATTTGGAGGTACAAACATACTTACTGCAAAGCAACTTTACTTTAACACCCACATACCATAAGTGCTGTCTCAGTGGACTTTACATCACACACAACATATAGTATCAGTTACTCCCTCGCCCTCAGCTCAGAGAAGGAAATATCCAAACAACAGTAAAAATAAACCCCACAAATAAAAAAAAAGAACAAAGTCTGTATAAATCTACAGTTACTTGTCTATAGTTAATTATAAAAACAGGCAGTGTATGCACACTGTGGAAGTAAGAACCTTACTCTGGCTGTTGATACAGTGCTGCACAGACACAATATACACCGATCAGACATAACATTATGACCACTGACAGGACAAGTAAATAACTCGTGTGGTTGTTACTTAGACATGTACCACCTACCTAGACCAGATCATGCACCCCCACCCCATAGCAATGACACTCCTTGATGGCAGCAGCCATCCCCAGCAGGATGCAGCCTGACACAGACACACACACAAAAACGGTTTAGGAACAACTCAAACACATGAAGAACAGCACAAGGTGTTGACCTGGCCTCCAAATTCACTAGATCCCAAACTGATCAAGTATCTGTGGGATGATCCACAGAGGATCCTGCCCTCAACCCATAGGACCCAAAGACCCCCACTAACAACATTCTGTTGCCAGACACCACAGGACTAGCCTGACGTAGCCATACTCAATTCTAGTCAGAATGTGAGTCTGATACCGCCCCATTGGGCTGTGATTATGGGGCGTGTTTCCCGAACCAGGAAAAAAAATGCCTCTGCACTCAATTGGATAGACCTATAACCAATCAGAGCAACGGAGTGTGTGACGTATGTTAAGCGACGCATAGTTGTCAACAGAACTCAACTGCACGCACGCTGGAAGAAGTAGAAGAAGAAGATCAGTGTAAACGATTTTTGCCGGTGTTGTAAAAAGAATTTAAGGATACACGGAGTACTTACCAACACGGCCATCATTTTTGAGATAAATATTAAAGGTGAATGCGTATAGGAACAAGTTCTCAGTTTAGGATTACATCTCCACAAAACAGCAAACAAATCGTGTCGCATTTGTCGGTCCTGTCAGTCCTTAATAACACGGTTGGGACGCGACATGCCCGTGTTTAAAAAATGGCCAGGTGATAAATTAAACTTTTGCCGAATCCCGTACGAAGGACGGCAAAAACATCTTTCCGATTAACAAATGCCTTGATCGCATTTATCTGTTCCTCTTTTAAAATTAATGCGCTGTCGATATCTTCTAGAACAGACTTGATGGCAGAATCTACACATCTCAGTTCTCCAGCGGCAGCCATCTTTGTTGTAAACAAATTCAACCCAAGCGCTCTTTGGTGACGTGGTTACGTTACTGTTGATCATCTGTCCATCATCGTATAAAGCCCGCCCTGAGAATCTGATTGGTACGAACAGCTCCTGTTCGAGGAGCAACGCCAGACCGAACTTCCAGACCTCAAATGTTGTGGGCGGGACTAAGTTCGGCTGGCACCCAGGCTACCACAGGACACCCTCAGAAGGACCATGTCGCTGATGAGTTACAACTGTTTTGGAGGCACAAGGGAGAACTACACAATATTAGGAAGGTGGTCGTAATGTAAGGCCTGATCGGTGTATACAGTATATTGTTTTGGGGGTAAAGGACAATTAAAGGTATGGTAGTCACTGACGTGCATTTAGAGCAAAAGATTGTTGGCTGCCATACAGAAATGCAGCTACATGAGAATCAGACCCATGCCTTGTGTCTACTACAGTTGTTATCCAAAAATCAATCCATATTTATTCAGACATATTATATAACAAGTTATTAGAGTCCTCAAATCCTACTGACTCTCTGTTAAAAGACAGCATACGGCGTTAATGCAGCGCGCTGAGCTGTTATTAATCAGGTTTAGCAGTAACAGCGCATAAAGTGGCTCGCTGACAGTGAAAGGGCTCACTCAGCACTCAGGCCACATTTGTGCACACACACACACAGGCAACAGCTATCTGACTTCCTCTGTTCAGGCCACTGTCTCTTTCAGCTTCCTGTGCCTCTGACAAAATGAGTGAAAAACATTCACTTTCAACACATTTTCACTTCGTCTTCCTACAAGCTCTTGTGTGCTGAACGAGCATACGTGGCTTAAAAAAATGGAGAGAATGCATGTGAAAGAGGAATTAAGAAGAGATGGGTCATCTACAAACCTACAGGTCACGTTAGCCTTGCATTTATTCAGAGAACTGTTCAAGCTGACTGTTTGTTTTACAATAACACGCAATCGTTATTCAAATAGCGCAACACAAAAAAACCTGAAACCTCTGAACATCATACATCATCTGACTTTCAAAGTAGAAAGCAAATCTAATAAAAGTGTAACTGAATACACAGATTTGCATTCCATGTTGCAACATGGAGCCCAGCCGATTTCACTAAACTATTTGTGTGAAACATATCTCAGATTCTTAACAGGAGACATGTGGAACACTTTTATTTGTGTGTTATCCTTTCATGATTCAGTCTTTCATTGTTATTACCAGTCCCCAGCTTTTCAGAAAGTTTGATAGATAATTTTTATATAAATTCTTTTATTTAAATATTGAAAATCCCAGTAAGTAACTAGTCCTCAGTTAGTTTCAAAAGTCCATCCTCAGTGTGTTTCCTGGGGGCGTATATTTCCATTCCACATGGTTAAATGCATGTGGCATTAGGATGCAAAAAATCAAGTCTAAATCAGGATCACAAAATCCTGGTCATCACATGACCGTGGTCTGTGCAGAAGGACGACGGGACTTCACACTCAAGATGCTAGTGCAGAATATAACAGACAATACATACAACTATAAATACACGTTCAGCAACAACACTTTGTTTGGCAGTGTGGCAAGTAACCAGTCAGAGAAGAAGAGTGTGGACCAGCTGACCACACTGTTGCTATCACAATGAGATCCATATGGCAGCACTCTTACTGACAAATCAGTTATTATCTGCAAAAAATATGATAGAAAAGAAAGTAACATTATTTTTGAATATGGATTTTAAATATTCAATTTTGGTGTTTATAAAGAATTATTTGATATTTCACAAATTGCTGTGCAACCATTTTTTCTATACAGTGCCGTGTGTTTTCATGTCAAAACTATTCAGCAACAATTACGGAAAACCAAAGATGGTTTCATTTTTTTGTAAATAGATTCTGAATATAAAAATAAATGAAACTTAAATGAAGTGAAACGAGCTGATTGAGCTCAACTGATTTTTCTAAAGAAGAAGTGGTATCAAAGTTAAATAACAATAATCAACCACCAACAAATCTCAAGTTATGCTATATTTCTTTTTTATTTTGAATTGATTAACTTTAGCATCACAGTGTAGACAACTGTAACTGTAACTGTAAATCCCGGTCTGTTATGATGCATGGAAGCAGCAAGCAGATTTTGCAGTCAGAGGAAGTTTGACAATCATTATGCAAAAGTGAAAAGTGTTGGATTGCAACTGCGTGTGGCATTTGGTTGGCTAACACTGTGTTGAAAGTGAGTGAAGACATTGCCAGTAGTGAAAGACAACACAAGCTGGGTAACAGTTGACACACACGGCCCTTTACACAAACATCACAGGGTCCCTCGTTGCTTCCTGCTCAGGGCCCACAGGAAGTGGGTCAGTTGTCCGCTTTCGCGTGAGAAGAAGAAGGAACTCTTTTCAGTGACGTTATTCTCACGCAGACAAACTGAAATAACATGAGTTGTATTTTTGCCTTTTTTTTTCTCACACTGTCCACCCTCCATACACCACAAAAAGCAGAAGTGTTTTAAAGAAGATGTTAATGACTCAATGTCTGCATGGTTAGCGCTGTCTAGCATTTGCTCTCCCATTAGTCAGTGAGGTTTATTGTTATATTCACAGTCGTAAGTATATTTTTGCAGTTACTATGGAAAACTGTCACGGCAGGAGACTAATGAGTTCTTACTCTCTGAGAACATGTACATTAAAAGCTAACCCAGCACGATGTTAGACAAGAAATTATACCATTAAGAATTTCATGTGAAATTGCATCTTATGAATTGTAAATCAATAAATGCAACCTCATCTGTGTTGTGGATCAGATACACTTTGCTCATTTTGTGTACTGGACCAAACGTTAACTTTATGTTAATCTATAGTCTATGAGTCATTGACACACCTGATGCTTTGCTAATCAAGCTAAATGCTAAATTAATGCTAATCCGTAGATGATGAGTCATAAGGCTGGCTTATGCCCTGCTAATTGCTAATTGAGCTAAGTGCTAAATTCATGCTAATCCGAGCTGAGGAGTTTAGTCCTTTTGAGACGAGTCACTTTGAGACGCCTCGCAAAAACTACGTTGGTTAATCTGTGAGAAGCAAATTAAGAAATTCTTCTGCAGCTGCTCTGTGCGTCTTATTGTCAGTGTGTGTGTGTGAGTGTGTGTGGGAGGGGAGACCATTGTGAAATAATCACCGCAGATTACAGACACACACTGGGTCATCATCATTTTCAGTGCTAATCAGTGTTAAGTTCTCATCAGCTGTAACACTGACGTAATGAACCAGAAGATGTGTCTCGGGCTGTGGTAATTTTCCTACGAATTGTCACCATGTAAGAATATTTGTTAGTTAGATTGCTCTGGGTCTAAATGACAGGTGAGAATCACCAATCAGTCTAGTAGGTCATATTCTCGTTAGTGACAATGAGCTCAACCAGCACATTGTGTTTCATATTAGTACTATTACACATTATGACCAATTTGTCCACATTCTAAGTAGTACAGATCGATAGTTCGATTTGTTTAAAAAATAGACTTGTTAAAATTCACAAAAATAATTTGATTTTGTATGGTCCATTACATTGTTCGCTGAGCTGGAAAACTGCTGGGCAAAAATATATATTTTTGAAAAGCATGGGCAGTAGTCAGTTAGCTTGGGTGCATTTGATAATAATTTGTCCACATTTATAACATTGATTTCATAGGATTTATTCTGTAAAGTCTGTCATTCAAACTCTACACCTTTTTCAGTCCAGTTCATGCAGTACACCAGACTTATATATAGTATGTTTTGATGTTTTCTGGAATGTGCTGTTCTCAAACTATCCAAACATGTTGAAGTGCAGAAGACCGTGACTATAAATTCTGCACGAATTTATGCACAAAAGAATTACCATCAAACATCCACTTATGGCTGCCTGTATGAAATACAGTAGATCTGGGTTGAGTGGTATTGCAGTGAGCATTTGCCGTCGGCCTCTTGTGAGTGTGGGATTAGTACTAACAACAGGCTAACAATGAGCCATGTGAGAGTGATTTAGCTGCACACCAACTCGCACATGTTTGTGTCTGTTTTGTAATCTGCATTTTAAAAGACGCACAAAAAAGGAACTAGACAGTGTTGCGCACACCACATGCCAGTCACTCGCTGCTTTCTCCTTTTTTCGGCCTCGGCAGGCCTTTTGGGCTGTTGTGGTATCCATCTGGGGGGGGGGGGAATCCCCCATAACTGCAACCAGGCTATTGATGGTAAAATGGGTGGCAGATTAGACAAAAGGAGGACAAAAAAGAGAGGAAGCGACATATAGCTCTTTGATGGCGATGTGGACGACAGTCTCTGCGTGTGGCATGTATATTGTTTGTCTGTCAGTGTGTGTATATGAAGCTGTGTGTGTGTCTGCATCAGTGTGGTGAATGTGACTATATTGTATATATGTGTCTTTGCACGGCTTGTTGTCTGTCATTCCGCCCGTGAGCAACCACAGTTTATATACACAAAGCTGAGCAGGGGTGGTACTGTATGTGTGTGTCTGTTAGTGCTGGTGGGGAAGCAGGGGTGTTAGCAGTCATTGGGTTTCAGCGGTTAACCCCTAAACTTTTTATTTTTCAGAGGAGTTAGAGATCAGTGGGGGGCATTTGAGCATTGGCGCTGGTGTGTGGGCACGTTCTTTATGGGCCAGGAACAACCGGGAGGGAAGGAAGTGAAGGGAAAATGAGAGTGGGAGGAGAACATATGAGGAAGTAACTGCCACCAGCCCCCCAATACCCAACATGTACCCCCTTCCCTCTAACCCCCTCCCAAAAAACACCCTCATACCACCACCGGAGGGAGAAGAGGAGGCTGCTGGACCACAGACCACCCAGAGAGATGGAGACAGACATCTATACAGACCTAAAGACAGACAGACGTGAAGATGTAAGATGGCCAGACAGGCAGAGTAAGACGGAATCTGAAGAATGAGAGCAAACACAAAGATTAAGAATGAACAAAAAAAAAAAGGTGAGACAGAATTAAAGAACAAAAAAAAGAAGGAAGAAAGACTTAGATGCAGACAGTGAGAAATCAGCGAGCATCAATTCTTATCACAAATAGCTCTCTCTGCAAGACCTTCATGTTTACTTTCTTTCTGGACAGGTTCCATACACAATTAGGTCACTAAGAAGATTTTCAGGTCTTTCTAAACCAGACATTAACAGATGATGGTGATTAGCAGTGGAATCACTAGTATTTTATACACATGTATTTTGGAAAAAAAAAAAAAAAAAAAAAAAAGAAGAAGAGAAAAAGAATTATTGTCCAACCTTCAGCTTCAAATGGCAGAGCAGGGTTAAAAAGTGAGTTAGCGCTGAGAGGGGGAGATTCAGTAAATAGACATTTAGTCTTCCACAGACTTTGCAGGAAGGCTTCAATAATTCGGTTGTACATGCAAAAAGGACCAGAAATAGTTCAGGAAATCTAAAAAGAGAGAGCTTAAGCATGTTAAGTGGTTGTAAATGCCACATATTCTCTAAGTGCTCAAAAGGTTTATGGGCTTGGTGGGCAATTATGATTAACTGGTGATCACCAGTGTTTCATTGCAGTGCAATGCTGTGAAAGAAATAACAATACATTTGACATTAAGGTGCAGGCTCACAGCATCTAGCTAAAGTAATGCAGTTCTTGACTTGAAGTGGTCAAAGAGTGGCCCTCATTAATGAGAGAATACATTTCCTTACATGATAACGCTCCTTAGTCAAGCTGGTGTTTTTAGTTGTTTTCCCTCAGGGGAAAAAGACTCTCTGCCTGACTACTCCAGATTGTCCCTCACATGCAAATACAACTCTGTTCAATGTTATACATGGGTCTTAAATAAGTCTAAAAAGATAGCTTGGAGAAAAATTGCATGAAGAAATAATAAAAGAAAAAAAATCATAAAAGGAACACTGTAAAAAAGAGAGACAAAGAAACACCAGAAAGAAATTAGATGCACACACTGACTCCGACTCTCTGGATGGGGGATCAGTGCTGTGACTTTGTTTCCATGCTCTGTAGGTCCCAGGAGGAATAACAAAATCTGTATTGTTGTCCTTTATTTCAAACATGTTCAGGAACAATAGATGACTGTCTGTCCTCCAGGCCTGTTTTCATTCTCTGCTCATTCTGGACCAAAGCTGCGCTTCAGAAAGGAGACAGACCTTCATAACAGAGGAACAGACAAGAACAGGATCAGATTTAGCCTTCTGTATATTTCACATTATACCTGTCAGGCATTAAAGGCCTACCCATCCTCTTCCACTTTTTGCACGAGTGTAAAGAACAAGGACAGATGACTTCACAATGACATTTTGTCTAAGAAATTTACATAGGACTCAATAACACACTAAACAATTCACACCTGTGACTATCTGAGTGTTCATATCAGGGTAAATTATTTTGCAACATTGTATCTTAAGGTCACTATACAAAACTCTGGATTCTCTGCATACGGATGTCTCTACACTGTATGTATATCTGGTTGTATGTGGGTAGATGACAGAGTTCTACGTTAACCACATCAGTGTTCCCTCTGCAGTGTGCATGTGTGGTTTCCTCCTCTTCACCGCCACCTACTCCACTCTGCCTCTTCCCTCATGTGTTTTCTCTCTTTCCCCAATGTTGTTAACATCGTTAGAACTCTTTTTTAGCATTTAGAGGGTTGACTGAAATCAGACCATGCCATGATGCTGCCACCACCGTGGTCTGCTGTAGGGATGGTAATGTCTGGGTGATGAGCAGTGCTTGGCATTCTGATTTTGACTCAGCTGAGCATTTTACTCATGTTCTGAGAATCTTTTAGCAAACTTCAAGATGCCTTTCGTACTCGTTTTACTATGCAATGGCTTCCATCAAGCTACTCTACCCATGCGGAGGCTTCAAATAATGATAAAAAGCATTTACTAAACAAATGTTGCAGTTTACAAAAAATAAAGAAAAAGTAAGCATGACCTTACTTACCATATCACCTTTTTTTTTGGTAGCGTCAAAGTGTAACATTTTGATCCTGACATGTATTGTTAATGTGATTAATTTATGTACACAGATATCTCCCTTTCTAAATGTGAAAGGCAGTGCAGTTTGCCACAGAAAAACGTAAACGATCCAAATGTAATTGAATGTGTATAGGAGCCTTTACAACATACTGAATCATATGTACAGCCCATAAGAGAATAGATTCTAGCAAATAAAGACAAAGATTAGGAAAGACTCAAATGAAGACAGAGACCGGTGGTTGCAATGTTTACAGTCCGTGGTCTGTCTGAAAATCTATTAATTTCTCAAGGGAAAATTAGGAAAAGTGGGAACTTTGCAAATGAGTCACATAACAGAAAAAAAAATGTAAAGTGTTCAATCAACTCTGTCGTGTTACATTGTTACCAGACAGAAAAGTCAACATCATCTGGAAAGAAATCATATTTTTAGGCCACAATAACAAGTCATGGAAAATACTTTCCAACCTTCATCTCCATTCTGCAAACACCTTCTTCTCCTCGCTTTCTTCTCACTCTTCTCTGCCTGACAGAAATGCAGAAATTCTTTTTTGGGGGCAGGGGAAAGGAGGAAGGAGTGAGAGAGGAAGAGGAGAGCTGGAAATTCCCTCTGTGGATCCAGGTCGGTTACTTCCACATGTCCGGCAGTCTGGCTGCCTGACTCACACTGCTATCGTACAGCTGAGACACAAGTCAGGTGATGCACGTGCTCAGTGATATATATGCAAGTAGACAAGCTATATGTGAGATATGTGCATTTACTGGAAATGGTATAATGCAACACATGAAGCAGTACCCACAATTGTAGGTTTATGCAGAATTATCTAGAATTTTCAAGTGCATGGTTCTGGCATATAATATTACACATTTGTTAACCTACTCTGATCTGTGATCCCTAAGATGCGAACTTCTATTATTCTGTGGAAGTTGTAGCTAAAATAGTTTCTGTACCACATGGAAAAAATATTTGTCCCATATTATTTATCCCCTATAGAAGGACAGTCCAGGTGCTTATGCAAGCACTGGACATGAACTATTGCACTCCCTTCTTGCTTCAGTCTTTAAGACTTCTACAGCTAAAGTCCAAATTTCACTTTTATATGAAGTGTAAAAATCTGCTCGTGTGATATTGTTTGTTAACATTTGCTCAATTTACAATCTCCATTACTAATTGGGCTCTTAAACCAGATCCAATTCAGTAGTGATTATTGTCCTTGCTTGGAAAATTTTACGATATGTTACTAAGTGATAGACAGCCTCCTCCAGACATCTGAACTGTATCTGTGACTGTGGATGTATATAATTTATTTAGCATTAACAGACTGAGCAAAACATCTGGTAGAACAGATCAGCAGTGGTTTTCAGTTCTTGTAAATTTGCTTTATTCTCTCGAAAGAGCTCGTTTAAAAAGCAGTCAATTGCACACACTCATGGTATGTGTGCAGACTTGCTTTGTATGTGTGTGTGTGTGTGTGTGAGAGAGAGAGAGAGAGTTCCTGTGTATAGATCAGGTTCTGGATCTGTTTGTGTGCGTGTGCGTGTGTGTGTGTGCGCACAGACACATGTTTGTGGTTCTTCTGTGTGTGTGGGCTTCACCCTGCTGTAAGTGATTGTTGCACATGATCTATCACAGCAACTTCAACCTCGCCCCTCTCTCTCTCTCTGTCTCTCTCTCTCTTTCTTTCTCTAGGGGTGCGCTTGTTTTATGTCATCTTAGTCTTTAAGTCCTTTATTTGAGTCCGTTCAACAATTTCAAATATACATGTAGAGTCTGTCCTGAGAGGCAATGTGGCGACAGAGGGTTTGGTTGTCAGTTGTGGTACCAAACAGACATAATGAATAGGGACGGACACAGGCAATTCCTGTGATCCAAATCGACGGAGAGTATGTGTGTTTATCTCACAGAGCAGAGATAGATACGTGTTATTATTTTAACCTGAATTTGCAACTATTCATTACTACAGCTCCTGTTTGAATTAGCAATTTATTTTTTAACAATTTATTTATTTATTTCTGTCTTACTGTTATTATTATTATTATTATTATTTAATAAAGCATCCACACATTAGGAATAAGATTACATGTACCCTCTGACCCTTATGGTGGATTTTGCTCCAAAGAAATAACGATTAGCGATAGTTTCACCATATGTGCAACTTCTCAAATACATTAATTCACATAATTTGCTCATTGTGTTGATAGAAAACATAATTACATTTTCTTCAGAACATATTTGCTGTTGCAGTTTAGTTGGATAAAAAACTTTTTCATAATTTATCTGATGAATAAAAGAAAGTACACACAGTAACAACTATTCTTATGATTTTAAATTTGAATAGACATTTTTTTAACGTTCTTTCAGACTTATAACTACCTACACAGTGGGCAGCATGGGTGTGTGTGTGTATGTGTCTGTGTGTTAGCCTGTCTTTGCCTGCCTGTCTTTCTGTCTGTCTGTGTCTGTTTTTTTTTCTTGTAACGGCAACACACCTACTCAGGGTGTGTTAATGTGTGTTGTACTTTGTTGGCCCTTGCTCATTCCAATTTCTGTCTGAAGGCTAGGTTCATCAGTGTGTGTGCGTGGAGGCTGGAGAGCAGGTTATTAGTGCCGAAATCCCTCTTGCTTTCGATTGTGTCTGTCTCTTCATGACTCACCGTTCACCATTGTACCTGGCTAATACCTGTTGCATTAAATGTGATTAGTTCTCATTGTTGCTATGGTTGGGCAACAGTCGGCGGTTTTGATAGGGAAAGGAGACGCAGTGTGCCAGACAGACGGCCGTGGTGCTGTGGTTACAGTAAAATGTGATTTTAAACCCCGTCTGACTCCCGTTTTAGTGTTTCTCAATAGGACTGCAAACACAATCCACTGCAAAAACATGATGTTGATGTTGATGCTGGTGTCATCATGACAGGGTAAGAAATCAATTTTAATTTTGGTATTGATGAAGTTTTGACAAAAGAAACAGGTTTAGCTCGTCCTGAAAAGAGTTTTTAATTTGATCTTTTATAGATAGAAATCCACATCACAAAACTCACAATAAAACTATGTCACTATCGACGGTTGCCCAAAATACTATAGCATCTTAGTTTTACGAAATCTGACTCTTCACTGCAGTCTTCTGGCCTCAGAGCAGACAGACGAGTCAAGATGTTTTGACAGAAATAGTTTTTTTAATTGTATGCACTTGAAATGGCTTTATGTCTGTGATGATGCAATGCAGTGGTGTGATCACAATTCAGATGTACCAGTTCGCGTCTTTATTTTGTGGGCGGCACCAGTCAACGTAGTGTGTAAAGGTAGAGAGGTGTGAATATTGAGTATTGTATACAGAGTGACTGAGAAATTCTACCTGCACCCTGACCCAGTGACAATTTGGGACTTCTCCTGTCAGCCATTTTTATTGTACTGCCATTTGTTAGAGCTAAATGGGTTTAGATTAATATAAAATGGACACAGGCATGGAGATCTTCAGTAAAATGTATACCAAAGAAGTAAGATGCAAGAAGTTTTTTTTTTTTTTTTTTGTATTTTTCCTCTGTCTTCCCTTATGCAACTTGAGACCACAGTGTAAACACTAGCCCTTTGTGGTGGTCTCCGTGGTGACTTTTGGGTGATCAAAATGTGGGAGTTTCCCATGTTATTCTGATTTATGTCACAAGTAAACTTTGCCTGGAGTTGACGGACAGGATTTTAGCACCATATCTTTCAGAAGAACTGAAAGGATTACTGGCGTTCAGATAAAACTCTGGGATGAAGATTAGCAGCGCCGCATGAGTTGCTCAGAGGTTTGTTTGTGTTCTCAGATGGATGCTGTTTAGTATCTTGTAGCAACACACCGGATTTCATTGGGTGATTCATTAAGGGGGAATCTACCTGAGATAAACTTCTGAGGAAAAGCCACAGCATGGTTTGTACATCCAAAAGATTAAGCCAGTCTTAATGCACCCTCCACACCCAAACACAGAAAACACAGAGCAACGCTCAACTCAACAACTCTGGATTGTGTAGGGGTATTTTTCTGTGAATATATGTGTGTATATGGGTAAATATAATATGCCAGTCACATAACGTCTGTGCATCGCTGTCCATCCTGGAAAACAGGTAGCAATGGTGTGTTGGTTTTATCTGATTCATATCATGAATAGGAAATTTGTGTCTCTAATAGTCAGCTGTACAGATGATCCTCAAGAGTTCTTGAGGCAAATTAGATATTTATGATACTGCTCTACATCAGTGAAATACGACTTGACCAGAGCAGCTTATTTTTGGGCTTAAGATTTTAAAACTAGTTGACATCTGATAAACATTCTTCATTATTTGAACAAGACACCGACAGATAACACTAAATGCAAATAGTAACATAGACTAAATCCTTTCAAAGTTTCCAGTAACAGTTTTCTGGTTGCATATGGCTTAAACAACCATCACCAACAAAGTACGTTAGCCTGTTTACAGCAAAATGAATCCACTTACTGTACCACTCTCTGATTCTTAAGCGGATTGTGATAATTGCAGGTGTCAGAGAAGCATGTCAAAACATTGGCAGCTCTTCTCTAATCTTGACTGTATGTAGGGTTTGGACATTTATTTGCTTTTTGATACACATTTGCACAAGGCGTAACCTGCGTCAGTTTGGAGAGCGGTTTGTGCGCGCCATGAGAAATTAATTTGGCCGTGTCTGCAATACGACGTGTAATTACACAACAAATCCTCATTTTCAACTGGCAAAAGATCAGCACCGTTTCAGAAGGTGAGTGGAAGCTTGTTATGGTCTCAGTTCTCTCAGTACAACGGAGGCAAGTATGTAAACAACTACAATAACAACACGCTTGGTTATCTCGGAAAGCCTGTGGTGAAAAAGCAACGATATCTCTGGCTTCCAAGGAAATGTTTGGAGAGACTTTTGCGCAACAGTGAATGTGAAACAATGAGGGCGGAGCTGTGTCCCATACCATGCGGAAATATTGCCCTTGTCTAAGACTAAATCCTTTCAAGTATCTCTTACAAACGTTTATGAGAGATGATCAGTTTTCGTTTCTTGTTGATCAGTTTTCGTTTCTTGTTAATATGATAAGATAAAACTTAAAAAATCATCTGCAAATGGAGCTTGCTCAGTTCTCATGATGAGCTTACATGTGAATCTTTGTGTTACACTTTGTGCATTTTCCCCACAAATGAATTAATATTTATAAAAGCATTTTTTTATGCTGTGTGTGTGAGCACAAAATGCATTTGAACCTGGCTCAGATTCAGCTCTCTTTAGGCAGCAGTATCATTTTGTACTTACGAGTGATTCATTTCATCCATGTACTATATTTTCAGTGTACATTTTCCACCACTGCTTTTCTGTCCTATTCATCGACATATCTGAATGACGGTGCTGCAGGCAAAAGACAGAGGAGTAAACAGATGATTAAAATCTGAACCTTTTACGTATTTTGCTGACGCTTTATTCGTGTGAGCCTGACGTAGTTTCATTCACTAGGAAAACTATGAGATATGTTGAACAACAAGAGATACCTATACAAGTGACCTTAAGTTCAACCTTTTCATTTGTATTTCTTACTTAACATATCGTTATTATATTTCTACCAAACCATCTACTATCCTCCTCATTTATATGTTTCTTACTTTTCATTCATACCATACTTCCTTTTCCTTGTTTTTTTTATTTTTTATTCAGCCAGCGCCACCACACTCCCGACCCCCCGATCACCTTCCTTCTCTCTCTCCGTCTGTGTTATGTCTTCCTGGTTCGTCCTTTCATCCGTCAGGGGATGAAGAGGAGAAATAGGACAAAGGCCCGTTTGAAGTTGGCGTCTGTCCCAAAGTCAGTGGGCACACCTGGAGGCCAAATTGGTGGTGTTGTCCTGTGGTGGCACAAGCACACACACAGAAAGTCCCCTAGTCATTTTCTCACAGACACACGCACGCGCACGTTCACCCACCCTCTCTCACACACACATTCACACACTCTCTCTCTCTCTCTCTCTCTCTCACTCGTATGCACTCCCCCAGACATTTCCATTCTCACATCAAAGCCCCATGACTATAGGGCTCAGAAGGACTAAATACCGTTTACCTTCAACTCTACTGACTGATCGGCTTCCTCTGCACACACACACTAACGGAAACACATGCGGGCGCACGCATTCGCACACAAAGTAAAACTTGACGACGTTTTTCCAGATATCAAAAACAAGTGCATCTTGTGTTTGTGTGTCTGTGTTTACACTTGTCTCCGTGTCACTTCACACATATGTACATTTCACTTCAGGGTGTCCAGTTCCTCTGGTTGGAGTCAGAGGTCAGCGTATGGATGTCACCATTACCATTATACCATGACTCCCCTGACAGTGCTCAGCTTACCTGTGTTTACACTTGGGTGCATGTGATCCTCCACTTCACAAACAACAAGACAGAGTAATGTACTCTGACTGCCGCTGTGCTCTTTTAACTGAATTTGCGACAAAATCTGACTTCAACCAGTAACAATGGCAGCGATCTGGTTCCTAAACAAAATAAGCAAAATATAGCAAATTATACACACCTTTACTCTGACTCCCAATCACTGATTGAATAGATATTGAATTTTCACTTGTAGGCTTCAGTGGCATGGAGGATTTAACACCTCCACACCACACGCCAAGTGTCTATCTAATAATCTGTAATCTCTATCTGTAAATAACAAACCATGGAGAGGCAGCCTCCTTTATTATTAGACAATAGTATGGAACAACATGCTCACACATGCACCTTTCAAAAAATATCTTAAAACTATTTTTTTTGTGATATCATTAAAGTGTTTTGAATGACTAATAGTTGCCAGTTATTAGTATTATTATTATCCTGCCAATTTATATAAAATTAGATTTCCAATGTGTCATGCAGTCCAGATCTGGGTTTGACAACGACCAGTTTCCAGCCCACGTTTAAACAAATAAACAACTGACAGTTGTGAGGTGTCTTTCCGTTACATTGGTTTCCTTTCTGTAAGTTTCCTTTAACTTACGCACAAGTTTTTTGTTATGTACGTGCTTGCATACAGTACTTTATGTAGGTGAAGTAGATATTTCATATAAAAAAATAAAATTTAAAAATGTATTTAAAATTTGAAAAAAAACTGGATGCAGGGCTAACAATGTTCTTTCAGAACTGCAGGATTATAGTTTAAATCATAATAAGCTGTTTTATGCGATACTGACCACAGTCATCGTGACAATTCTGAATCAAAATTTTCATCCATAGCAAAGAAGACTGATGATTGCAGCATAGACACTAAAATAGGCTGCTGTGCCAAAGTCAGTGTTAAATTGTAAATGTGCGTTTTGTTCAGTGTCATCTGAAGTCATTAAATTCACAACTTCCGCCTCCGTTACATGGCTCACATCCACTCTTTGGACAGACAGACTTATAATACGAAACATAAAGATTATTTAAAATTGAAAAAGAAAGTGTTTTAGGAGTTCTCATTTTTTGCTATAAGACACTTAAACGTCTGGCATGATCTCCGATTAGTTTCCACATGTAATGACTTCAGTTGTTGTTGCTTGTGCTCAATAGAAACCACAGTCAGTCTGTGAATATCCAGACAGTAAAGTCCTGTCTGCCCTCTGTGTAGAGTGAGATCCTCTTACGGTTCATGCTACATCTTATGTGTCACTTCCCTTTTGTACAGCGAACCTGAAATGTGTCAACATGTCAGTCAATAAGGTCACATGGCATGGACTCGATGAACCTGCAGATAGTGAGGGTTACGGATTGGATGCAGGAAAATAAATAAGATGTTGTGCTACATCAAGTGCACTGCAGGAGTGAGAATAATGTCACGTTCATGATCCCAGTGAGATGAGGCACGTTCAGCCGACAGTAGTTCTCAGTTGCTCAACTGACAACTATCACCAGTGGCTCTCACAGCGTATCACCACAGCATCACAGGTTCACATCTCACTCATCACGTCTGTCACCAGTCTTCCAAGGACTGAACAAAGTTTTAAAAATAAACAAGCATAAGCAGAAGTTTAGAATATAATTGGTTTTTGGTCATTTCTTATATTATGCTATTCTTTTTTCAGCAAACCAAGTACGATCAACAGACCAATACTAATTACCTGATCCCAAACTATTATTTTTTTCTTTTTTTTTTTTTTTTTTTATTGATACTGAAAAACAACCAAAATACTTACAGGACAAGGACAAAACAGTGCAGAACATTGAACAAGATAAACTGTGCTAGTTGTGTGCGTGTTGTGTTGTGTGAGTGAGTGGAAAATATATATATATAAAAAAAATAATAATAATTAAAAAATATAATTAAAAAAAGAGATAAAGAAAATCAAATAAATAAATACGTAAATAAAAAACAAAAAATTGCAATACCAGTAAACAAAGAGGGGAGACGATGCCAAGAAATCATTGCTACCTGTTACATTATATTTTGCTTAATTACAATAACATAAATAATATTTTCAGTGATAAGAATTATAGATGGTTTATAGCAGTGTAAAAGGATAGTTTTGGTTTTTTTTTCCAAAAGAAATAAAACATAACTGACAGAACCTTTACCTATTGAGACAGTTTTGTTTAAAGAAGGAGGAGAATATGAAAAAATAAAATAAAAAAATAAATCAATAAATAAAAAAAAAACATGTAACAGAAATAACAACAAACGGCTCAGTCATTCATATGTGGGGTGCTGGCGGGGTTTTTGGGAACATCCAGGACACTACAGACACCTAAGCACATATTTTTGAGTTGTGACCAGTATGTATCCTTTTGCTTGTTTGCTTCTTAAGCTAGATCATGCTGCGAACATGTTACACCTGACTCAGGTTGGTGGGAGGTATGTCCTGTGCTGATTGTTTCTGATTTTTTTAAAAATTTTCTATCATGATTGCATTTCATTCATTTTACATTCATTCATCTTCTGTAACCGCTTGTTCCTGTTAAGGGTCGCAGGGTCTGCTGGAGCCTATCCCAGCTGTCAACGGGCGAGAGGCGGGGTACACCCTGGAACCATGCAGACACAGGGAGAACATGCAAACTCCACACAGAAAGGCCCAGTCGGCCCATGGATTCAAACCCAGGACCTCATCAGTGCTAACCACCTCTCCACTGTGCCGCCCATTTCATTTTGGCAAATTAACTGAATGAAAAAATCTTTCCACAAACCCCACAGAAGTACCACAATGATGGAATCAGTGCATTACAGTAACAAATGTTAAGTCATGTAACGAACTGGGCCCAACAAATTAAGCCGTGACCCAACAGTTTGAGCAGCAGTGCTTTCCCAAGGTTATGTTAGCTCTCTATTACATTAATAGTTACTTTCAGACCTATTAAGTTTTGACATGACTACTTATCACTTTGGTCTGTTTTTTATTGGTTATCTCTTCAATAAGATTAACTTTCTATCCTTAAATTCACTCATTTTGAGAGGGTAGGAACACTAGTTGGACATCATTGCGTATGAAGCTGCCTATAACGTTATGAAGGATTTGTGGCATACAGATTATCTTAATGGACAATTATTTAAATTAGCAGCCTATAAGCAAAATGCTTCTTAAGAATCAGGTTGCTAAAATAACAAAAAGAAGAAGAATCAGAAAACCAGTTCATGATTCTGCTGATTTCCACTCACCAGTAGCAAACGTCAACAACTCTAAAAGAGCAACAAATGCATCTAGTCCCAGGCGGTTCATCACTTCATCATCTGCATAGGGTGCTGGGAACAATTGCGCTCCTTGCAGCCCAGTTTTGTGCATGCTGGTGTTGTGAGTTTTTGCAGCGTGTTTCTGTTTTCTGTTGTGCAGTGAGTATTTGCAATGCACCTGTTGTCAAATGGATGAAAACCTTGTCTTTTGTCTATTTGCATGTGCTTTATCAAGTTACAGTACTGTGAACTCTCTTGGCCACTGTACCAAACTGCCTTCAGGCGCTGCAGGTGGCTGCTCACTGCTCCAAATTTACTCATCCTTCTTTGTGTGTACAAATCAAATTTCTGATTGTTATTTCTGATTGTTATTTTCTGATTGTTATTTTCTGATTGTTATTTACTCCTCATGCTGATTTCTGAACCGCTTTTAAACATTTATGTATGGTTATGGTTTTCTGCATTAGCCTACAAACCGTTCCTTATCTACCTATCAGAGGATGGCTGCACTAAGAATCATGAAAAAAATAAATAAAATACGGTGAGGACTCCCATTCAGGCTTCAGTCTGATAAAACATTTGTTTCTAAACTAATGCAGCTTAGTTTAGATTTAATTAGAAAATCTAAAACATGTATGCGAGAATATAAAATCATTTCATACTCAGACTTCCAGGATTTCGAAGAGGGAGTGTTGCATCACATGAGAGGCAACTAGTAAGTATATATTTTGCGAGTCACATGTTGAGGTTTTGGGTCAAATGTCAGGTTGTGAATTCCCAACAGTGTCATGAGACAATTCTCTATGACCTTACACGGGATGTTTGTGTCTGTTGGTATTTTCTTCTCACATGCACACACACACACAGACACAGACACACACACACATACAAACTCAAAGCAGACAGCGCTGTAGGAAATGGCTGGCTGACTGCCTTTTATTTTGTAAACACGTTGATGTTCACACAGCCAATCAGAGGGCAGGGCTGTCACACACAGATGTACAGACTTGCCTTCGTGTGCTTTCCATCACTCAGACACACACAGGTAGGCATACACATATTATGCACGTTTAAAAATGTATACTGTATGTATGTCTACAAACCAATGCACCTCTCTCTCTCCTTCTTTCTCTTTTTTCATGCACACAAACACACATTCAAAACAGTTAGTCACCATTTGTTCCCAGAAATCACACCCAATCACAAAGAACTGACAGCCGAGGCCCTCAGGACACACAACACACACTTGTACTAACTGTACCTAACCAACAGACAAACCTGTTCTCTTGGTATAATTAGTTTTAAATATATCTGCCCTAAGAGTTTGCCGCTAATCATCATATTTTCCCCCTTTTTCCATCAGTGGGCACCGTAGTACTCATTTGGTTTGACTGAAAGGAAAGGAATAATCACAGACAGTGAGAGATGGTAGCATTTCTAGTCATTGCCAGTAATGGAAAGGATTATTTTATCACCTGCTGAGATTTCTTCATCTCTTTCGAAAGGTATACAGCTCTGGGCGTCAAAACATCCCAACCTTTTTTCTTGGATCCCACACACACCACACCCCCAAAACGGTACAACGCAATCCTGTTCCCGGATGTTCCAGACACAGGTTCACTCCCTCGTTTGACTTCAGCTCAAAAACAGTCAAGTCTCCAGTTGTGATGTGTTGTTCGTGGCAAAGTTATACAACGGGATGACCTCTTTTTTTGAATAAATAAATACAATCTTCTGGCTGAGGTGGAGATCCCTGGTCTTGGAATAATTTCTTGTATTTCGCCAAGAATCAAATGCATCCACAACAGTAGTCTTGCATTCTTTTTTAGTACATGATCTTACGTAAAATATGATGTGTTACTGACTCTTACATTCTGCATTTATATGCCTCTGTTTTACTGATGTATCCAATTAGGTTTTCTTTACTTTGTAAATATACATATCTTGCTTACTTTAAGTTTACTTTGACATACGTTCATCTGTCATTATGCTTATTAGAGGGAGAAGGCCAGATTTGTTATAGATATAGAGATATTTAGTGTTATTCAAATTCATTAATATCACATAAACTGTTATTGTTTCAACAGTATTTCAGAATGAATAAATTACAGCAATCGATTATCAGATGTTTGTTAATGATGGAAATCATTAACCCGGATGACTGAGAAACTTCACAAGCCAATGAAAATAAGTTATATATAAGAGTTTTAATAATAATACCAGTAAAACCTTTGTACCCTGTGAACCCATGTGCATGCTTTTGCATGTGTGGTCCAGTACACTGGTGACTCATTTAACCTCATATGGAATCTCATGTAAGTGGTTTCACCTTGTTGGATGATAACATCATCATGACATAGTCTACAGGTTCCTTTCTTTTCTGTTCTACAGCAAGATTTTCATAAATATCTGCTATTCATTAGATCAGGACCTTAGTTCTTTTCACATATATATTTTTTAAAAGGTTGAAAGTGTATGTGAAGGCTCTCAGTCCTCCAGGTCATGGTATATCCAAGAAAGTTCAAAAAAGGCAACTGGACTTGTAGAGTTTTTTGAGAAGACGTTTCACCACTCATCCGAGTAGCTTCTTCAGGACTGGTGGGAACCTTTTAAACCTCAGACTTCCCACCACCTACAACTGAAGAAGCTACTCAGATGAGTAGTGAAACGTCTTCTCAAAATACTCTACAAGTCCAGTTGCCTTTTTTGAACTTTGTTTTGGATAAAGGTTGAAAGCTAACACTTATTTTCAGAAAATCTAGGCCAGCAGAAACACTGGAAGTCATCTCAATGCACACCCACTCAATGTCTCTGTCTGAGACTGAATAGCTCCAACTGGGCTCAATTACAGTTTTAGTTTTAGTCAATTTAGCAGATACATGTAGACAGGAAAAAACAACAAACACTTGTTGGGGATTACGGTAATCAATCTGAGTCCATCACAGAGTCAAAGAAAAGTGTTGTGCTATCAATCTCTTTTCCATGTACTCTCTCTGGTGCCTGCCTTCCAACAGGCTTATGTTAGGTAAGACCTGTCTTCTCACTGTTGAGCAAACAATCAACACCCAATAATTACCTGTGACTGTGACAGTAAGATTCCACTATTAATGCTTCCCAATTTCTAATACTAAATTTTGAGAATCATTACCTGTAGTTTAATCACTGGTGTGTATATCCATGTGTGATTGTACCTTACTTAACTTGCCGTGCTGTGTGTCACAGCAATGAGTTATTTCCATCTCTGCCGTGTTGTGTGTCAGCATGTGTCCTTGGTGGGAGATGAGTTGCAAGAAAAGGGGGGGATTTCAGCCCAATCCTCATCGAGACTGGCAACTCTTAAATCACTCAACACTTTTGGCCCCGGGGTCACGGCAAAATCAGGGCAGGCAGATTAGAAGAAAACCAACTCTCTCTATCTGTCTCTCTTTATCAGTGTCTGGTTACACACCGAGGGAAAGGTGAGGGAGAGATGGATTGGAAATTAGACGGATAGAAAAGTAGGGAGGGGATGAGGAAATGAAGAAAAAATAAATAAAAAGGAAGACACAGAAAGGAGGATGAGATGCGGAGGAAGGGAAGGGAAGGTAGCTGGAGGATGAAAGGGAGAAAGGAACAAGCAGGAAAGAGGCTGGGTGAAAATATGACAGAGGAAAGAGATGAATGAACAGGAAAAGGACGGCGGAAGGAATGAAAAGGAGGTGTTCAGAAATATTGGAAGACTGATTACAGAAGAGAGGGAAGGTCACACTCTATTGCACACACTGACGTCTTATTATGCACCGATCATCCCTCTTTCTCTCAATTTTTCCCATTTCATTCAAAACCTTTTAATGCCATTTTCCGAAGCCACCCTTTTATTTGCATTGATAAATATACATTACCTGGATAAAGAGATTCTAAATGTTTGATAAAATGGGCTCCTCTTACATCTGTTGTGCCAGTGATTCATGTAATCTGTGTCAACAAAAAATAGGTCAAGACAAGTCATGCTGCTAATTGGTTTCCAGTTTGTTTCCGATGGATTCATATTTTTCTCAAGAAAAGTGGAGGATTTACAGCTGGCTGATATCTGATCACAACACATGCCTGTCTGCCCACGCATGTGGTCAGACCGGTTCAAATGCATTCTGAACACTTTCGTCAGGCTTAGTGATTTCTCTGCTTTTTTTGCTAATCCTTCCAGTAAGTGATGTGCTCTTATTGTGATCTATTGACCCGTCCTATGTATTATCATGTGTTTGTGGAATAAGCGTGTACAGAAGATGAATGAATGAATGGGTCATCAACATCACAAAAATGTATTCTCCAGACACCACGCGACAGGATTTGTTTCTCCATCTCGGGCAGTGACCAAAAAAACACCAAAAAAACAAAAACAAAAAACTAATCAGCTGGTTAAACTCCAAGCATGCCTTAAAGACATAAAGGCTTGGATGACCTGTAACTCCCTACTCTTAAACTCATACAGTCGTTGTATTCGGTCCTAAGCATCTCAGAGATTCATTATCTAATCACGTGGTTTCTTTGGATGGCATTACCTTGGCCTCCAGTACTACTGTGAAAATCACTGGTGTTATATTTGATGAGAATATGTCCTTTAATTTGCACATAAAGCAAGTGACCAGGATTGCCTTCTTTCACCTGCGTAATATCGTCAAAATTAGAAACATCCTGTCTCAGAGTGATGCTGAAAAACTAGTTCATGCATTTGTGTCTTCCAGGCTGATTACTGTAATTCTTTACTGTCTGGCTGTCCAAATAGCTCTTTAAAAAGCCTTCAGTTGATTCAAAATGCAAGTCAGTCATTGCTAGATGACGTAAAATACATCTGTTGTGACACTGCACATAGGTGACGTTTGGATGAATTTTGAAACAGACATTATGCTTTGCTGTGCACTGATGAGAATTGCAAGAGTATTGTTGTACACTATACTTTATGTTCTTGTTTGGAATTACTCTAACTGGCTTTAGCTGGTGGAACATGTAGCAGCAAAAGAGACTGATCATTTTTATTAGGGTTGAACATCAGATATAGTATATCATGCTGCCAGAAAGACAAAATAAATAAATAAATAAAGAGACCTGCACGTTCTATTTGATCTGATCTATAGTGTGTTTTCTTTATTTCCAGTTCTGCTGTTGGTGGCCTGTTTACATCTTGGCTCCAAGTGTCTCCAGGTGTGGCTATCAGCGAAAGCTCTATTGATGCCAGTAGTACTCTTAAAATCAGCTGTCAGACTGACTGACTCACCTGCTACATGTCTGGCTATTAATGACTCACACACACTCATGCAGGGATGTACAGTGTACACTTTGCTTCACCCACGCACAGGGAAATTATTCGCTAATTGCTGCATGCTGAAGGAAACACACGCAGACACACAAATACATAGGCCGAGGGCATTCCCGTGTGTGGGTGACTCAGCGTCTGCGAGCGACAGACACAGACTCAGGAATGTAAACAGCAGCGACTGCTGGTTCAAATCCCTGCAGAAAGCACCAGGACACGGTGTGGCTCTGTGGCTTTCACCCTGCGTGCACACGACTGATACCAGCTGCTGTTTACAGTTTACTCTTTATTTACCCTTGAATGCTTTTGTCCATCGTCTTCCACTTTGACAACACCCAACTGCACATTTTTCTCTAGCTAGGATCAGAGACATTCAGTTGAGAAATCAAACTTGGCTCACAAACAAGCAAACCATCATGTTGTGAAGACGATGCGCTCTATTTCTGGGATTCTATAATTTCCGAGTGGCTTTCTTGGAAGGTTGCTAGAAACAACCATGGTACATACTTTTGGAAAACAGACGGAGCTCATATGAAGAGCCTACACCTATTTTTTTATTATTTAAGAGGATGCAGGAGTGCTCAGCAGCTGACTCACATGACTGGATTTCACTAAACACGGAACTTCAGTCAACAGTGTAGCGTCCCTTCTGATACCTACAATATATTTTATCACAAAGAAAACACAACATAAAAGATACTCATATATTAACCACAGCTGAGAATGAAAAAAACTGTCTCATAGAGAAGATGGAAATTTACCTAAAAACATGTGCTATTCAAGAAAATGTTTCGTGATGTTTACAGGAGAAAGTAGACTTCCCAGAGAGTATTCATGTATTTTTCATTACAAGGATACAGTTGCCGATTTTCTAATAACAAAACTGTTTTCTGGCCTAACACACTAAACCTGAGCTGCTGGCTCAAAAGTTGTTTTTGACTAAATGAAGGATCCAGATTTGTGTTCAGCCAAGAGCACATCAGCATAATCAGTCATCATTTGATTAATAATAATAATAACAAGATAATAATATGTTGAATAATGGCTAAATATCCAAGCTTTGAGAAGACAAAAGAAGAAGAAATCAGATCATCAGCGCATAGTAAAGACAGCAGTTCTCTTCCATAAAGAGTATCACATTTGTGTGATATTATACATACAGTATATATACTAACAAGTATGCTACTTTACCGGTATTTGCAATCTAATGTACAAAATCACCATATTTATTTGTAGAGCATTCGTAACGCTTTCTTAAAAAACACCCACATTGTGAGTTCATCCCTTTCTGGGAGGTTGATCAAAACTGTAATACGATTATTTGATTAGTCTCCGTAAATGACTTGCAGGCTTTTCTTTTCTGAGATTTGGCCTCTTGAGCAACATACAGGCTGGAACAGTTTCTGGGAGGAGGCCTGACAGAATGCTCTCCAGACAGTACTCAATGAAGGAAATGGTTATACTCTTTCTGTTTTTGGTCAAATATTAGTTTCATGCAGCATTTTACACAGTATATAGCAACTTACATTAGGCTTTCCACACGTACACTGATTTTGACCGAGCTGACCTTAACAAGAAGCAGCAGTGGAAGCAGCAACAGGCTCCCCAGCATAATACTAGCAGTAGCTGTATTTATAGAAGTAAGAGTAATGTGTAGTGCTACTGAACAGTCGTATCAACAGTAGTTGTCGTGCAGCGGGGACTGTGCGACATCTAAGTTGATTGTTTTTTTGTTTTTTTTTCAATTTCCTGTGTGCATGCTAAAACACCTGTGTGTGTTCCCACTCATTCATCCACTTGTTCATTCCCATCAGTGCTGCTCATGCAGGTGCTTCATTCAGCGCAACCCTTCATTCATAAAAAACAGCTTGTGGGGGAAAAACAAAAGGAAGGATGTTGCACTTCAGCGCGGCAAAGAATGGGCGCATTGTGTCGTCGCAGTGCCACATCCACATCACATTTCTCACACTTTTCATTTTAATGCGGACTTGAGGCTCAAGTTCACAATGTTGGGAAACAATCGCTCAGTTCATTTCCACAGCGCGCACTGTTTTTGTTTTGGAGAGACACAAATCTTGATCCACATTTTGTGGATAGAAATGTGTAGCCAGTTTTCACTCCCATTCAATAATCCATCATTGTTGTTGTAGTTTTGTCACTGTTGATCAGTGGTTCTCAACCAGGGAATCAGGAGTTGAATTGGACTAATTAACACAAGATCTTACCAACTCAAGCATGCAAGCTCTCATTGCATTATAATTTATGGTAGAAAAGTACAATCATTTACGTTTGTCAGTATTTCAAGTACGCCTTATTAATTCACTGCCAGACTGCATCCATGAGAGAGGATAGATGTTTTCTGTTGGTGAGTGATAGTCAGTGTGGTAGTTTTTGGTACTCATCAACAAGATAATTTGACTGGTTTCAGATTTAAGAGTCATTTAGCCACAAACAGTTTTCCAAGTCTTAAAAGAAAATCTATGCGGGAAAAACCTTATCAATTAAATAATTAAACTTGTATAAATGGTGAGAGCATAACATGTTTTTTAGTTTGCGTATCTCATAGAGCTTCTTTTGCTGCTACTGCAACTGTCATGGTGGCTTATCGAGTGTGTTATATAACGTCACAGTTGCCAATACTCCACGCCCAAGACGGCTTGAGAAAGACATATTCATAACGTATATTGCCATCTGGAGAGCTTAAGGGTAAACAGCCACATGGATTTAAATGCTAAAGTAGGTCAATAATGACTGTGCATTGAGCCACAGAGGCCTTGACGGATTCAGACAAACTCAGAGACAAACACGAAGTGTAACAGTTACCTAATTTCACCTAGGTATTTTCCTATTTGCCCTTACATTCTTCAAAAATGACTCAGATGTCCCAATCAGAACCCAGGTGCCTTTAGCTAATCTCCCCGGTCTCCCTTTCTTCACACCCTAGGCCAGTCATGACCACATCAGCCGCCCTAAAAGCCCAGACTGACTCACCTTGCACTGCACCGACCACTGTTCCGGCCCCGGCTTAGCTGCAGGTGTGCTACCTTAAGCTATGCTAAGCTAACAATACCTTAGAGGATTACTGTGTGATGAAACAGTGGTTTGGAAAGGTATTGGTATTTCTGGCAATATTAACCTCTTCTAATTCACAAGGATTGTTTTTGAATAGTTTCAACTTGCTGACGTGCAGGTTGACTTACATGCGGTCAGACTCCACAGAAAGCAATACTAGCAATTAACTGACTCGGGTTTCGTTGACGCTCATTTGTTGGCGGTGGTGTGATTTGACGAGCCGTCTCATTCACAAACAAACTCACTGGCTAACACTCACACATATGGGCATGGAAACTAAAAACAAAATATGATTCATGGCTATTTAAAGCAACAATTCCATTGGAGTCACATCATGAAGTTTTCTCAAATCTGACGTAAGTAGTCTATCAGTTTAAGAGTACTGTTAACCCTAACCCTATGGCTACTGAAGACGGTATTGTGTCAAGACCAAATCGAATATTTCACAAGTGGCGCGTGGACACGAGAGATACAGATACAGATATCACATAGATTTTAATTAAAGTATAAGTAAAATGTAATCACCTCATTAGCTTGAAAAGACAGTTTACTAAACTATTTTACCAGCATTCAAATAGTACAGCTGCTTTAATACTTTTTGCACGTGCTTTGCTGATGTTTTTATGCATACAGACACATGCATTTTAAATGTCCCACAGAAAACCTGACTACAGAAGTTATGGAAAAAAAAGTTTAGCTTGACAAGGAAGTCTGAAGTTGGGCTTTTAAATGTGGGTGAGCAGGCTAAATAAATCTACAATATAAGTAACATTTGGGTATGTGTGGTGAAGACTGGTGTAAATATAACACTTCTAATATCAGAATCCGTGTTCCTTTCAGTCCAAAAACAAACACTTTGTGATTGTAAGAGCACTTTTACTTCAGAAACTTGTACTTAAGTATATCCAAATGTGGCAAAAGAATGGTTTCAATATGGTTGTGCTTTCACCAACGTAAACACCGATTTCAGAACATATTCACCCAAACTCACATATTTAAGTCATTTGACTTACCATGAAATAAATCAAACAAGAACACAAACAGTTGCAGGGAAGGATGTTATCACACAAACACACACTCACACAAGTAGCAGATCTGTAATGACAGAGCAGTTGGTTGGCAGCATCCGTTCTGTCCGGCCGTCCTCCTTCATCCCGAGCGAGGAGCACCGGTTAGAACTTCAGATGTTGAGTAATGACTTATATAGAAAGTGACATTTTCTCCTGTGCAAACTTCTTCAAAGGGCTGCTAGAGGGTTGTTTGGGAAGACTCGGTTATAGGGTTAAGGTTTAAAGTTAGGATCAGGGTTAAAAGCTATGATGTGTTTTGTGAATGAGAGTTCCCACAACTATAGAAGCACAAATGTGCTTCCGTGCGTGGGGGGCAGGATGTCTGAATTTTTCTTTCTACTTTTTGCTTTGAAGTTTCAGCAAAATCATCCCACTTCTCTGCTACGCCAACACACCAAAACACAAACATGCAGATGTTGTGAACATAATCATTCATCAGGCCGATCAAAAGACATGCACGCACGCACACATGCATGTTCATCCACACATGCACAAAACTCATCATGCAGCAGAAAGCGCACACAGACTCACAACAGAAACTGTGTGTGTGTGTGTATGTGTGTCTCTAATACGCGGGCCTATAAATAACATGAGAGGAGGAGACACACAGTGTTTCTGTTGTGGTTTGATGTTTTGTCGCTGGAAGATCCTGCAGACACACAAACATCCCCAAAAGTAATTACCGTCTCCACGGACAACGATGACTGATGAGCCCTCCCATTGGCCAATGACAGGCCTATGAGGTGACGGGCGGGTTCTAACTCCGCCTGTTGTCCGTGTATGCACATCATACCATCCTGAACAGTCTGCCAGCCAGTCCAGGTGAAAGTCAACAAAAAGGGTGTTGCTTTGCAGGGTTTATCAATCATTAGATACACCGATCAGGCATAACATTATGACCTAATACTGTGTAGATCTCCCTTGTGCCTCCAAAACAGTTGTGACTCATCAGAGAATGGGCACTGGCCTTCTGATGGTGTCTGGCAACAGAATGTTGTTAGTAGGGGCCCTTTGGGTCCTATGCGTTGAGGGGAGGGGCCTCTGTGGATCAGGCCCGTTCCAGTGCATCATAGAGATACTTGATCAGTTTGGGATTGAGGTATGCAGTGCTCACATTTCACCATCTGCCCAAGAATGCACAGGTCAGTGTGGACCAAGAGCAAATGTACACATGTAATCCAAAATCTGAGACTGCATGGACTGTCAGTCTAATCACTGCAATATTTTGCTATCACATCGCTGCGTCAGTCTAAATGGGATGTGTGAGCTTAATAGAGGAGAGAGTGACTATGGGATACGGTGACCTGAGGAAGGGAGAGCTCTTTGTTTATCAAGCTAAACAGGAGACACGCACATACACAATGAAAAGGATTAATGCCTTTGATTTTCAAGGCTGTGAGAAGAACTGGCTCGGTGTGTGTGTGCACTGTTTGCTGTTGCCAGGAGACACCTGCTGCTGCTTTAAAATGTTATTATTTGAAGGTCTGCATTCTGATAGTTTGATCACATTTAATAAATGAAAGTACACACGCATGTGAATGTGTGTATCTTAATGTGTGCATGTGTGTGTGTAAGAGAGTGTGTGTTCTGAGAATAGCTCTGAAGAGGAAATCTAAATCTAGCCTGGACCAGGAAGAAAAGTGTGTGAGAGGAACAAACAAATCAGGAAACCCTAGCCCTCCAACCCCCCCCCCCCCCCCCACACCCCCCGCTCTGAAACATGTTATCACATACAAGAAGAGTAAATGCATCTCCCCTCGCTCTTAACATCAGGAGCAGGAGCTCACTGACGATTATCCTCAAAGCTGCACTAGAAAAAAGCCTTTTGTTGGTCGTGAAAATGTACGTTGCAGGTGACTGGTATTTATAGTCTACTCCGCGGGTCTGAAGGTGATTTCAGACAAAACGTAAAAGAGCTGCATAAATAAGTCAAAAGAAATATGAAGTAGGATGTGAATTTACCCACTAGAGTGAACATGTTTTAGCTTATGAACAAAAAGATTCACAGTTTTTTGGGGGGTTGGGGTTCCCAGTGAGTCGTGAGATGAGTTAGAAGATGTTTGCGTTTAGGAGCATCAAATTGTAAAGATATTGAATGTCTAAAATGGCTCATAGGAAACACGCCCGATATGAAACTCAGCAATCCACACGAGTGAAAGTAATGTTTTTAATCAAGTTTTGCATCATGTTTCTTATGACCTGTGCAAATAAGTCAACTAAAACTAAAGACACACACACAAGCATACCCCCCACCCACCCACCCACACACCCACACACACACACCCACACACACACACACACACAGGAGGAAGTAGGATTCGTTTTTTCCCTGAGGAAGTCAGCATGTGTGTATGACACAGGTTCTCAGGCTGGCCGGTACTTCCTCCCTCTCCTCCTCCTCTTCTTCTTCTTTTGTCGTTTGTTCCACCTCCAGCTGGACCCCAGACAGGAAACAGATGCTGTCCCCTTCTCTTCCCTCTTTCTCCCTTTTCTCTTCCTCCTCTTCATTTTAATCTCTCTTCCTCACTTTTTCTTCTCCTCTTCCTCCATCACTGCTGTCATTTCTCCTCTTTCCCTCCTAGGTGTTTCTTATCTGTCCATCTTCACATTTTCCTCCTCTCTGTATTCAGTGCTGCCAACACTCTTCCTAACATGGTCTTCCTTTCTCTTTTACCATACCTCTATCTTCAGTTTTTTCCTCCTTCTTCCTTTCCTTTCCTGTCTGCTTTGGGTTTACTTTTTTCTCCTCTTTCCTGATCTACATTCTTTTGTCTCTTCTTCTTCTTTCCTTCTCTTTTCCTCTCTCCTTTCCTTGCTTCTCTTTCTTTCTGCTCCCATTTTCCTGTTCTTAATCTCCTTCTCACTGCTGTTACAATTGTTTAGTCTTATGATTTTGTGTACTTGTATTGTTAGTAATAAAGCAGTTAGTAATAAAGACTTCAAATGTTCCATTTTGAAGATAAAGAGCAAGCTCCAGCTCAGAATCATAATTCAGCATATAGAAATGTGTTGTCTTTGTTAATTCTTATGTTTACAGTGTAAAGTGTGTTCTGTCTTACAGTGTATTTTTACAATTATTGTGACAAAACAATACTAAATAGGGACAGTCGACAAAAACAAAGTGGATAATATTTGTGTGCATGTGTGGGTGTATGCGTGCATGTGTGAGAGAGAGGGAGGGAGAGAGAGAGAGAAAGAGAGAGAGAGAGAGAGAGAGAGAGAGAGAGAGAGAGAGGAGGGCTTTGTTTTTGGCAGTATATCACCACCTAGTGTTCACTGGAGGATAGCTCAGACATTTTGTCTTGACATAGCAGAAACATGCAGGGACGGTCATAAGCGTTAATGATGATTACATTGTTTCATGTCCAAGCAACTTGTGCTAGTGAGCCAAAACAGGATTCTGAGTTTCCAAACTTGCATTAAACTATCATCAGTGGCTTAACACATAACGTAACCACGGCACAAAAACACTGAACTTTCTCTATCCATGTATGCTTGACAGTAACAGATTGTGTGGACTTTCTTCTCATGTAAAGAAGACGGACTGAAAAAACACCACTGCGACACACTAAGCTCTCTGTGCTACAGAGTGAAAACAAAAGTGAACTCAAACTGCTCCACAACTGAGTTGGAAACGGTAGAAATGCAAGTCTGATCACTTAGTGTTTCTAACAACTGAAAAACAGCTGTAACAGCTCAAAAGAGTAGTCTGCAGTAGTCTGCTGAATTAGGGAAAGATTCAAAAGCAGCTACTGTATATGCCCATATCTGAAGCAATGTTGACGCAATAAGTCATGATGTAGTGAATAGGCTACATGGGTAATTTCAAAACTTCTTGGAATCTGTCTTCAGCACCGTGAAAACCGAAGATTACATAAACTACACAAAATGCTAGCTATGTCTCACTCTTTTAAGAACTGTCTGTCCAGATCTGTAGTATAAATTCAGCTGTGCACACATAGCATACAGATTGTTGTTTTTTTTTTTTTTTTCTTTCTGCCTTTCAGTCGAAGGAATCCAGATCCAGATCCAGACTGTCAGATCGAGAAAGATTTGATCAAAGCCAACTTTTACTTACTAAGCATCCGGGTCAGCTTCTGTGTATCAAGGTAAACTTAGGTCAGATAACCTCTGTTTACAGCTGAATATTGCCTAAAATGAACATAGAACACAGTGCTGTGAGATGTGGGGGGCGTTTTCTGGTTTTATGATGCCATGTAATCCTTCCAGTAAAACCAGTCCACTCTAACTGCTGTAACTCCGCTCAATCTGAATGAATCAGAGTTTCCGAGCATCCTGCTCAAATGACCCCCCTCCTCTGCTTTCACACAAACACGCACTTATGTCCTCTCCTGAAGCCACCACAGCAGTCAGAGGTTCAGTCAGCGAGCTGCATAATACGCTGTAGCTCTTGGCTGCTCATGTCTGGAGCGAATTATCGTCCAACGGTGGCTGGGCTCGGCTGGAGGTTCTACCAGGACGCTGCTCTGCTGCCTCCTTCCTGAACTTTCCTATGCCTTTAATTCATACTTGCCCTTTCTCTCGTTTTATTCTTTTATTATTCCTGACCTCCTCCCCTCTTTTGCCACCTCATTTTTTCCAACCAAAAATCCAACCTTGCTGCACATTAAGCAGTGTACACTGTTGCAGACACATTAAAACTGATGCAATATATATATATATATATATATATATATATATATATTGCCTGCATTGCCTGCATTGCCTGAATCATGTGGTTATAGTCACTGTCACTGTTTACCCCTGCAATATTATATTATTTATATCACTTCACTTACTTTGAAATATTTTTTATATAATTTTTCAGGTCACATTACACTGCAATATTTTAGTTTTCTTATCTTGTATAAAACCTTGCACTGTTATTTATATTTATTTTTTACCACTTACTTTGCAATATTTCTTACAACAGTACTGTTTGTATATTTGTGTCTTATTTTCCTTTGTTGCTTGTTTATTCCTTGTTATTTGTGTTTCTGCCTTTCTATTTTTCAAATTCCGTGGTGTATATTACACTTTCTGCTGCTGTAACGGGTGAATTTCCCCATTGTGGGATAAATAAAGTATAATCTAATCTAATCTAATCTATATATATTTAAAACATTCAGACAAATGTGTCTGACATCGTGCTGCCTTCATTACACAGCAACCAGGATTTCTGTCACTAGTGTAACTGGCTCTTGATAAAATATACAATTATTAATTCAGCATTATCACCTTTGAATTCCATTACATTTTAAAAGCTAAATTTTGTGCTAAACAGCAAAGAGAAGAAAATTACTGACTAATGTTTAGTACAAGCTAGACACTTGATTTCTCTTTGCTGGAAAGACTTCAAGAGCAATTTGGTTGGTCGCTGGCTGAAAAAAATCAGTATGTCTTGCTCTTGAAAAGTTAACATACACAATAAAAAAGAAATCAGTCAAATTCAAAGAGATCTGGAATCCCTTTCTTGCATTTTTAAAGAACTGTGAAGTTGAAGACGCTCTGCTAACTTGAAGGTCCCTAACTGTCGATACCATAACCATGTGACGCTAGGCTGTGTGTGATTACATGATGTCGTTGTCCAGTTTTGTGTTTTGTTCTTACTTCTGTTTACTATTTATTTTTCCTTTGTGGTGGGGGGAGTGGATTCATTTATAGTTTGACTGTTTTGTTTGTTGAAGCTTTGTTTATTAAAATGGTTGTAAACTGTTAAAACCCAATAAATACATGTCTCTCTCTCTATATATATAAAAGAAAGATACATTTTGGGTTCCACCCAGTGTGTAAATACTTTTATCTTGACATAATTAAACAATAATTAAAAAGTAAATGCAATACCTACAGTAACAAACATGCATCACTTGTTTGTAGCAGTAGTCTGTGTGTAGTAGTTTTCTAAAATCTATTATTTCTTTAATTTATTGTAATATTTGTATTAGGTGGTTTTCTTCTTGGTGTCTCTCCTGGTGTCGGGGTTACCTGCTGGTCATCTCATGGGCTGATCACCGAGCTCATACATCACGTCTTTATTAGAAGGAAGTCATTAGGTTTCTGTGGTGACCCAGCCTTGACCCTGCTAGAGCTGCATTAAAATCCCAGACCCAAGGGTCAGTATAGGGGGGTGGGGCTTATACCGCCCATCAGCCAATCAGAGATAACCCAGGCATGCATCCAACGCTTTTGGACAGGTTTCAAGGTTTTTTTTGCATGTGTTAGTGCATGTGTGTGTGTGTGTGTGTGTGTGTGCGTGTGTGTGCGTGTGTGTGTGTGTGTGTGTGTGTGTTCTTCTGTTGTTGCAGGAGTTTGAGCCTTGCTGGCAGCTTGACTATATTTTTCCATTCACAGCCACATAAAACTACTCAGAGAACCCAAAACATCAAACACATTCATTCCATTGACAGGAAATCGTCCCCAAGTAGCACTTACTCTTTCACTTTCTCTGTTCACAGTTCTGCTTTAACCACACAATAAAATCCTGTTTTGAGGGTTCTGTGCATGCAACAGAGCTGAAGCAAGAGTATAATTTCCATTTCAACTTCTGGAAGAGATGTTTGTTGGAAACTGCTCAAATAAAGGACCATTTACTGACAAGAAGACAATTAATCTCTTTGTATTTCCTTTTCTAGAGTTTCTAACGTTGATTATAAAGTTCTGGACACAGACACAGGTTGGTGTTTTTTATTTTTATTTTATAATAAATTACTGGTGAACTAAGGCTCACCAGCTCTGGAGGCCATTCTTTGACCTCTGACCTCCTGGTAGAAGTTGGTTGTCAGTGTCTCTGTTGGGGATGATCGGTACTCACTTTCAGTGGATGAACCTATGTTGTACTCATGGGTGGGGCTGCCGGGGTGTTTGTTTGATTGACAGGAGTTATAATGTGGCGCCGGCCATCTCCTTACCCTCCATCTCCCCTCTTCACCTCTCTTCTCAACTTCCTCTGTCCGGATCCCCTTTCTGGAGGTCAGAGGTTATTCATTAGGTCGCCCTCCTTCCCTGATACCACACTCATACACTCACATATATGCAGTATAGGGCTCTGCCAGGGGTTGCAAGGGCAGGAGAGGGTTGACAGCCACCATCAGTCATTAAACCACCCCCAAAACCATTTTTGTACACACATACACACACTTACCAACTTCACCCCCAGGGGTATTAGTGTCCTCACATTGCCCTGAATGAGAGTTGCACTGACCGGTCACACTGATGACACCAACTGTGTTCCTCCACCCGTACTGACAGAGCTTGTGGAAGTGGTCACAAGTGGTGATTGAATTGGCAATCATTTTTGTGTCTACACTTAAAGTTTTGAGGGCGTATTTTAACTCAAACCACAATGTTTTCATAAAACCGACCAAGTTGTTGGCGAGAGCAAAACTGAAACATAAAGATGAAACTAAAATGTAATGAGGTGAAAATGGAAACATCTGGAAAAAACAGTACAAAACCAAACCTCCGGTACAGATACACTGAAATTCCACTGTATATGTACAGTAAAGAAGAAATTCACAAAGAAATGTAAAACTAAAACGACTCAATAAAGTACACAATTAAATAGGGAAATAAATAAACGGGGGAGTAATACAAAACTAAATAAGCAATGGAAGGCAAATTAAAATGGATTTATGTCAAATTTTAGAAATGAACTGGTGCTCTGAATGGCATGTAAATCTGCTTTATATGACAATACAGTGGCACTCAAAAGTATTTGCACACCTCACATTTCTGCATAAAAATGACTCTAACATCAGCAGATTTTCACTCAAGTCCTGAAAGCAGACAAAGATAAATAAGTGAAACAGAAATATTGTACTTGTGATTTATTTATTCAGGAAAAAGGTGCAAAAGTAGGTGAACCCTTGTTTCTGGTGTGAACCCCTCGTGCTGCATTGACAGCAACTAAACATCTCTGGTGACTTCTGATCAGTCTACAGCAGCTGGGAGGGATTTTAGCACATTCCTCAATACAGAACCGCTTCATTTCCGAGATGTTGGTGGGTTTCGTCACATGAACTGCTTGCTTCAGGTCCTTCCACAACACTTATATTGGATTAAGAGTCTCAAAACCCGACCAGACTAAACCATCCCAAAATCTTGTTCTTCTTCAACCATTCTTTTGTAGAATGGCTTGTGTTCTTGGGATCGCTGAATGACCCAGTTTCTTTTAAGATTCAGCTCACATACGAAATGTCTTGATTCAGAACTCATTTGTCCATCAACGAGGAGAAGCTTTCCTGGCTCAGATGCAACCAAACATGCGCAACCAAGGACATTACCAGCCCCGTGTTTAAAGGACAGAATGAGGTTCAGATGCTGGAATGCAACATGATACCTCTCATCTAAACCAAACTGTTGTACCTTGGCCTCACCCATCCATAAAACAATTCATGTATCTGAATATGCAATGCATACTTCTCCAAGCTGCTTACAATATCCTCTTTAATCATTATACCAGCTAACTCATATAGAGCAACCATTGTCACTTACAGTTTTATGCTCCATGCTCTTGTTTATATACATTATGTAGCAACATCAGCAATATATTGTACTTGTATCACGAGATTAGATTCTACATGTTGCAATATAATGTTGTAATTATTATTATTACACGTAATCTTTAGTCAGACGTATGTATCTATGACAGATGTATGTTTATCTCATTCCTCCTGCTGTTCTCTTCTCTCTCTTTTCTGTCTGTACCCGGCTGGCCTTAGGCAGATGGGTCCCTCCATACGAGCTGCGTTCTGCTCAAGGTATCTTTCTATTAAAAGGGTTTTTCCTTGCCACCATCACCTTAGTGCTTGCTCTGGGGGTCTCAGGCCGAGTGTTGTCAAGCGTCTTGAGTTGTATTATCTCTTTGTATTCTTAATGGTTCTCTCTAAGACACATCGCCTGGATGCACTGGGACGCATCATCAGTGTTGTGGGGTCAACAGGTGTTTCGGGTCTTGCAACAGACACCCTCGCCCAGACGACCCAGCCAAGGCTGATCTGGGTCGCCTGGGCGGGGGTGTCTGTAGCACTTCTTAATGTTTCTAAATAAAACGGAATTGAATGGAAAAAGATTTTCCCAGTAGTGTGTCCACATGGTGTTTAGCAAACTGCAGTTGGACAGAAATGTTCTCCTGATGGTGGATTCATGAACATAACAGCAACCAATGTGAGAGAGGCCTTTAGCTGCTTAGAAGTTACCCTGGGTTGGACACCCACTCCTGTGGAGGGTATCAGTCATCTTAAGTCTCCCACATTTGTTTTCAATCTGTCTGACTGTGGATTCTAATTTCTTTAGAGATGTTTTTGTACCTTTTTCCAGCCTGATGAGCAACAACAACTCTTTTTCTGATGTCCACAGAAAGCTCCTTGGTCTGTGCCATCACACACTTAACTTCCTTTTACGCCTTACAGAAATTAAAAATAATTTATGGACCCAAATATCATAAATATTCAAAGTAATGTTTTTTTGTTTTGTGCATGTTAACCACTGATCTTAAAGTGACTGTAAATGGGAAAGCTCTGACGCTTTTCACATTTAGTCATTTACACATTGTAGTCATGCTGTTTCCATTGCCTGATCAGCCACCTCTCCCACATCACACTGAGGTTAAGGCTACAGATAGCAACAAAAAAGAACATCTGACTTAGATACTGATCAAAGTATACAGAAAACTCTGATTTAACAACTACAGTTTCTATAGCCATCTAATCTGAAATACTGAAGGTAAATAGGCGTGATACCTCCGACTAGATTAATATTTACTGCATATTACTCAGTCGGTCATAACCTCCAGTGCACTTCCAATTTATAATGACTCTTTCTAATGGCTGGTTTACTGTCTGGTATTCCATCACAGACGGAGGTGGTTTCATATTAATTTCGAAAATCCTCAGTCATTCTGTTAGGACAGGGTAGCGTCATGGCAAAAACTGTTCCATTTGAGTGTTGAGAATTTGGATGTGATTCTAGGGAAAATGTCTGGAGCTGGGGTGGTTACTGTCATTGGTCTGTAATGCGGACCCAGAAGACTGTTGGTTTGGATGGGTTTGGATTGGTTATTCATTGCACTCTTCAAATTAAACCAAATCTGTCCATGTTTACCTGGTTTACACCAAATAAACATTCAAATCAGTCCACACCAAAAGTGATTTAATTTCCCAGAGAGTCCCTACAGTTATACAGTGTAACCAGATTTACGAGTAATTGTTAAGTGTGACAATCCTGCTGGCAATTGACTGCATGGCATGAAACTCCAACTAAGGCTACCAGTATAAAGCTTGACTCAGCATTAAGTTACACCTGGGAAAACTGTGGATGAACAACACACCATAACATTTACTGTAGGATAAGTTTTGGAAATGTTGGCGAACCAGGAAAAAAAGGAAAGCCTTGAGAGCACACAAAGAAAAATAATAAATGAATCACAAAGAAAACGGATCTCATGCAAGACAATTTTTAAAAAGTTTTCTTTCAGATTTTCAGGTTTCAGTACAAAACATTCCCATAAGGGCGATGTGGCTGCAGTACAACAGCCAGGCGCGTAACATGAAAGTACAAACCTCTGTGGCTGAAAAATGAAGCTAATGTGTAATGTCTAAACGTTTCCTCTGATGGACACTTGAGGCTGATTCTAAAACTGTGTCTAATGCCAAAGACTTTAACGTCCAACATGTTTACAGCCTGCTACAAAAAAGGTTTTGTCTATATAGCTAATTTCTTCATTCTTGAAAACTGAATGAAGGTGTGTTTTTTATATAACTCATCTGTTTAAATTATGCCATCTCACTGCCTGCATCAGCTCCCCTCATGTTATGAATTAGCTGGAGTGAGGCAGAATCAGGCAATTGCCGAGATGGTGAAGGCCATGGCCATCCACATTGAGCTTCAGAAATTGGTCTTCAGGGAACCTATGGCTGACGTCACAGTGGGTTCATATGGTGTACAGTATGTACAGTCGGTGGTATGATTACAATATGTAATAAACAGTGACAACACATAACTTGTGTTTATAGTTGCATTCACCAACACCTTTTCATTGCATAAACTTTTTAATGTTTTTGTTTAAATATGATAAATGCCACCTCACCATCATTGTCCTGAATAATAATGTATCCCCAACGACAGTTAAAAAGAAAACTTTCACTCTGCAGACCTACAAACCTTGCAGTCAGAAATCAGAAGGTGAAAATATGTGTTTAGTAGGGTTAGTTGAAGATATTATTAAGGAAATTACAAAGCACTGTTTCAGAGCACTGTGGCAACAATAAAGTTCCCATGTTGCATGATACCCATGGTGCTTCCTCATATTCCAGCTAATGTTTAAGTCTTTAAACCATATCTGACCTACTGAACCTAAATTTGCAACATTTTTTTGTAATTTTCCAATGTCATGCTTATACTTTCCATGTAAATTGGAAACAACAAACATTGCCAGCTGGAGTTGCTAATGTGCACGTGCAAAGTCTCCAGTTCAGAAGCAGTCAGGAAAGTTCATTCAGCTGCACACTTATTGGTTAAAGTATTACTGGTGTGTATTCACAACTTGTACAGCTACAGGTAAACTTTCTGAATGTCCAAACAAGTCTTATACTTCTGAAAACTTTTCCCCAGTCATTTTTATTAGTTTGTCATCAGGCTATACACTCACACACACATTATTCACTCTGCCACGTCATAAAGAAGCACAACCTGCACGCTTCTTTTTGAGCAACCTTGAGTGACACACTTCTGACACTTGAAGTATAGTCTTTCCTTCTGCCACTGTCTTCTTCTTCTTCTAAATACGCCATAGTTCAACAGTGTTGCATTGTCTGGAGTCAGTGTGACAGTTTGATGAGCCATTAGTCGACATAATTTATCTGTGTGTTCGCCCTGCCTGCAGACTCTCTGTCTCCTGTGGGGCGGCGTGCTTTCGCTCTAACTGCTGCAAGGGCCAAAGCCCAAGGGTTGTCACGCACACACACATGCATGCATAAACATGGAGTCATGCACCCGTGACGTAAAATATATATTACCGTGTTTGCCAAGCATGAGTTGGCATCACAAAGGACAGACTTACCAAGTACTAAAAGTTCAAAGATTATGTAAAGTGATGAGCTGGCAGGTCAATGCATCATCTTTGTGTTTCACAAAGACTGACCTTTTTTGATTTATACTTTTCCACTTCTACAGTATATAGTACTCTCTCTGTTTGTTGTTTCTGTGTTGATCTAATGCACCAGGACTCACAAACAAAAGACGGTCTTGGACACTAACATAATAACATACAAACAGTCATGTTTCTGAATAATTCAAATTTTGTGTTAAACATTTCTTCTTACTACATCTCCCTTTAACCTAAAGTCCAATACAACCTCTGAATCTTTCATGTTTATAGTTGTTTTAGGGTGGATTCCTCTGTTGGACAATTATGCCTGCTTTGAAAGGAAATAAATAAGGGAGTTGCCAAATGGGGCTTAGACCAAAGATAAGAAGCATCTAGTCTGTGCTAGTTACATTTTGGATTAGGCCTAACCTCTCTGAAAAAGGTTAATAGTCGTCAACACAATACTCACTCTTTCAAGCTCACAATGCACATTCTTCCACAGGTACTGCCCTTCATTTTTGTACACCACCTGCTGTAGAGTTAAGCATAACATCATCGGCATCTTGTGTTTTCACAGTTTCGCCTCTCATAGTTCTCACTGAAGGGAGAGGCGAGGGGCTTTCTGTCTGGGCGGTGGGCAAACTTCTAGCTCGATAAGAAAGGTGAGAGGTAAACATTGACCTGAGTCCTATCGTTGCTTGTCCAAGTCCATCTTTCACTGGACAAACTATGCAAACAGCAGGGATGCACTGATAACTCTCTTTCACTCCGAGCAGTAAACTTTAAGTATCGTCTGATAAAGAAGGGCCGTGCCCCAGGCGTCACAATTTCTACCTTCTTTTAACCTCGTCTTCTTGGGCCAAAATAATTCACGTTAATAATTTTTCTTTTAAACAGTCAGTATGAGCCCAAATACTTTTATTACTAAGCATTTGATTTTAGCAAAACACCTGACAGAGTGCCTGGGCTGTTGCAGGCAAGGTTTTATTTTATTTCACTCTGTGAAATTCATATTTCTGCTGAACTGAATTTGCCACCAAATATGTATCGTCCCCTTTGAGTAGTAAAAGTGAAACCAGCATGGTGGGTTATAGAGCTGCAAGAGGAAAGAAAGCTGTGCTGCCTGAACGGTCACTGATAAGTTTGTAGCCTAAGAGATGAGTTAAACAGCTCTTATAGCACACATGTGGAGTTCTTTGAATTTCAATTTCAATTCAGTTTCAATTTTATTTCTATAGCGTCAATAACAATACAAATTGTCTCAAGACACTTTACAAAACCTGGTCTGAAACCCCGAGAGCAAGCCTGAAGGCAACGGTGGCAAGGAAAAACTCCCTTTTAACAGGAAGAAACCTTGAGCAGAACCCAGCTCATATGGAGGGACCCATCTGCCTAAGGCTGGCCGGGTAGAGACAGAGAAGAGAGAGAAGAGAACAGCAGAAGGAACGAGATAAACATTAATCTGTCATAGATACATACATGAATGATTGTACAAGAAGTTTAAAATTAATAGCTTTTGTTGTATTTCTTTTCTGGTAATTGAAACGTCCAAGTCAGCACTGTTGGAAAAAATGGATAGCATTGGCCTTTGTGTGGTCATCCACTACCCCAGCCTCAAAGGCTTATCACCAAGGTGGTCTACAAGGACATGGTGGACAGGAAGAGGATCTCAGTGCTCACCATTTGGACAGTAATGATGAAGTCGTCGCTGCTGTGGACCACTATCCTAATGTGCAAGGACCTGACTTTAGAACCAATAGATCTGCATGCCCCATGAAGTCTCTAAATGCTGGAGGGGACTATGTTGAAAGATGTGCTAGGTTTTGCTTCTTCCTTAGGCCTCTAATGAATCACTCGTCGTATATTTTAGATCAGCAAAGCTTTTGACTTTGACGCTACAGATCACTGTGCACACCTAATCATCTAAACTCAAAAACTTTAAAACTCAATTAAAAACACATCTTTTTAGCTTAGCTTACCTGTCAGCCCCCTGATCTCTACTTGCACTGCCTCTTTTATTTTATTTTATTTTCCCTGTTTTTATCTGTCTTTTTTTTTCTCTAAAATTGGTCTTCACTTTGTGCTCAGTGTACTATTGTGTGTCTCTGAGGGTGTTTTATGTTTTATGTTCCTCTGCGTCTTGCCATTCTATGTACCGTGTATCCTTGTATCCATGTCCACCTTATGTTATGTCCTTCCTTGCCTATACCTAATTTGTACAGTGTCCTTGGGTACCTTGAAAGGCGCTTTTCTAAATAAAATTTATTATTATTATTATTAGTATTATTATTAAATAGCAGGCGTGGTTAATTTGCATTCATTTCCACATGATTAATCCTTTGGACTTTGACAGTAATGGGATTTCTCATTTGGTGTGGCCAGTCCAGGTTCTAATTTTCACTCTTCCTGTGAACTACGTCTCCGTCAACTAACGTAATCTGAATAGTCTCAATAATATTAAAAACAAAAGAAAAAAGGACTACATTTACCTTCTGAGATCTCATCCCTTCTTATATTGCACCAATAAAAAAATCACCCATTCAGTGAAATGTTATATATGAACAAGCCTAACTGGGCCAAATTGGTACACATTCATTGTCCCTTGAAGATGAATCCTAATAACTGATGGGTTGTGACTTCCCCGTTGCACCATCAGCAGGTGGACAGTTTTGGGCCACACTGAAAAGTTTCAGGTTGTAAATGAATTGTGGAATTCTTACTCAGTATGAGCTTTGGTTAAGCTCCTTTACGGCTTCACAAATCAGCTAGCAGACTCTCATTTCGGAATATATGACTACTGTCGCATACTACTTGTTTACAGTACAAAATACCAACAACACCATGTCAAGAATGTTCTTTGAGAATATTCTTTCAACAGGTGTAACTTATGGCCCCAGTGGAAAGAAAAGAGGGAGGGGGAAGCAAACGAAAAAGAAAGACTGAAGCCGTAAAACCACAGAAGAAGGTTTTACTTCAAACAAGAGTGGTAAGGCAACACAAAACGACCCTCAATCTGTCTGTTAATGGGTAACTGGATCAGCACACACTCAGCCCTGACCCTCCTACATGAGCTTAATGCAAACCTGTAAGCAAACAGATGGATATGCACATAAAAATACATTTGTACACAACAATATCACCAGAAGAGTGAAACGGCCACTGCACAATATCATTTTCCAATTATGTAGCTTCACAACCCCACATTCTCTAGTTAAATACGACATATGATTGCTTGAGTATGATCCAACAGCATCTTAAAGCTGCAAGCAGATGAAAGCTGGATACAAGTGTCATATTTATCTAAGGCTTTGGTTAACTGGTTTTGCTGTGCTGTAACATCTACCCCATTGTTCACATTTCCACTTTCTGGAAAATAAAATCATCATGCACTTATCGCCTCAAGCTACAGACATGTTTTCAATGTCCAGCTTTCAAGTGGGCGTAGATTTTAGCCAGTAACACCTCCATTACCGTAAGGCCACATTGAGCAGTTTAAACTTTGGAAAACAACTTAAGCAAAAACGTGTTTTTCTTTTGCCTAATCAAATAATTCAATTGCTTTTATTTTCTCTCTGAATATATTGTGCTTCTTAAAACTGTGATATAATTAGTTGAATGTTTCTGTGTGGGTAACTCTGGTAGTGGGGGCTGATACAACAAGGCAACAATGCTAGCTTGTTCACAGAGAGAAAGCCCAGATTGAATTAATGATCAGTTCCATTAAGTGCTCAATAAGTCATGAGAGTGAACGGGAAATTCCCTCAAGACAGCCGTCATAAATACATATGTGCTTTCCCTACTGTTATATTTCAAGATATCCGCTCGGAAATAAAATGTCTAGAAGTACCAGAAGATTGTCATGAAATTTACTGTGATTATTCATTCTTTTCTCAGAAGGTTACACTCTTTATTTTCGAGGTCTTTTAATATTGCTTGTGTTTCTGAAAGGCTCTGAAATAACTAAGAGTCATTTAGTTATTCCGACTTGAAGGAGACTTGTTTTGCAAATTTTCCCACAGGCTTCTTCGGGATTTGCATGTGACTGTTTTTTTTTTTTTTTGTCTTGTTTTTTTTTTTTTTGACATTTTTATTAATCCTTTAGGAACCAAAAGTTGTAATTAACCTTTTTATAGACCGTTGTGAAATAGTGCCACACTCAGCTCAAAATATCCTTAAATACGGTAGAAATATTTATATCTAAGAGAACGGGTCTATGGAGAAAATTTTTCTATATTTTTTTATATTGCACAAATTATAACCTCTATGGAACGGAAGCAGTTTGATTTTCTTTCATAGAATGCACATGTTTTTGTATCTGCTTATTGAGTCTTCATTGGGACAGAGCAACATGAAACATTCTCATTTGTGCACCCTTATGTGGGTTTCACTGGATTTACAACACTGGTACAAGACACACGGTTGGCTTCACATATACAACTCCTTAAACACAGTTTTATTACATAGTGATTGCAGAGAACATGTATGCGTTTGCAAACAGTGTCCACCAACCAAACACGAAGTCAGGATATTGAATTCCTCATTGACTCTCACTGTTAATAAGGCAGAACGTTTCCTATAAATCACAGTCCAAAACGCATCAGCCGCCTGCTATGTGGCTCTATAATGTTTGACTAGAGCCGTAAACGAAGCCAACTTTGTCAGGTTAGTGGGGGAGACATATATCTTAATATAGGCTGCAAAAAATAGGCTGCATCTTAGTAGGCTAGCAGTTCAATCCCTGGAACATGCCACACGCCAACGTGTCCTGTCCTGAATGGGTAGATTTATCACTATGACTGTAAAGCGCTTTGAGTACCAAACAGGTTAAACAGCGCAATATACAATCAAGATCATTTACCATTCACATTCTGAAGCTGAAGATCTGAAGAGCATCTAAAGTGCTAGATGGATCTCCATTTAGACATGCAAGTCAAAACATTAATTAGTTTAAATTAACCTAACTTTTTTTTATTTATTTCTTTTTTTTTTTTTTTCATTGAACACAAACAACAGAATTACTTACAGGACAGGAACAAAACAGTTGGTACAAAACATCTACAAAAACACGGGAGGATATGTAATCCGTGTGTGTGTGTGTGTAAGGGTGTGCTGTGTTGTGTGGGTGCATAGTAAAACTGGTAAACCTGGAAAGTATATGTATGAATGGGAGAAAAAGGAGCGATGAGGGAAGAAATAAACAAGTGAATAAATAATAAAAGCATGAAAGTGAGACAAAAACTATAAAGAACACATTTGTGAAAGATATAGTGGTAATAGTATAGTAATAGTATAATAATATGACATACATGGCATAATACGAAAGTGGTGATTATTATGGTATGGATATGAATCATGGATATGGATGATTGACAGACTGCCAAAGTAGTAACAAAATCATTTGTCCATGTACACAATTTAGAAGTGATTTCAAAATCTGTGGAACACAAGTAGTTTAATATAAAGGTTTACAAAGTCACTTCCATTTAGAATAACAAAACTAACCCTTACGTCATAGTGCAAGTAGTGCGCTGGTTAAAAGAACTTATCATCTTGTTTTCTAAATGATACAAGTTGGATTTTTGGTACTAACAAGGAGATTGTTGAAAAGATGAAAATAAAGTCAATTTTATGAAAGACAATTTCCTGGATCTCTATTCTGCCCTGGGAGAACAAGCAGTCATCATAAAGTCTGTGTCTCCATCTGCTGGGGAGTCAGTGCAGTCTGTTTTATTAGAGCTGCATGTCACTGAGGCGTCACAATGGCATTTAAATTTAGATACTGTTTAATATACTGTCAGATGCAGCAGAAGTAAATCCGGTAATTTCGGTTTAGCAAAAGAGCATGTGTGAGATGTAAGTTTCTACTGGATATTTTTAAGAGTACACTTTCAGTGAGTGCATGAAAGAACTGAAATAAACCAAACAAATTAAATGTCACAATGCATTCAGATTTTGTTGAAAATCTAAATAAAGAGTTTATGTTTAAAATTCTGAGCAAATGAATCCGATCAAAACTCAGCTGAAACCTTTTCCAGTGATGTTACTTATAAAACTGATCTTAGCCAGGCCGATTCTAACAATACAGTATCTGAGCTTTAGTAGGAGTTATTGGACCCTCTAAGGAAAAGTAGGGTTGACTGCACATAACCAATTTAGCAACCATACAAGCAAACTCTGGAAAGTCCACCAAGTCTTCTGTGTTCTTGTCCAGATCTTCCAGGATTTCTTCAACCATTTGAGTGCCCCTGACGGCCTTCACAAACAGAAAGGAAACAGGAATGGAAGCAGTAAGTACTGAGCAGACCCAAGCCTCTGAACAGAGAGAACATAAAGACATAAGTACCTGCAGGAGTTCACGGACCTCCTCATTCAACAGCATCTTCACCTCCCTTTTAGTCAGGTGTAACCTGTAACCATCACTTGTACTGTACGTCTCAAACACTTCAAGGGCCATGTTCATGGCTGTGTCCAGTTTACCCATGTTCACTCCTTTGTTAAATTTCTGTGAGAAGACACAATAAAATAGAGAAACAAAAAAAAAGGGTGTGGAAAAGTTTTCATTTTTACAGCCAGTTTTTCCTACAGGGAATTTTCTTTTTACAAGACTCAGCTCAAAATTGTACTCACCTCTACTGCGAAGCTGTTAAGGAAGAACTGAAATGACTCTCACCTTCATATCTTCATTACTTTTATAGAGCGGCCTGCTGAGATAGAATCAGGCTCTATCTGATGAGGCCAGGAGTTGGGGAGTGGTTTCATCTGCCCTTGCATATCTGCAGGGTCAACACAAGACAAACAGCCATTCACGTTCACATGGACATGCTTAGTGTTTAAAATGTGGGAGGAAGATGGTCATACAGTCATACTCACAGGAAAGTCCCAGCTGGCCATAACCTTTTTGCTGTGAGGTGACAGTGCTAACCACTGCACCACCAAGCCATCTGTAGGTCTGAAAATCATGATGTTGTTGATGTTCTGGTGCCATTTGAGGTAACAGGGTGTTAGAGATGGTAAAGCATGATTAGGGAAGAACTGATAAGAAGATAGATGTCTCAGTCTGTTATAAACGCAAGTGTTATGATAGGCTGTTCACCCTCACTCATGCTATGCAATGACAGCATGGTATGATGAACTCACAATTCAAGTTTAAGTCTATGCTTCAGTTAAAGCATGAGTAAGCAACTTTTTATTCAGCAGTGCAGTGAGTAAGTAAACAAAATAAGTTAGCAGGAGCCTAGTAGCAAGTAGAAGTCTGAGGTTTGAAATACTGCACATTACTGTTTGTCAACACTGTTTTTTGTAAAATTGCCATCCCATCCAATGAACCATGCAGGCGGCAGTGAGTACGAGGGAAGCTGTACACTTTAGATAAGTTATCACATTGCACAGCAGAGAAAGCGTCACATGCAAGAATTTTCAGTTGTCACTCTTTCAGTTATCCTCTGTTAGGACAGATATAGAAAAGTCATGACGTTCATACCATTCTCATTTGACAAACATCCAAAGACAACACACATTGAACCGTCAACTATGCTTAACATCACTTGCTCCCACCTGATGGTAGCACAGTAGACTTTGTCAGTATCTGCATAGTTGGCTGTCATTTCCTCTTCATAACAAAAGAAGCTTTTTGACTTTGCAGGTCCACATTTCTGCATATTGTATTGTGTGTGATCGCTTGGAGCACTGTTCAACCTTAAATGCTTCTTTGCCCAGTTTGTATTAACAAAAGGCTTCCTCTCTGCAACCCTATATGCAGGATGACTGTGCTGCAAGGCTCTGGGTGGATTCATTCATTTTTATTTATTTTTTTTTTACTGAAATCTCTTTTATTTTTTGAATAATAAAAAATCATAATGTAATTTACTGTAAACACAGTCATTTACTATAAATAGATTTTTTGGTGTTTGCCTACTGTTCTATCCCGCATTTGTTCTTACAGTATATCCATCTTGCATGATCTGTTAACCGAAACATGTTAAGCAATCCAGAAATTTATTTGGTGCTGCAATCATTTATGCTGAAAGTGAAACAAAGACTATACTTCTACAAAGAAGTCATGTGCTTCAACAGTCTTTATGCGCTGAGCCAGTAAACACTAGACCGAGATATAAACACGTGTTTTTCTTCAGTTGTATTTTAAACAATTTCCTTGAAGAATTAATAAAGTGTTCTGATTCAGATTCTAATTCTGATTCTAATTTTGATTTTAAATTGTTCAGATGGAGATCACTTTGTTCAGACTGGTTAGTGTCTCATTAATCACCTCATGTACAAATTCAGGGCCATATCTATGCAAAGGCAAGACCGATTCAGACATTTCAATACATAAAAAACAGCTTTTCCTTATTGCCTCACTAGTCTCTTGTTTTATCTGCAGCCTTATGGCCTTCCTTCCTTTGACATGAATAGTCATAACCTGAAACGCCATTTTCATTTTAGAACTAAATGGGAAGAGCAGAGTTTTTGAGTGAGAAATCCACAAGCAGATTGGGAGGAAGATATGACATCAGGACTAGCAGACTGTCATAATTTACCACCATTAGACACTGGGTGGTGGAAAAGTTTGCACCTGCTGTTCTTCTACTTGTTGACAAGTCTTTTATTTTAGATCTTTGTGATTGTTATTTAAATCCGGAATGCATTTAGATTTAAACCTGTGAAATTGTTGACTTCAAATAGTGTGAAAGAGGGGGACAGATTTCTGTAACACGTAAAATGTTTTGAAGGAGATTACCTCACTTGATGAAATATGTGAAAACAAACAGTATATGTTACATCTTTAGCAAGGTGAAAGGACTAAAAGAAAAACATGCATAGTAATGCATAGTCGATATTTAAATTACAGTTAGAATTGAGTCAAACATTAGCAACTGTAGTCTAATTATCTCTGTAACTTTATCAGTTATGGAGTTTTAATTCAATGTAAAATAACAGAATTTTGGTTTCATTCAGCTCCCACAGAATGAATTGCAATCAGAACAATTCCTGATCAAGCTCCTGGATGTCTGCCTGACCATCCTTTTTTTCGTCCAGGCCAGACATACCCTAATGAAACCTGTTGTGTATGGTAATTTAGAGGCACTCTATACCTGATTTAAAAACTTATTAAACATGTATTTGAGTCAAGAATCATGTAGTACTGCAATCTGAATTCAACTGGCACTAAATTAGAGAGCAAAGCTTTAATAACCCTGAGCTGCAATTTGGCTTACAGATAGCAATCAGTGCTTCATGATGCCTGTTTACAACCTGCCGCACGCTAATACTGCACCTGCATTTGAGCTGCTGCACTCATCCATAAGTCAACAACATAACTGTGACGCTGAAGGAACTTTCACTGTAGCAGGTCAGTCCAACTTTAGTTTTTATCAGACTGTTAAATGTCCAACCAGCGGCAATAACACATTGGATCATATATACTGCAATGGAAATAATGCTCACAAAGCAGCGTCATGTCCTCACGTAGGACGGTCAGATCATGTCCCTCTGTTGATATTGCCAGTATACAAACCACTCATTAGTAGAGCTAAGCCAGAGGGGAAGTTAGAGCGTGGCCACAGGGAGAAATGGCACAGCTAAGAGACTGTTTTGAGTGAACTGACTGGAGCCTTTATATGGCCACAGATCTGGATCAGTATACCTAATCAGTATTGACATACACTGACTTTTGTTCTGAAAAGTTAAGAAAATCACTGAGTTTCAACATTGTGAGGAACATGCCAAGGCTCAGGGATGCTGTTTCCAAAGCCAACAATTCCACATCCCATAGCCTATCAAGGGGAGAACTTAAAATAAATCAAAGAAGCAAAAAACAAGACTATCATTAGCAGAGGACCTATACAGGTTCTTTGCCCTCTTTGTTGCAGGTAACCTTACTAGTGCAAGGGACAGACTGCCACCAGATCACCAAGGACTGATTCTGAACACAGATGGGGTCAGGAGGACACTGCACAGCATCAACTGGAGAAAGGCACTTGATCCAGATGGTGACCCAGGTAAGGTTCTTCAAACATGTGCAGACCAGCGCCCTAGTGGCAGCTGAGATAGAATCTGGCTCTTCTAGCTGATGATGCCATCTGTTGATGCCAGATGCAACCAAACATCATCAGATGGCATCCGTTTGGTTTCATGATGAATTTGTTTGTGGTTCTGATACTCTGAAAATAGAACTGTCTGAGAAAAGTGAATTTTTCTTTTTAGATGTGTGTTTCACCTGCATTCATTTACAGGCTGATGGTGAAGCATGATTAGGGAAGAAGTAAAGATAAGATCTACATCTGTTAAAAATACAATGCTGAGCATGTTAATTCTGCCCTTTGTGCTCACTCATCTAAGAATGACACCACAGTATGCACTCACCAACAAGAAGCACACGCTTTAAACACTCGATTCCACTCTGTCACAAAAGCATGCAAAAGACACCCAGAAGCAGAAGAGATTTATTTTAATTTATTTTAATCTTGGCAGGTAAAGATGAGGCTGAAGGTGACAGTTGGAGATAGATGGTTCAGGCCAGGCCAGGAGTAAGTGGCAGCTGAGGTGACAGGTGATCCTGGAACATAGAGAAGGTCAGGTTACAAAAAGTCAAGCGCGAATCAGAGACTAAATCTAAATCTTAGATGATGAGGATCTGCGATTTACCTCACAGGTAGACACGTGAACAGGCGACAAGTAGATGAGAGATCAGGGTGGATGGAGCCTGAAGGATAGATAGGTATGCGGGCTGATTGCAGAGCAAGAGCTGATTGTGTTGTCCTGCCCAGAGACTCACACACACACTCTCACTCAGAGGTAAAACAAAGAAAAAAGACAAAAGTTGGGGAGAGAACACAGAGCCATGACACTCTCTCAAGAAATTAAGTACTAAATTGAGATGGGTCTTTTTAAAATACTTTAATCTCACCGTTTCTTTTCACATGTAGCATCTCTAGTAGTAGTACGATTGTCTCATTGAACGTGCTAGACCATTAATATGCTGTAATGGTTTATTAGCTGTATTAGGCTTTTCCAGTCTGATCCTTTGGTCCAGTCCAACAGATGGCAACAACTTGCCAAAAATGGACCAGTGCAATTATATTCTGAAACAGTTCTTGAGAACATGTACCGTAACTTCTTCTAAAGAATACCAGATAACATTCCTGGTATGTAATCAGAATATCCTACAGTGCCAGTATCCACACCCAAGTCAATAATCATCAACTGCCACGAATAAAGTTTTTTTTTTTTAAGTCAGAATTTAGGATTATAAATATAAATATACACTGTATTTGAAATGTAATGTATTGGATATTTTTATTTACTTACCTAATTCACTCTCATAGTCAAAGCTATTAACCAATAAGAGGATATGAGAGCTTGAAAACAAGCAAAATAAAATGTAATTAAAGGCATTGGCATACTAAACTGTCGCTCTAGTAATTTTAACACATTCATTTGGATGTCCACGTGTTCAGAGAGGTCAAAGGAGTGTGGTGGCTTTGAACAAAAGACAAAATAACAGCTTCAGTTCCCTGTCAGAAAACGCTGCCTGAAAGCAGAGAAAAGTGCCCGTACTCCTATCTGCTTCTCCCAACTGGGATAACAGGCACAGACAGACTAAGTACCTCATACAGCTCCACTATAAAGAAACCAGACTATGGCTTTAGTGTTAGTTGAATGTGAGCTGCTTTTTACCTGCCACTTGCAGACTCTTGAGGGCACTATTGTGTGCGTATATAGAAACCACTTACATGCCTGTTGACTTTCTGCTCTGTGGGGCCTGGTTTTGCATTTAACAGTCTCTACTTACAGTTGCAGTATTACAACACCAGCGTTTGTGTTTCTGATAAGTTTTAGCACAAGTGGCTGTCAGACAAGCTGCTGTTAAATAACTAAAGATGCTTCATGACTTTGTCTATGTATTGAAGATGATGTAGCAGCAGTGCGAGATGAGCATTGTAACACTGGATTGAGAGGAAAAGATGATATAAGAACCTGGCACTGGCTGGCACTCAAGGTTTCCTTGATTTATAGAGACCAATACTTGCAAATTTGTGTCCTCTTAAATTAAAACCACTTGGTTTCAAAGTGTCTAAAAGAAATGTTTTAATTTGCGCTCGCTTTGAACAGTCCAACTTGGACACTCAGCATTAAAAGTGACACAACAGCTTTACTGAGAGGAGGCTTTTAGACCAAAACATAAAATAATTGAATTTTGGAATTGGTTCATGGTGCTGTTTACTTGTTACAAGATACATCTAAAACCTTAATATTTGTGACAGAAAGAGCACTGCCACCATGTGTAAATTAAAACATTGATTAAACTTTAAAGAGTAATGGTCCTCTTTGAGTATTCGTTTGAACAGCAGTTTTCAGCTGAGCATCAGTGAACTAACAAGAACAAAACAGAAAACCAAACCAAAGAAAGGTTTTTGTCTCCCAAGATTACCAGAACTACTGGTAGCAACACTAAAATGGTAAAATGGTATTTAGGCAACAGCATGGCATTGGCAAGCCTTAAATATTTTGAACTGTGTGCATCATTATAAGACAAAAAACACCAAGGTCAGTTATTTTCTATCCTTTGTTTTTCCTTTATTGAATAACAGAAAATCTATTTCTGTCGTGCTATGGGAATCATTTCGCCATAGAAGAAGAAAAATATAGAATGTCACCTTTCTTTATGTTCATTTTGTCAACTACAGAAGGGATTACAAAAGTTTGGGACTTGTTTCTAGTGTTGGTGTTAATCTATAAAGCCGTCTATTCTCATAGCTTGTGACAGCCTGTTGTTTTCAAGAATGCATTGGATCACTTGAGAAAGCTGAATAATATCTTGCAAGTTCAGGATAATTCCTAAGAGCCTCACTGGAAGGACAGTTGCATTTGCAGCCTTCTCTGCTTCCACCTGGTGGTAGCAATGTACATGTTGTCAGTAAAGTAGACAGATCGGTCTCATCTGCCATTACGACACTGGAGTATGCACTTTGGTGGAGTTTCCTCATAAATGGCGGTCTGTCACACTTTCTCTTTTTCAGTTTTATGACTGCAAGAACCTGTATCGAGTTTCCCCAGACTGTATTGTGTACAGTCCTACTGAGGGCCGAGTTTCTTAAATGCTTCTTGGCCCAGCTTGTGTTAATACAGAGACAGATCATATGAGGCAACGCATATGTAGGCAGGACGACTGAGCTGTGAAATTGCTTACATAAATGCAAATGTATTAATTTCTCTTATACTCAAGGAAAAAAAAAAAAAAATCACTATATTCAGTCTGCAACCAGTCACTTAAGCAAATATACTCAAACAAAACCTTTGACTTTGCCATTATATCCACACTAAATAATCTGTTGAAATGATAAGAAATTCCGAAAATAAGTTGGTGCTGCCATAATTTATCCTGAAGGTTTTAGCATCTATAAATAAAGCTGAAGACAGAGTGATTCTTCTTCTATATTTCTATTTCACAGGAACTGTGGGAAAAAATACAGGCAATTTTAAGATGTCATTAATCAACTACGCAAATATAAAAACCAACTCTGAGTCAAATGATCTGCAAACTATTTGATTAACTACATAAAAACCCTTTGCCTTACTGCCTCACTAAATGTCTCCTTTATATGTGGATTTACAGTCTTCTTTGATACGAACAAGCCATAACGTGTCTGATGAAAGAAAGCTTTTATCTCTGAGCCTCCAGGACTACCATCATTTAATGTGCTTGCCCACTGTTTTCATTTTAGAACTAAACGGAAGGAGCAGAGCTATTTGGTTTGGAGGAAGGAATGATGTCAGAATCAGCCGACTGGCATAATTTACTACCACTGGATACTGGGTGCTGCACAAGTGTGCACTTGTTCTTCCACTTGTTGTATTCTACATCTTAATGATATTTGTTTAAATCGATACCAATACTCAATACATTAGGATCTAAACATCTGAAATTGTTTCACTTTAAATTCTGCAAACATTCCTGTGGACAGCTTTCTGTAATATGAACTTATAAAGTCTTATGAAGTCGTTTTAAAACAATAATGAAATAATGGCCCAACTATATTACGTCTTTATTAAGATGGAAAACTTTTGAAGGACAAAAAAGAATAAAAGGGATATCTGTTTTTCAACATTACAAACTGCAGTTATTAATGATGGATTTAAATGTTTGCATACATAACCCACATTCTCTATTAAGATTATAGTTTTAACTGAATGTCAAACGACACTTTCTCATTCTTTCTTACTACCACAGTCCTCCTTGTCATTCTTCTTCTCATAGTCCACAAAGAATTCATTGCAGGCAACAGTCAGTGCAGCCACCAGGACAACAAACTCTTGGAAGTCCACCTGACCATCCTTGTTTTCGTCCAGGTCACTCATAATCTTCTCGACCACACAAGACTCATTGGGACCCTAAAAGAGAAACAACATGGGAATTAAATGGCAAGCAGCAACTTTAAACTCAATGAAAGAACCATTTACACAAGAACAGATGTATTCTCAAGTGCCACACAATGAAGTCATTACCAATCCTCATGTCATTCCATTTCTCATGCTTACCTATAAAAAGGTGTGTCTGACCCCGTTTTTTTTTTTTTCCTCAGTTCACCGGTCCCCACCCTCCACATCCCTTTCATTACAGGAATCAGAGACAAGGAGCCAAAAATTCCTGAAATGTGCCCCCCGAGTCTCCTTCGACCTTTCCATCCAATAGACTTACTGGCAACAACTCAGATGTGGTCTTTGTTAGTGAGTGAGTGATTTGGGAGGACTTTTCAGTTCATTCTTTAATTTCCTCCTACAGTACACATAATATGCCGACTTTAGTGAGGTCCATGTTCATTTTGTTTCACACGACAATGTCACATCACACCTATTCAGTAGTCGTGGTTGCAAGTTTAGACAAGTTTATGAGTGATGCTATTGGAGTAATGAATTAAGAACTGCATGTGCACCTGTGGGAGAATTAGGTCATAATGACAACAAGATTAATTGTACACAATACAACCTTAATAAAAAGAAAACTGGTAGAAATGCCAATTTTTTCACAAGAAAAATGTAATAAATGAGAGTGGCACTTATTAAATACGTCTTTAGAACAAGGTATGATATAATTCTGAGCTGCAACAATAGAATGACAACACTTTCAAGACTTATTTCAGGATAAAATCCATTTTGTCCATAATAATAATAATAATGCTTGTCTTCTATATGACTTGCCATCTCTTGTGCATGTCAGGATCCAAGAGAAATAATGAATAATTTTTTTCTGATTGGTTAGTGGTTTGGCAGTTGACCGGTTTCACCAGACCTTCTGGAGGTTACCTGTGCATACACTGAGAAGACGTTTCACCACTCATCTGAGTAGCTTCTTCAGTTTTAGGGGACTGGAGGGAAGTTTGAGGTTTAAATAGGAAACTTCTACTGAAACTTCAACCAGAATGGATTAATGGAAATAAGCGCTTTTTAATGGAAATTAGCTGCACCGGTTTTTGGTTGTTTACACAAACAAGCAAGCCATCCTGTCTGCCAATTTCCATTAATGGAAATTAGCTGCACCGGTTTCTGCTCGTTTACACAAACAAGCAAATTTCAGTAGAAGTTTCCTACTTAAACGTCAAACTTCCCACCAGTCCCCTAGAACCTGCTGCCCAGGTGAGTCTCCAGACCATGTAAGGCCACCACCTGCTAATTTCCATTAATTTTCTTTAAAATTTCCATTAATGGAAATGAGCTGCACCGGTTTCTGGTTGTTTACACAAACAAGCAAGTTTCAGTAGAGGTTTTCTACCTAAACCTCAACTTCCCACCAGTCCCTTAGAACTGAAGAAGCTACTCGGATGTCCAGTTACCTTTTTTGGATATGGAATAAATAATGTCTTAGATGATAGGAAGCTTTCATCATATTACATTATGTATTTAGTATTTTGCAGGTAGTTTATAGTTTATATGTAATTCAGTCTGGTTTATTTGGTCAGTCATTAGATACTCACCGACAGGAAATCAGAGAGTTCTTCCTTTAACAAATTTTTCAGCTCCTGTGTATGAGGGGCCGTACAAGCCATAATTCATTCTTTCACTCTCACATACATACATTCTCCTTACACATATATACATTCTCCTTACACATACATATATTTTCACTCACACATACATACATTCTCCTTACACATACATATATTTTCACTCACTCACACACATACATTCTCCTTACACATACATATATTTTCACTCACTCACACACATACATTCTCCTTACACATACATATATTTTCACTCACACATACATACATTCTCCTTACACATACATATATTTTCACTCTCACATACATACATTCTCCTTACACATGCATACATTCTCCTTTCACATAGATATATTTTCACTCTCACACATATACACATACATTCTCCTTACACATACATATATTTTCACTCGCACATATATATATATGTTCACTCTCATATTTATACATTTTCATACTAGAAGTAATATATGTATGTAAAACGAAAATGTATGTATGTGTGAGTGAGAATATATGTATGTGTGAGTGAGAATATATGTATGTGAAAGGAGAATGTATGTATGTGTGAGTGAAAGTATAGTGGAAACGGAAGGAGTATAGTGGAAACGGAAGGCAACATTCATTGTCTACATACTCCGGTACAGTAGGTGGCGGTATACACCTAATAATGGTTGCAACCCGCCATAAAACCGAAGGAAGAGGAAGAAGAATCCCTCTGTGATTGGCTGAGAAGCTCAAGCAGAGCCATGCAGGTCAGGTCCGTCAGGTCACGATCAGCATGGAGGGGGGAGATCATGGGGGAGATGAGACGCGGGCATTTCAGCAAGCTATTGGGGTACTAAGGAATATTTTGTCTTCTCCTGAAACCATCCCATCCTTGTCCTCGTCCCTTGAGCGGCAGAGGACAGGCTCAGCTGCACCTAACGTTACTCATAGCGCGGTGGAAAGTGAGATGCGAGAACTTTTCAGACCAGGCAACTACCAAGTCCCTTTAGCAGACCAAGCAGCAGCTAATGTGACACAAGGCCAAACTGGAGGACTGCGGCGGCCGTCATTGCGATATCAGACTCAGCAACACTTTGGCAACTGGAACACCCGGTCAAGGAAACGGTGAGAACAACCTAACGTTAAACTAACATTAAATCCTAAACGTACTCCTGCTAATGTAGCAACACACTTTGGCAACACAGTCAAAGCTGGTTAGTTTAAGAAAATGTCCGCTAACTGTTAGCTGTCAGGCTCATTTGATCCATGTTCAACTCAGTTCGAACAGTGACAAACCTAACTATTTCAAAGCATTTTTTTTAAATTGCCAACACAGTGGAGTTTTAGATCGCTAACGTTTTTAGCACAAGTCAAAGAGATTGTAAATAGCAAAAATTAAATGACACATTTTAGTTTGTGGTTAACTGGCGCTAATGCTGCTGGTTCAAGCAGGTAACGTTAGAGGATATCTTTCAGCAATAAGTCAATGCCATTTTTTTAAAAGAGCTGTGATATATACATCATATATCAATATAAATTTCATTTATATATTTTATTTTAATATAAAATATTTTATGAACTTGAGAAAATGAAAAATGTACTTATAATGAACAGCTGTGGTAGGATTCTAAAAAATAGCCTACAACCTAACATTTGCCATGTTTTAAGGGTTGATGAGCACAGAATGCATTTAAGATGAATACATATATTTCTGCTTTGTTTTGTAGGGCCAAAACACAATATCACGATACTTTCAACAAAGACGTCATCCTTCTTCCGAGGCCATCAAGCAGTCTTGTTGTCAAACATCGCACAAAGCAACAGTTACACGAACAAGGACATATATTGAATGGATTTGAATTCCAGAAATCCTGGGACCAGAGGACTGTCACTGAACAAATACGGGATGCCTTTGGAGAAAAACTCTCTGCTGATGTGAGGTAAGCACTTTTTATTTATGTCAAGTATAAATTAAAAGGATATCTCAAGCAGTGAAAATCACATGTAATTAGATTATGTAAACAACAGATCAAACCTGAACTATTAAGCCAGTTATTTAGTACATTTGATTTTTTTTTTTGGCATTGCTTACATTCCTCATTTATTTTTCTGACTGCTGGTTTTCTGCTGTGTCCATCTTCAAAGATGAAATGGAACACAGGCTGTCAGTGCATCAGTTTTCAATGTGTCTTGTGCATCCAAAAAAGTTTTTTGGACCCTTTTTTTTTTAACCTTTTGCATTTTTACCCACTGTTTTTCAGCCTTGAGTTTCTGATGGCATGTGGCAACAGATTGATTTCACCCAAACTGCGTGCTGGACAAGACCTGGATGCAAATCTCATACATAAAGTCTATAAATCTAAAGCCCTATACATCAGACCATCAAAGCCAATTTTGGTATGTTGTATCACATTTGAACTGACTTGCAGAGCATTGTAATAATAATAACCATAATAACAACTATAATTGGTGCATAAACATGAATGAATGAAGATTAATGTTGTTATCTTGGTTGTTCTTAAAGTTTCAGTTCAGCTTTGTAGCTATGAGTGTTGAAAAACTATATACATTTTCTATAGACTAGTGCAGAGTTGGAATGCCTGTTTTTAAAATGTTAAATCTAAGCACAGAAATGGAATAAATTGACAGCTGCTTAATTGGACTAACCGAGAGCTAAAATTAGGAGAGGATACTGGTACTCTATGGGCACTTTTAAAGCGTGAACAGCAAAAGTAATTCTTAGAATTGTAATCATAAATCTTGGTCTTTCCAGGTACTGTTCCATTTACAGTTGAAAATGAATATATCTGACAATCTGTTATGTCTTTCCAAGGATGATAATACAGGCTATAGCAGTGAGGAAAACACTGGTTCAGCAAGGCAGCTGCGCTCCTCATCTCTAACACGAGATAGACACTCATTTGAATCTTCAGACAGTTTTACCAGCCAAATGACTGCCTCCCCACCAACCTGTACCTCTGCAGTCACTCAAACTCCTGCCTTGACACACCAAAGCAGTATCTCAACCAACCACACCAGCACTTCAGCAAGCAGTTCTTCGAGTCAATTGCCAGTGTGCTCACAGGAAAGCTGCCCTTCTTCCAGTCAGCCTTCTACCTCATCGTTTGGAGGAACAACTTTAGCTGATCCAACTGTGGTCCTGACTTGCCAAAACAGCTCAAGCTCACCTTACCAGAGCAGCACTCCAGCAAGTCTTTGTTCTGTGTTACCCTCTACTGCAACAAACTATGATAACTACCTTTCAGTAACGGCTGCACTGTCTGACATGTCTTCTGATGATGAGGAATTGAACCAGGCTATACTAGCAAGCCTACAGAGTGAAAGGTTAGTACAAAAAAATGCAAATGTGTTATGGTAGCCACTTTCAAAGACAGTTTTGTTGCATTATTAGTGAATTCAGGTGCCATACCTGCTATGTTTATATGCATATGTGTATATTGGCCCTTCACAGCACTGGTATGTAAAAGTTAAATGATGAGGCTGGCAATTTTCTATATTTTTTATTTTTGTCAACAAATGTTGTGCAGAGCAACAATTTACAAATTTCTACTTAGAAGAACGGTACCTGTATCCAAAGCCTGATATATCTTATTCTTCTGTGCTGTTCAGCTCAGTTGTTGTCCAAAAACTATTTTAAAAAACTTCAATAAGCCACACAACTGCACTTTGTCCCTGGAGATAACAGTTACTTTTGTTTGTTTGTTTGTTTGTTTGTTAAGAATCACTCCAAAGACTAACAACAGTGATAAGGTTGTTACTATCAGGAGAGAGGTTACTTTAATGGCAGGTGCCACGGCATGCTTGGAACACAGTTTACAAAACGTAGCTTATTGTGCTACATATCACAACCTCTTGACTTTGTATTATACTAAATGCTTACTAATATACTTTATACTTGACAGTTATGTTCTGATGTTCAAAATTGTCAATGACCATGAAGAATACACACATGATGCTGCATTCTTAACAAGTATATACTATAACTTATATTTGTCTTGTTAGGGTTCAAGCAGCGAAGCTGCTAGAAGCCTATTGTGTTTGTATGTTTTCTTATTATTATTAGGGTTCAAGCAGCGTAGCTGCTGGAAACCTATTGTTATTCATGGTTTTCTTATTATCTGTGCCGATGCACTAGCTCCCATTGCAATGCATTGCAATGAGAGCTAGTGCATGCACAGGCAGGCACAGCCTGCCTGTGCATGGCACATATATTACTATTGCTTTGCGTTTAATTTTCTTCCGCCTTCTTCCGTAATTTTTCGGTTCGCTACTCCTCCCAGAGTTCTTAAAAAAAAAAGACAAATTGTATATCCAGACGTGCGCCTTAATCGGGACAAGTGTGCTATGACTTTTCTAAGCGATCCTTCCAATGGGGCGAGAATAATCGGGCAAAAAGCGGGCGTTTCGGCCCATTGAAATGAATGGAGAAGCCCGAAAAAAGCGGCAACATTCCAAAATGTCCTCCTTCGCTTTGTCCAGCGATTACTCGGCCGTGCTTCGGAGTAGAAAATTGCTTGGAAGATTGTACGAGGCACGGGAAGTGTAGCTTTTTAGTCCTGAAAACGGCGTTTCGATACCTTTTACGGTTTGGTCAGGGTCGCAGTTTACGTTTTGGGGAAATTTTGGAAAAAAATTAAAAAATCATCGTTTATAATGGATCTCTATGGGCACACTCTAGCGCTCACTCTAACTTCAGAGTTTCGTCGAAATTCTGAAAAAAAAAAGGTTCAATCTTACGGGGTGGCCACAGTTTTTGAGGTGGAGAGATAAAAACTATATAAAAACGTAGGGATTTTTGTTGGCTTTCAGATGGTGTGGGTTTTATTTGTGTGGGACGTACGGTTTGGGCTGCAGGCTCCTCCGAGCGAGGAGTGCGCCGACCAGTTTTCGAATTTTTCTCCATGTGTGTGTATGTGGAAAGCGAGGGGGATTTTTCGACGATTTTTCTCGTCGCATACTTTTTTTTCTAAAAAGACTACGGCCACAATTTTCGCAGTACGCGCGTGGGAACAGCACTAAATTGTAGAGAACCCTCGGCTGACGCTCACAATGTGTTCGTTTTCTCGATAGGACTTGTAGTTTTTGATTTATGAGCATTTGTTCTGAGGGCAAATCCTAGGGTGCAGGAGAGAAGGGAGTATAACATATAGAATATCATGTGCGCGTTGTCGTCGGCGTGGCAACGGCCCCTGACGAGCAGACCCAGCACAGGTGCACACAGAAAGTGGAGGGAAAAGGGTTCTCAGTGGATAACAGGATATGCCAATACATTAGAACCACCCCTTCCAATACTGTAGGGAGCCAGAACCTGACACTATGACCCCCCCCACTCCAACCCCCCCCCCCCCCCCCCCACTATAGCATTACAGACACAGACTGACAAAACATTAGGGACTCTCAGTCTATTGCAATGGGGAGGCAGAACACTCCATGACCCCCCCCCTCTCCCTCTCTCTCTCCCTCCCCCCCCCCCTTCTTTCTCTCTCTCTCTCTCCCTCCCTCCCTCCCTCCTCTGTTGGTGCTATCACTTTATTAGGTAAGTGAGTTTCTAGAATTATTTATATGTTAAGTGTTTGTGCCCAACATAGCTGAACTGTTAATAGAAGTTAACTACTAGCCGCCCAATGTTTTAGCCTTAGGCTAGCCTTCCAGCATAGCTCATGTATGTTAGCGAGCTAGCGGAGCTAGCCGCTAGCTAACCGCCGCGGACTAAACCGCGGAGTTAGCCTCGAGCTAACCGCGAGCTAGCCTCGAGCTAACCGCGAGCTAGCCTCGAGTTAACCGCAAGCTAACCGGGACTTAACCGCGAGCTAACCGGGATTTAACCGCGACCCGCGGGACTTAACCGCGAGTTAGCCGCGGGAGTTAGCCGCGAGCTAACGCGGAGGCTAGTGGGGTTAGCCACTAAAACTGTGTCAAACTGAAAAATATATTATTCCACCACATAAAGTAGGAAACGTTTATGACTTGTAACAACATTAATGACAGTATATATATAATTGGAGTAATTTAATATAATATGATGTTTTTAATTAAATAAATAATGAGCTGTTGAACACTCATAAGAGTTATATTCAGTATGTTACATAACATTATTTGACATGTCTATTTGTCTGCGTATAGTTTTCCTCCAGCTGATCCAGACAGACTGCAGTGACGTCCAACATGAGACAAAGAGCTGGAGTAACAGGACAATTTGAAGGTCTTCACTTCATTGCTGATTCCTTGTTACAGCCTGGATGTGTTAAGTAGAATACTGATGTTTTTCTAACTGTAAGACTGTGCCGTAAACTGTTAAACTATTGCTTAGATAGCAGAAATGAGTTTTATTATTAAAATTATTATGATTAATGATCAGTTATTACGATTTGCTCGTTCTTTGTCTGGGGATCCTAGTGAGGACAGCTCTCTTAAAGGTGGGGGTGTGACGATCCCTCCCACTCTCTTCCTTATTTGATGCTGGCTTTCAGGTGGAGCTGGGAGGGGTCTGCTGCCTGTACCTGCCCTTCAGTTTGTAGAAGGCGAAGCATAAAGGACGACCCTTCTCAGTGTCTCTCTCTCTCAGCCAGGCCTACTGCATCCTCGTCATCCTGTTTGGTTTGTTGTACCCTACATGACATCAAACTCACACCCATCCAGTCACTTTGAGCCTAGCAGCCAGGCCTTTACACCACGCACACTTGAAAGTGGACGTCAGCATCATCGGCACAGTCAAAATTTCCGCAGGAATTTTCTAGTTATTATTATTATTCCTAATCTTCCGCCATGGGAGTCTATGGCAGCTCATAGAACCGTATGGTAAAAAGTTGCGAAATTTTGCACATAGCTTAAGGGCAGTCTCAATATTACTTTGACTGAGTTACATGTAAGCACTAAGCACGGTCTAGCGCCACCAACTGGTCAAAGTTTGAAGTACATTTGTGAATGTAACTTTTGAACCGTATGTCCGATTTTTGAAAACAAGGTCTCGTTGGAAACCTTGGATCATCGCGATTCCAACGCACCCTATGACGTCATAATGCGTCATGATAGATTTTTCGCAATTTACGATTTTGTTGAAAAACGAAACTAAATTGTCAGCGGTCACAAATTTGTCCGATTCTCACAGAAATTGGCACAGACCGTCTACGGGCCAATGCGCACAAACCTTACTATCAAGCGTCCTCAGCTTCGAAACCGTTTGGCCGCAACAGCCAATCAAAATTGGCGGCGAAGGCGGCGTTTTCCATTGGAGCTCATATCTCGGCAACGCTTTGGTGCAATGAAACCAAATTTGGTAGCATGCTTCCAGACACTGTCCCAGGTGCACGAAACAAATCTGGTGTCATGTGGCCACTAGGGGGCGATGTAATTAGCAAAACTGCGTTTTACCTCATAACTTTTAACCCGTATGCCTGATATTCGAAAACATGGTACTGTTGTACTCCTTGCATCATGCCGATGCTATCAGTACTATTGCAGCTCTATCCGAAACGTCCTGCTTGAACCCTACATTGCTGCTTGCAGCTATATTTTATCTTGTATCTTGTTTCAGAAGGACCATAGGACATTCGGTGCCAGCAAGCGATATTTTGCAAGATCTTGCAACAAAAATAAACTATCAGAGGAAATGCAAGTTTAACATTAACCGATCCACAGTCCTGGATGGAGCCATCAGAGGTTTTAAACGAGGGACCTATGATCCATGTCACAGTATTTCTGTCAGGTTTTCTGATGATATGGGAGTACCAGAAGAGGCTGTGGACTTAGGTGGACCAAGAAGAGAATTTCTAAGACTGTTAATGGAAGCTTTGCCCCTATCTCCAATGTTTGAGGGAGAAGGTGGCAAAATGAACTTGGCCTTTGACAGTACTGGTATGTATTAATAGTAATCTCATAATAATTTTATTATTATTTTTATATCACTACATTTTATATGATCGTACAGGTATTTTGTCAAGTCTTTGTACACATGAACTGTCAAATGAATTATTTTATTTTATTTTCTCCAGCCATGAGAGAGGACAGGTACTTCATTGCAGGCAGGGCCATTGCAGTAAGCTTTGTACACGGGGGTCCACCTGCAAGCTTTCTGTCCCCAACTCTCTTCTCTTGCCTTGTTGATGGTCCAGAATTGGCTAAGCCAGTTTTGGAAGATGTTGTAGATAGTGACCTGCGTGAAAAAATTAAAAGGGTAATTTTTCTTCTGAGTTTTAGAATATGTTGTGGTCTATGTGCATCTGTATCAACACTAGTGACTCGTGTAGAGGGGAAGATGTTTAATTACAGCCCTTTCAAATTGTGTTTGTTGTATCTATTGGAAGGTCACAGAATGTACATCATTTGAAGATCTGCTAGCAAATACAGAGCCACTTGAGGATTACTTGGCCAATGCTGGCTGCCTGAGGCCACTGCGAAGGTTGGAAGACAAGAATCTGCTTGTAGATGACATCCTGATGTTCCAAGTGATACACAGAGTGCGTGGTCCTTTTGAGAGGTAAACTTGTATCCAGCTTTTTTGCCTCTACAATAAAGAACTGAAACCCATGAAGACTGCCTTGTGTTAAGGGTTTTCTTAAGGCCATTCCTGTTTAAGTGTGTAGTGTGCTAGTCCATGCCCACCCTCCACATGAATTGGCCAAGTCCAAAAATTGAAAACACATTTGTGTATCAGTAATTAGTTTTTTCTTCTTTCCTCTCCCATTAATCATCTCGGCACACACCACATTTATCTGCTGACCCTTTGGAGGGGCCCCACCCCTAGGTTGGGAACCACTGGACTAAACTAGCTAACTAATAAAGTAGTGTAAACTAGCTCCACCTCCAGCAGCTACAACAGTAACATGCTGCTCTAACACTGATGCTTCACTATTAATAATCTAATGATGTCATATAATGATATATCAGTCAGATGAACCGAAACACTACTTTTATTGCAATACTTTAACTACATCAGGCTCATAATACTAACTAACTTACTTACTACTGTAGTAGGATTTGGAGTGTTTTTACAATAAGTAAAGGTCTTAGTAGTAGTTCTTCAACCACTGGTTACCAAGTACCCTGAAAAATATGAATTTGACATACATACTTTACTGTTGTAACTAACCTGAAGTACAAGATATTTGCATATTTGAATAGGATTTAAATTCCTATATTTATAATTATATGTTTTTTCTTTGATTCATTCATCTGCTACATGTGAAGAAAACTTTTTTTGTTAAAACTGAAGTCGCCAACCAAAACACTTTAAAAAGAAAGTGTGATTTTTACTCAGATTTCGGGATGGACTGAGGACACTTGGTGTGCTGGACAAAATCCAAGCTCACCAGGAGAGTTTTCGCCCCCTTCTATGCTGGTCTCCTACAACCCTCACAGCTGACCTGGTTGACAGCCTCTTCACCATCCGCCTATCTCCCGTTGGCAGCAACAGAAGGCGTGCTGAAGAAGTTGTTGTTACTTTCTGGAGAGACTACCTAACAGATGCAGAAGGTTAATGTAGAAATGATATGTTTCTTGTCTTACTTAAATTAATAATGCACTGCATCTTGTCACTGTATATCACTTAAGAGTAGGCCTAGTGATGCATGCTATGTTTTTTTTTGTTCTGTTTATTTTAATCTAATTTCCAATGTATTGCTTTCTCTAGATCAAGAGGGAACGCACAAGCTGGGGACAATTCTCGCCTTTGCCACCGGTGCCAATACTGTTCCACCAATTGGCTTCTCCCCACAACCTTCAGTGGAATTTCTTCACAAAGAGCACAACACGGGTACCATTTCTAAACTGCCCATTGCAAACACCTGCATCAATTGCTTGAAGTTACCACTGCACACCTCTTACAAAGACTTTCAGGAAAACATGGACTTTGCATTGGGCAATACCCATGGTTTTGGCATAGCTTAATTCATGTATTCAGTATTCTGTCAAGGTCAAGTTCACACTCAAGTCAGCAATCAATTCCAAAACAATTCCTGACAGATGTTGTTGGTGTGGATATCATTCCACATTGTTTTGTTTGAAAAATACATATTGTTGCATCTTTGTTAAAACAATAAGGTGCTAACATTTTCTTTAGTAGGCTACAGTTCAGATTTTCAGAAAGTTCAGTGAAAGCAAAAGCAGACTTGTAATGAGAAACTTATTGTGATGTAATTTTAAATTGTTGTGGAACTTGACTCTGTAGTTTAGGTAGGAACTGAATGTAATTTACTGTTGCTTGTTTTTATTGATAAGTAAACAATGTTGTTCACCGGTCCCCACCTGTTTTTGATCAGTAGTGTACTGATTTCATACTTTTCATTTTCTTCACTTTGTAGTTCAGTAACTTTACATTTATATGGGATCTGAGGGTAAGTCATAGGTGGAACAGGTTATCTTTGGCATACTTGTACAAAAACAAAGGCAAGTTCTATTGTAAATGTATGATTTGTAATGATTTTCTTCTAGCACCACAATCAGGCCCTGATTTACACATGTAAGCATGTAATGGAAAGGTATTCTAAGACTTAATTAATTTTTTTTTTAAATTATTAATAATTAATTAAATGTGCGGATGGTGTACACTCTTCTGAATTGTCAGATATAGTTAACAATTGAGTCTTGTGTTTTTGTTTTTGTTTAAATCAAGAGTCAAGTTGCTGTTTTAACATACACAACTTAAAGTGTGTTTTTTCAGTGGGTGATGAGTGTATGTGTAATGTGTAAATATTTTTTGTGCTGCTTTTGTGTTGCTTCTTATGCCCCTTGTCTCACAGATTCCACTGATGCTGTATTAATGTTGATTTTAGGCATTCTATTCAGCAAAGGATGACATGTTAAAATAAGTAACAGTTCAGTCAATTTATTGAGTTCTCCAGAGCCAAAAGCTTCAATAAAATGTGATTTCACATTAGTTTCATAATGTTTGGGTAACAATTTCTTTGAACATTTCAAGAAACATGTCTGTAAAATGTAAACAGAGGTTTGAGCTCAGAATTACACAGATAAAGGTATTAACATCCCATACACAGAAATGAAATAAATGGCAACAATGAACTTTAAAATATGCCAATATTTTTAGGTGTAATGCTGTACTATCACAAATATCGGTAGTGTGTTATGCATTACACAACCACAGGAAGTAAATATCCTGTGTGGACCTTTTCTATTTATGTTCACGTGCTCTTCCTTTTCAAATCAGAAATATCTGTTGAGGGGTTTTGTTTCCTTTAATGAACTCAATATGATTTTAGGAATGCCTCTCTTGAAGAAAATGCACAAGGTTGCAAAACAAATCAATACCATGATTTCCATCATCTTCAAATGGATCAAAAGTCTGCTGAACTGCATCCATTGTTGTGTTACTGATGGAAATGTTAATTGATGGAACAACAACATTATTTGTCGATAACTCAGAGAGTGATCTGTTGGCATCAATACCAAAGCCACTGTATATGTCACAAATACCATTCATACTTGGGTTATGTATTCCTGCATTGGTGACTATGCCCCTTTGCCACAACTGGAGAGGAGTTAGCCCCCCTTGTGTTGAAAGACCATGGTTATTCCACTGGTTCTGAAATTCAGAGGCAGCTCTCTGAATTCGTGGCAAATAAATATAATGAAGACAAAATAAATGTAACTCATTAAGTGAATCTAAAACATCATGCTCCTCCATAAAGTTGAAAAGATTAACAAAATTAAATGACACTACTCGATTTAGCTCTGCCCATAATCTCTCAATTCTTTGATTATGCACTGATCTGCCAGTAATAATACTACGTCTGTTCAGTCCTCTCCTGTAAAGCATGAAACGGGCAACACCAGTGTTTTCCATTCCGTGATCGGATCTAACCCTAGACGGTATTCCAAAGTTCTGAACACCAGCAATGAATAGAGACAAAACACTAGAGGCTCTGTTGTTGTCTAGACAAGCAAGGTAGATGATGGTTCGACTGAAACCATCCACACAGCCATGAAATACCATCCTCCACCTCACAAGTTTGTGGTTTCCGTCGATGTGCCTAAGAGAAATTAAAATCATAGTCAATTGTGTGGGAAAAACAGTGATGTAAGAAGTATTCAGATCCTTTACTCAAGTAAAAGTACAAATACAGCAATGTAAAAATACTCAATTATAAGTAAAAGTCTTACATTAAATATCTTATTTAAGTAAAAGTATATAAGTATTGTGAGCTTGCTGTAGTTAAAGTATTGCAAAGAAGTGTTTGGTTCTTTTGATTAATATATTATTATCAGAGGTGGGTAGAGTAGCCAGAAATTGTACTCAAGTATGAGTATTGTCACTTTAGAACAATATTAGTCAAGTAAAAGTAAAAAGTAGTCATCCAGATAATTACTGAAAAAACTACTAAAGTACTGAGTAACTGTTGAGTAACGTATGATTTATTTGTTAAATAAGAACATGAATGTAATCAATCAATCAAATGAATAATCTGATTATGAGCTCTTTTACTTTTGATGTATGACTTATACTTGTAATCAAGTGTTTTTACACTTATTTTCATTCAAATAAAGTAAGTACATCTTCCACCACATCCAAGTGTATTGTAAGAAACTGATTACTGACTTTATGCTACTTGATTTAATCTAAGTTGTATTGTTGGGAATTTACTCACCATAATTGATTAGGGGTTGCAACACTGTAAACTCGTCGACGTATTGCACGGCGTCTTCTGAAGGACCGTCCAATAGGGTCAATTTCTTGCAGGCTCTGTCTAACACGCCACCTTTGAATGCGTAGTCCACGTGACCTCAAGCTCCCATGCACATAACGTTCACCTGCATTTGTGGTAGACTGAAGAATTTCACCAATAGCTCTGTTCAGGTTGTCATTTGATAGTGTTACATATGTTAGTGGCTGAACACCAAGCCGCTGCCTGTGCCTGTAGAGAGTCCGACAGCTTACCCCCAAGCATGTTGCAATGCTTTGCCAGTTCATTCCAAGGGATACTAAATGAGAGATTTGCTCCTGTGAAATGCTGTATCTAGGTCTGCCCTGATGTCCAGTCATGACAGGTGGAGGCAACAGAGCATAACTGTTGTCAGTCCTGGTTCTTTGTCTGGCCTCATGAGCAGTCAGCAAACACTGAAGACATCCATACAAGGACTCTAATGTATTGACTGCAACTCTATTTCTTGAATCTTCAACAAATCTTGAGATTGACAGAAATCCAGATAAGGTTTGAATGTGATCACGAAGTTGTCCATACAGCCTTTCATGAACAAAAGAATCTGTAGTTTCTCCTTGCAGTCGTTCAATACATTGTAAGACATTGTTAAAAAAATGTCTAATGTCGTCTTCATTGCTACTTGCTCCAAAAATGCAAAACTGCACCAAATAAGAAAACAGGATAACTTTGAATAGCTTCATTGTAAAGTTCTGCTATTTAATATCAAGTTAGGATAAGCTGAGTAAGTCTGGCGTATGCATTTCCTGGTTTGAGAGTGACTTCCTGCTTAAGGAGGAGGAGCTATATATGTGAGAAGTATATATGTGAGAAGTATATATGTGTATGTGAAAGGAGAATGTATGTGTGTGAGAGTGAAAATATATGTATGTGAAAGGAGAATGTATGTATATGAGAGTGAAAATATATGTATGTGTGTGAGAGTGAAAATATATGTATGTGTAAAGAGAATGTATGTATGTGTGAGTGAAAATATATGTATGTGTAAGGAGAATGTATGTATGTATGTGTGTGAGTGAAAATATATGTATGTGTAAGGAGAATGTATGTATGTATGTGTGTGAGTGAAAATATATGTATGTGTAAGGAGAATGTATGTGTGTGAGTGAAAATATACGTATGTGTAAGGAGAATGTATGTATGTGTGAGTGAAAATATACGTATGTGTAAGGAGAATGTATGTATGTGTGAGTGAAAATATACGTATGTGTAAGGAGAATGTATGTATGTGTGAGGAGAATGTATGTATGTGAGAGTGAAAATATATGTATGTGTAAGGAGAATGTATGTATGTGTGAGGAGAATGTATGTATGTGAGAGTGAAAGAATGAATTATGGCTTGTACGGCCCCTCATACCTGTTTGTTAAGCTTGTACTTGTCCCCTTCTTTTCCAGAGTAGCGGTAGAACACTTTGATGAGATCCTCCATAGCTCCTTGCAGATTGGCACTCATTTTGCAGTCCTGCACATAAGACATAAAATACAAGGTTCCCTGTAAGTAAAACCAAAACTGGAAAAAGGAATAAGAAAAGAGAAGACAAAAGACATTTAGCTTGCGTGTCCTGAGCAAACAGTTGGTGCACAATAGATTCATCTCGGTCATGTTCCATAAGTGAGTGCATTTTCCATGCTGATGCAGGAATGGGATACAAATGGAAAACAGAGTTTGACTTAGATCGACACAATTTTTAAAAAAAAAATTTCTTTAAATCTCTGCCCCTGGCTAAACAGTAAAACACAAGCGCTAGGTTCTGGGGATCCCAGCGAAAGACATAAGTGTGATGTCACCAACAATTCAAATAGGCAAAAATATGTCATGGGGGAGACAGGAGGGGGCTGTGGAATATAGTCGATGCATTATAAGGCCTTCAAACAAACTAATTTCTTTTCCTCCACAAGCTCCAAAGAATTGCTTGCTTCGCCCGCCCTGTCTTTTCGCACCCATGCACAAGAGCCATCCTGTCTGCAAAATGAGCATTTTGCTGACAATACTGCTTTCTAGTTATAGTCCAAAAACATACTTGCAGGACTGCACAGGACAGGACTGTGGCCAACAACATTAAACCATTTACATAGCCTGTACATGCTTTCAGACAGCTGTGGTTTGTTGAAATAGAATAAAGTAAAGCAGACATAAAACATTTCATAAAACACAAAACAAGTTCCTAATCCGTTTGTCCCTGATTTTGATAGATTCAATAGTACAATGTATTTCAGACGGAGACAGAAAAAGCTGGAATGCTCACATTTCTTAGCCTCTTTTGTGTGCGGGCCACAAATGAACTAAACTGAACTTTGTTGAGACCTGAGATCTATTCCAAAACTCAATTTGAGGCCAGACAGAATGCACATGGACCTCTGTCAGGAATGATGAGTTAAAACAGTTTAAATGTCTAACCTTACACCTTCCCTTCAACATCAGACACCCGAGAAGTAGATACTGAGGACCTGAGTCATTTCACCTCCCACCTACATGAACCAGTGGAGGACAAAGGACTGACCCCCTGCGGTGCAGCTCGCACATAAAATAGATTTAGACGGTGGCTTCCATTACATTATATAAACGACCTGATGCATTGATGCAGAGAATTAACTGTGCAGAGGTCGGTCGTATTTCACCTTTTAGAGAGTCTGGTGATTCTTTTTAGCCTATAGGAAGCGCATCAATAATGCACAGCTACCTGTATGTTAGATAAAGTGTGAATAGCTGCAGCTTTGGAGCACGACACGATGCATCACTTCCCTGAATGATGCAGCGCCAAATTCCCCTAATTATTCCCGATGATTACAGTTAATCATTTACTCCCGGAGCGATCGGGGAGCTAATTAAAAGCCTTTGAATGTCAAATGCAAAGCTGGTGTTAATTAACGGTGGCAAGGGCTAAGGCAGTTTTTGGAAACGTAAAAAAAAAAAAAACAAGAAAAAAAAAAAAACAGACTGCAGACGCCTCTGCACATGAAGATAAGAAAATACCGCAAATAAAGAGAGCAGGGACTCACCTGGACACTGACGCTGACAGGTGCTGTTGGAAGTGACTTAAACTCAGCTCTCAGGTCGTCAGTTATGGGCTGCTCTCACTTGTGTGCAGATAAATCTGAATGAGATAGGCGCCTCCCTCCTGACTGCAGCATTATCACCTGCTGCCCAGGTGAGTATCCAGGCCATGTAAGGCCACCATCTAGCTCTTAGAAGAGCTACGCAGGTGTCAGTGAGCCTCCCTGTAAATTTCATCACCTTATTAAGTTATGCTGCAGGGTTGGTTTGCAGAAACATTGCTGGGATCATTATAATTGTACCATAAGTTGAATTGTTGTGACTTTTGTTGATGTGTGCATCTGTATACATAATTCAATATACAAGACATAGATTTTTGTGTCAGTTTCTTTAAACAAAAAATAAATAAATGCATGAAGAAAATAAATTGTAAGCACATCTGTAGCACAAGTTTACTTGTTTAAATTCCCCTTTATCTATGGCCTGTGTCCATGTTGGCTCAAGCTTAAATACTTGGCCTAAAATGCAAGATTCAAAAATAAACAAATGATCTAATAAATTGGATGAAACTCTTTCCCCCTCCCTCATTCCTGTGTATTGCGTGTGTTAATTTCAGCAGGCTCAATAAGTGTGACTAATGCTTTCTGGCAGTGTCATTTGCAAGTAAGAGAGTGATTATGCTGGAATGGTGGTGCAGTTTGAATAGCAATACAAGTCAAGTACAGGTTAGTCAGCTAGAAATAGTTGGAGCTGATTTGCATTCATATCTCCAGGTAGGCTATAATGTGAAGCCCTGATGGATATTTGCATTTTTCAGTTAAACATTTAACTTGGACAGCAAAGATACATTTGATATCCAACAGCGCTGCAAGAAAGTTTTGTGGCAGGTGAGATCATTTGTTACGTTCTACACTCTTCAGCTCAGCACAAGTAAATGTGTTCTGTATGTTTACAGAAAAATATTTTATGTTCATTATGAAAATCCCAGTAATAGGATCAAGCCATTTTGATTCAAATATATCTTTTGTGGGATTATCTTGAAACAATGTAATGTTTCAAAATTCCATACTTGAGGAAGTAAAAGAAAACCCCAAATCAATAACAAAAATAACTTTTTAAAAAATAAATAAATAAATAAAAAGAACACTTGGATGGATGTGCAACCTGGAAAAAGAACCTCTAATGTGAGAAAGTCAATCATTGGTTCAGTTGTTGACAGTTAACACACTTTTGACCAATTGTGACTAAAGCAGTTGTACTTTTATTCAAGTACATATCAACACAGCAATACTGTGGAGTAAGAATCATGAATTATGAAAAAAATGTGTTTCTACAAAAATACATTTAACACATGTGTTCCATGCCATGCCTTACATGAAGAAAAAACATTGGTTATATATTACAGTTCACAGATGCAGGGGCAATGGGCTCTTTATTCATCAAGAATGCAAATACACACCAGATCGCCAGCCTGGTCATATGATCAAACAAACACCCTTTCTTTGCAGCGTTACATTAACCATCCAAGAATTTTCTCTCCAGCCACAAAACCACGAATAACAAGTAGTCACCATGATCCAGGTCTGAGCTCAGCTCAAAGCAAATTTATTGTTTTAAAAACAAAATGCACCAAAATGTTGTACTGATGCTAAAAAATAATCATAAAGCTGGACTGTTATTTACAAAAACACATTTCAAACACAAATCAAAAGGAACAGGTTTACATGCATGGTCTTCACATCTGGCAGTGTTTTTCAAGTTTCAAAAATTCATTCATTATACGTAATGTTTACAAGATAAAGAAGTAGAAGAAGTCAGGGTCAGTGCACTTTGGTGTGATTCCTGCCCTCTAGTGGTCATAAATGTCTTAATGCAAATTCCATGTATAATCCTTCACAAGCTTGTGAGATGGGAGATGTCTGCTTCTGTCAAAAGGGGTTTATTAAAAAATGAAAATAAGAAATTCTGTTGTTAGCCTTGAAAGCAGTCACTTAAAAGTACAAGCAGCACAGCCAGATAATTAAAGATTTTGGCAGCAGTCAACTTGGTGACTTCCTGGCCATGTGAGCTTGATAAGAGTGTATACCAATACAAATTGCTGGGGCAGTCTAATATTTGTTATGCCTTGCTTTGCTCCTATATGGCCAGTGTGGCCTTTGACTTGGTCGTGGAACATTCATGATCCTACCAGAGGACCCAGAGAGTAACAGAGCGTGGTCCTTTCACAGTGGCACCTGTCATCACATCTTTTTGGGACCTTGCTTGTTATCCAGAGTGCGACATGGGAGATCTCATTTGAGCTAGCCTTTCAGCGCCTGTCAGCTGGGCACCTGGCCTGAAACGCTCAGAAGGAAAGCGGAGCAGAGGGCATCGGCTCGGCCCTCGAGGATAATATGACAAAATGCCATGGGCAGGGAGGGATTGTGTTGTCTGTCATCATAATAATATGTTGGCTTTTGCTGCTAGGTCAGCACAACATACATGGAAAAAGGGTTACTAAAGGACAGACCTTCCTTGATTGAGACAACACTGGAGGAATGTACTGTTGTCACTTGTTTAGCCTTTTGGTCAAGATGCGACCACAGGTATTTGTCTCTGATTCAACAGCTCATCATCATTCCTGGCAATATCTTTTTTGGGCTCTGCTTCTTTGTTTGCACTGGGTTTATTTACCTCTGGGATCCCATTCTCTATCAAAGAAACTCTACCCACAGATGAGGTTCTGCTCCTAACACTTTGCCGCCCCTCTTGGGGTATTGTTGGCTTGCCTAGAACACTCTTCAGCTGCGACCAGAAAAAGGCCTGCTGGTTAACCTGCTGCGGCCACTCCAGGTACGTCTTGGTACTCAGCATCTTCTTAAGCTTGCAGTACTTGCTGGGTAAAGACTTGGGATCAATGGGCTCCTTCACCACTAGGATGACGTCACTGAAAGTCTTCTCCATTGCTCTTTGCTGAGCGAAGTACAGCTCATAGTTGCACCACTCACTGTTGACAAAGTGCCGAGAGAGGACAAATATTACCTAAGAAGGAAGACAAAAAAGAAAAGAAATTAAATCTTTTAGTGCCAGTGTAATATAATTATTTCTTCCAGAATAACATGAGCAAGGACCATGCTACTTAGAGAAGCTGCTGAAAAGATAATTAAAAGCATAGATATTAGGCAATGAAATGCTACTGGAACTAATGGAAACTATTGTGTTAAGCATAGGATACTGTGCCTCTAAAGAGAATTCACCTCCTTGGAGGTTTTCCCTTATTATCCTTTTATAAATGGAATCATTGTCAAGTGACTGCATAAATATGAATCAGCTGGTCTAGTTGGTCATGTTTCCATTGCCAATCAGTTGACACATCAGCTGTTTGAAAACATTGTCCCTGAAAAGATGTCTTCACAAACTACCTACTAGGTTTCACAGTTTTGCACTAACCTTATTTGAAGAAAATTATGTGTGTTTTTAGATATTGTAACTGTATCTGTCACAAATGCTTCCACTACAAAACTTAATTTTGTTACCTTTCTGCTGCTTTCAATGTTCTCTATGATGTTATCGATGATCCACCTTCCGGGCATGAAATCCCTCTCATGAATACACAGACGATAGGGGTTCCTGTTGTCCTCCAAACAGGGCAAGAGTTGGTCCCTCACCCAGTCAGCATCTGAGTGACTGTAGGATATGAAGGCATGATAGGTAAAAATCTCCAACTCTCCTGCTGCTTTTTCCTTGTGAGCTCTGTATTTGGCCCTGATGATCTGATATGTGGCCTTGGTGTACCATGGGAGGTCAAAAATATAGCAAATCAGCATCAGTATCAAGATCACCGCTGCAGTGGTTGCAACACTGATGATGATAACTAGCCTGATGTCACATGCTACTTGACCTGGAAGGTATTTTGATATCACTGTGTTGAGAAAGGCCTCTGGGTGGTAACACTTGTAGTTCAAAGGCCAGTCTGTGAGGTTGACCTTTCCTTTTGACATCGTGTCCTCGACGAAAGCATGAAGTTCACAAGTGCAATGGTAAGGATTGTTTCCTGCCCTGAGTTCAGACAATCGAGGCATGTCTTGGAAGGATTCTTTGCTTATGAGGCCAAAAGAATTCCCATCCAATTCTAGGAACTGCAGAGATGGGCTTTCCCACTTAGAAGGGATGAACTTAATTTTATTCCCACTCAGTAGGAGCTTTTTCAGGTTGGTGGCTTTCTCAAAGTATGTCATGTCCAGCTGGTCCAGGCCACAGTAGGACAGATCCAAGTGTTCCACTGTGGTAGGGAGACACCTGAGGGCTTCACTTTCAAATTGATTGTGGTGAGCGATAAGCTGAGTGATATTTTGCTGCCAAATACAGTCTCTGCTTTCTTTAGCCGATCCCAGTTTGTTGTAGCTGAAATCCAACACCTGCAGCTGCTTGAACTCCCTTGTTAGAGCGGATAAGTCTTTTAAGCTAGTCAACTCATTGGTGCTTGTGTTGAAGGTACGAAGGTTTGGCATAGTGCCTTTGTAGTCACACCGCTGGTTGAATATAAACTCATTGTTTAGTCGATTATTGGCGACGTCCAGAATCTCCACACCTTCCATCTCCGCCCAGGCATCACAAGGTACGGAGTTAAAATAGACATATTGGATAGACAAGTGCTTAATTTTGTTGAACCAGGTGAAACGCCAGTCAAATCGCAGCACATCTGGATTGCTGATATACCTACAAGAGATAGAGATGTTTAGTGTTCCATGTATGCAGACGAAAAGCTAATACATTCAGTTCTTCAGTAATCCTCTTAACCCTTTATTGGGTGAGGAACCATATTTGGTAACTTCAGCACACATTTTAAATTTCATCCCGTGCCTCTCAGTGAGGTTTAGAAGCATGTGGTTTTCACCCGGCCGGTCAGCAAAGATCAAGGCAACATTCTCAGGTCAAATCAGGGTCTAATGTGGTCTGCAAGGTCCATCTCTGCATGCACACTGAGCGTAACTGCTTTATTAGGTACCACGGAAAAGTGGCCTAATGTTGTCTAATGTGATAATGTGTATGTTGACAAGTGCCTGAATCAGCACTTATGTTCTAATGGTTTAAATTTATGGTATATTTATGGATATACCATGACCTGGATGACTGAGCACCTTCACAGACTTAAGGGCAAGGAATGAAATACATGAAAATTAAACTTTTTGAAAAATGTAAAAAATATATATATATATATATATATATGAAAAATGTAAAAAAATAAATAAAAAAAAAAGTCTTCTTATGCCCTCTAATAACACCCAGCTGTTGAAATTTTGAATTCCCACGTATTTTATTAAGTGCCCTATAATGGGTTAATGGGTTACACTACAAACTACGGTCAGTTGTGGTTATTTTTCAAGTCAACTGTAAACCATGCCATGTAGTGATGCCATGTGATGATCAGAAATGAGTCAATTTGGAAAAAGTTCAAAATTCAAAAGGAGGAGTTTGAGTGATTTATAGACTGGAGGTGGTAACTACATGACTAGTCTAAGACATTTGAGTGCATTTAAATCTATTCTTGTTGTCAGTGTTGCCTGACTGGATGGTTTTCCAATGCAAATGAATATGTTTTAATTTAAATGAGAGGGCAATGAAATGTTAGACTTTATTCCAATGAACTGACTCCTCTTCTCATCAGAGTTATATGACTAAAACTGACAGAATGTTAATCTTCCAACTAAGATTAAGCTATTTTACCATTCCAGTTGTAATTCTGTCATATTTTTGAGATAAACATTTCATAAAACCTTCCATCTAACGTCAGGTCAAATGAATCTTTTCAATATCATTTCATACACTAGCTTTGAACTTTGTTAGCCCCAAATCACTCTTCATTCCATGAGAATAAATACTTACAAAAGCTCAAACTTATAATATCTAATCAATAATATGAAAGCAACACCAATGATTAAATTCTAATACTCTAATTTACATTGTAAAACAGATATACTGGACTTTGTTACAAAAAAGTGCCCATTTCACACCAACTGTCTATTTTACACTGGTAAATGATCTTTCAAAATGAGATGATACTCACCAAAGGTCCAACTTATCGAGTGCCAAGTCTGTGATGCTGGAACCTGCTCCACTATCAATAAACGTTGGTGAACGGGCAAAGTCAATATACTGGAGTCTCAACCTTTTGATCGGGGCCATTTGTAAGTTCATTAATGCCATCCTCAGGAGATTCTCATTGAATTTACCTCTGTGAAAGATGAGTTGATTGGCTGTGATGTATTTTAAACCTTGGAAAATGTCCTCCTTGCCCATGAAGTACATGAATTCAAAGAGGTTGCGGAACTGAATGTCTGTAAAAGTCTTGTTGGCTAGGTCATTTAACATATGGAAGAGGGCATTTGGCTGTTGATCTATGGCCATATCAAAGCCCATCCGACTTGTCTGAATAACTTTTAGACTGCCAGGCTCATAGTGACTTAGATTAGAGGAACACTTGATAGCAAAATCTTGTAAACTGATGTTTTTCAGGGGCTGAAAATCTGCTTTCTTTAGACCCATCACCAGAGGCCCACCCATTGATAGAACCTTCAGTTGGGTAAATTTGGCGAAGCTATCGGCCAAAGTGGCGTGCTTATAAAGGTTATTGGACATGTAGAGAAATTTTAGATTCAAGAGAGGTGTCAGAGCTGTGGCAGGAATATCCTGCAGGGAGTTATTGAAGATGTCGAGATGCTCCAGTAGCTTGTTGTTTTTAAACGCATTGTTGTCAATGTGTGAAATGTTATTGAAACTCAGCTTAAGGATGCAAAGTTGAGGTAGGTGAAGGAAGTCATCTGGAAGGACAGCTTGTAGTTTATTGTATGAGAGATCAATTTCTTCCAGCGTGGATGGCAGCTGTCTCCACGGGACACTGCTGAGCTGTCTTCCCCGACAGTCTGCCGACCGGCCAGAGTTGTATATCTGACAGGGTCCTTCATCAGTGTTAGTGGTGGAGGGTGGAGGCATAGTCGGGGAGGTGAGAGCTCCATAAAGGAGAGCACCGAAATAAATCAATCTCCAAATCATTTTGAGATCTGAAAAGGAACAAGAGTGGGAAAGATAATCTTTGAGCATTTGTTTCTGTAAAACAAAATGACAGGGCAGGGTTATTTTGTGTTTGTCTTTTCAATCCAATGTTGTGGGATGTACCTCTACTGAAGCGCACGTATGAAATATGATTCTCATGACATTTTATAAAACTAGATACCAGTACATTGCACATGACACATACACACACAACAGAAGAGGATATGTTACTTTTAAAATTGCATCATTTGCATTGAGCAAAAACAAACTGTGACACAAAACTGTAACTTCTCAGAAATACACTGACACCTTATTCCCGTAAACACATGAATGCTTGAGTCAGACAAACAATCTCAAAGAGGTATAAATAGCACAGGAGAACACCAGAAAGATAGCAATGGCAAAGGAATGTCATGACAGAAGAAAGAAAACTAATTTTAATTTGTACCTCTTCAATTACATTAATTTCACCAATGCTGGAACCAACCCTTAGCCTCTCCTAAAGGTTAAGTTAACCTTGTAAGACACACATTAAGCTCTAATGAAAAAGATACTCTCGTTCATTTAAGGTAGATGTTGTCATTAGTCGCTCAGTGTACATCAGCACTGCGCTACACTCACCCTCTTAATGCTAGTCTCCCTCTTGAGGCTGTAAATGCAGACTAACTGCAGTCCCCCTCTCTTCAACCACTATTTATATTAGTTCAAGCATTGACACAGTTTTGGCTCTCACGTGGAGGAAGCTTTATAACACCCGTTAAACAAACAGAATCAGCTTTATCTATTCCGGAGGGGGGCATGACTTGAATAAATATTTCTGTCCGGATATGGGAAGTGCAGAAAAACAGTTTCCCTATTTATATAAGGTTATTATAGGTCATTAAACTGGACAAGTATCTTGTCAAGACAAACTAAAATGTATTTTAATTCTCTACAGTTGCATTAAATATATGGTGAAAACCAGATCAAGTGTTACATGTACTATTGTTTCATGGTATGTTATGTTCCTTAATAATTAATTTTTTTTATCTTTTTCTTAAGATACAAACAAGATAGCACATGAGTGATTGTATTCTTTGAATGAATTAAGGTCACACTGCCATCAGCGTGCATTCTTGTCATGTAAACATTTCTCACAGAGAGTGAAAAAAAAAGCCTTTCTTTGAGGAAACCAGAAACACTCCTTGGCTATCTAATCTTGTCCACAGTGGACAGCTGCTCCTGGAAATTGACAGTAGATTAGATGAACATCAATAATATTGGCTTAGTAGAATTCTTTAAAAAAAAAAAAAAAAAAAAAAAAGGGCGGTATTGTAAAGTGAAGCTGTAGTAATATAACCTGGAAATAACACTGAGGAAATTAAACTTAGTCTCAGAATGTGTTCACATTTTATACAGCCAAGTGATGTTTTCAACTATGTTATATAGGAGCAAATCCAAACAGTGGCTATACATAAAACATGCTGCTATGGTATCTGAAAATGTTCCTTTCAAACCAGTTTGGCTGAGAGCAAGCAACTTCAGTGCACAGGGTTAATAATTCAATATTCATGCATTGTGGCCATGGAAGGTCTGACTGTCACCAGCTTATTTATTTTTTTATTGTTCCACCACTTCCCAAGGTCAAAACACGAATCTTTTTTTTTACTCTTGTCCTTCCAAACTAAAGGAAGAAATATTTTAGAGGAAGTGAGAGTGGACTGATGGATTAACAGAATGACACATAACCACTGCTTGTGTCAAAATGCTTTAAAACAGCTTACTTTGGTTTCTACTAATCATTAACAAATGATTTTTGTGCTTCTTATGATCAGATCAGAATGATCCAATTTCAAATTATAAAATGTATTGTGTTGTTTCAGTTCAGTTTTTAGGCCTGTCTGATTGTTTGATACAACTTCAGTGACTGTGTCTTGTACAATCTAAGCCAGCTCTTTTGAATTAACAATGTTTCTTTTGTTGTTGCCTGGGATAGACAAGTCTGAGTCTTTTACTCTTGGAAGCTTGAGGGTGTTAGCTAATATTCCCTGTGGAGTATTTGACCACACTGTGGAGAAATGTTTTGTGTCTGTGAGTCTTGTAATGTTGTCTCTCAGAGATGAAAATCTTAACGTGAGTTACTGTAAAAGCACATAGAAACTTTGTTTGTTTACAAGAAAACACAAAAGGGTACCTTTGACTTTCTCTCTGATCGATGGACATTTAATAAAGTTTAACAAAAATCAAACCAGTGGTCTCTTTTCTCAAGCAGATCTTCTGAACCATTTGTCTTGTTTTTCGTTATTTATTTATGTTTTTATTTTATTTTTATTTTTTTAACAGATAAGCAGGTCATTTGCAAAATGACCCGCTCATGGCTTAAGGCAAAACTTCATTTCACCAAAACTGCAAGTTTTTTTTAGGTTTATGACCCCCAGCTGGTTTTAAATCCACCTGCCTGGCTTAAGGAATGTGCACAAATATGCTGGCAGCACTGCAGGCTGTTCTGTTCTGTGTTCCATCCAGTTTTCTTCTGCTTCAATAGTTAGGTGTCGTAATCACAGCTGTATCAACACACATTAAAATGTACGTGTTTCAATATCAAAACACCTAGACATAATCTCATTGTGTATACATACAAAACATATGGCCCTTTCCTGAGTAGGTGTTTTTCACACACAGTCTGGCTCAGTGCCTCATTCATATATGCACTGGAAATACAACCAGGAAACCCCCTGAGAGCATGATAAGAAGAAAAATATTTGTTTTCTTTGCATCCCAGAGATAGCTTTCACAAATCCTGTTATGTTTACATCTATAGGTTTACACTGCATGTCAACATTGACACTGTTCATCTTTAGACCCAAAAGAAGGATGCACCTAAGTCATGTTGCAAGATGGAGTAAACAACACACAGGATATACAGTATTTCAATATGTTAGTTTGGTGTACTCAGTCTAAAGTAAAACTAGTATAATTCATACAGTAAAAATCTTAAATGTTCTACTTTAAGTGCCAGAGAAGGTATTTTTAGCCTCTAAACCATAATCATTATCAAGGCAAGACCTGGGTCAAATTGAAAAAGATAACATTTAGTCTTTCTAAACAGCAGTTTATGTCTGGAATGATGGGAATGTAAATCCCTCAGTAGCAGAAGGAATGCTGCTTGAAGCTGGACTTCTACCTTACGTGCCTTTTGGAGACAAGAAAAAGTATACTTTCTGTTGTTTAGTTTACCTTCATTAACATGAATGAAACAGGACAAAATAATGGAAATAGTTGGAGCTGAATTTAATCCCAAACTACATCCTACAAGATGGTCAACTACCTAACTAACACTTCTCTCTAAAAAAACTGAGGAAGATAAATAAATAGTCCTCAAAGAGCTAGGACTGATTCATAGACTCTTTTTTATTGGACTACAATAGTTTTAGCATACCATTTGTCAACTTCACTCAGTCTCTTCAATAAAGATGGCATAATCCCACACAGGCCAAATTCATGGGAAATCATAATATTCTAACACAAGTACAGCAACATTTTCCTTTAAAATCTGCACTTGTCAAGCTGAGCCTGAGTAGTATCTTGGTGGAAAACAAGACAGTACACAAATGCAAATCTGACTTTCCTAAACTCCCACAAGTTTAACATTTATACTTTCAGCCAAAAGTCAAAACAGCAATGATAATAATCCCAATAATAATTCATTTATTTTCAAGCGTTCAAGCTCACAAGAGGAGTAGGTGTTGCATTTGTCATGGTTTGTTTAGCTTCCTGGGTTTCTGTTTATTGTATTTTGTTAACTTCTTGGTTTTTCATAGTCATGGTTTAGTGTTTAGTTTTTCTGTTTCCCGTTTTATTTTGTTAAGTTCTTGATTTCCTGTTGTGTTACTTCCGTGTTTTCCTTTTGATTAGGTCATTGGTTTCTCCTTGTGTTGTCTTGATTTGTTTCACCTGTGTCTCGTCACCCCTCTGTTCCTCGTGTCTATATATAGCCCTGCCTTCCCCTTTGTTCCTTGTTGTGTCATACTGTTTGTTTGCCTCGTCCATGTTCCATGTTTGTGTTTCATGCCATAGTTTTTTCATGTCTTTCCATGCTATAGTTTTTCCATGTCTTATTCTAGTTTTTCATAGTGTTTTGGTTTTTGGATATCCTGCATCATCAGCAGCGCTTTTGGTTTTTTGGTCTTTTTTATTAAATACTTTTTCGCCCACTCCTGCCTCAGCCTCTTAAGTCCTGCATTTGGGTCCTAAACTCCCAACCCCTGCTACCCCATCGTGACATCGTTGGAGTAGGTGAAGTGATAATTCGTTGCTAGTAGTACAGTATGTGGCCCATAGCAACTCAAGAATTCTGTACACTAGGGTCCACAGTGTGAGTCCAGCGTGTAATTACCAACCTGGCTGTGGAATAAATGGTTTCTATCACTGATTAAACTGTGGTATCTCTCAGATTTGCCATGAATAGCGTCATCCAGTGAGCCCAGAGCTCAATTACTGCATCTGATATTTACTCAGCAGTCAATAGGTTTGGTGGCAAACAGTTCTTTCATTGACATGTGTTAGCAGCCCACTGCCCCCTATACGGCAGATTAATCTGGCAGCAGACTTGTTTCACTGGCCAGTGTTCTGTACTCCTGGTTAATGAGGCTCCGTGCTTACATGCTGTGCACAAACACAGCTGCACTTGTGCTCGAGCTGTAAACATCCTACTCCCAGGTCAATATGTTCATCTAGCTCAGCATCACACACACATGCTGACGTTGTGCCTTCTGTATATATTTTGTACCTTTTTCCTTAACAGGACTATGGCCGTAAAGAGACAACGAATACTAAAGATAAACAGTTAGAATTAGGGTGTATTCACACCTGCCTTGTTTAGTTCGATTAAAACGAACTCAAGTTCGTTTCCTTGCTTGGTTCGGACCTTTTTGACTGGTGTGAATACAATCACTCGAACTCTGGTGCGGACCAAACAAGCGGACCGAGACCCAGCTGAGGAGGTGGTCTCGGAGCGGTTCCTACCGAACCCTGGTGCGGTTCCTTTATGGTGTGAAAGCAGCCCGACCTCGATCCGACCCAAGTTGCAAAAATCTACCTTTTTGGATTTGACGAGCTCCCGTAGTTTCCCGTAGTTTTCGCGCATTATGGGAAATGTAGGATAGCCCAGTGACACACACGACAGAGAGAGACACGTGAAGCAAACAAACGCAGGTAGGTTAGGTAGAGATGAGCCGTTGCAAAATAACGAGCATGATATGGTTAAACTCATGTTGCAACGGTCTTGACGCTCGAGCACAAGCTGTAAGTTTATAAACCATATTGCTAGCATAATAACAAGTAGACCTACAGTACGCAAAGTCTCCATTGTAGCCTATTTACGTGGGACATTTGGCTTCCTTCTTTACCCCGCCTATACGTTTACCAGCCAATGGCTGAACGACCTTAGCACATGTGTTTTTGTTTATAAATTCTGGTCCGGTTGCAATTAATCACAGTGTGAAAGCGAACCGCACTAAAAAAAAAAAAAGAAAAAAAAAATTGGTCCGGACCAAAGCAAGTGAACTGACGGACCTTCCTGGTGTGAATACGCCCTTAAATTACTTGTTCACCCAAATTACTCATATTTTATTTTTGTTTTTTTTTCTCTGAGAGACCTCTTCACCATTTGTTTGGATGAAACATGTAGTTAAAGTTTCGATAAAAAATTGCCCAAACCAGACAGACAGATACTACAGACCTTGGGAAATATAAACAAAATGCTAATTTTAGAAGCAATACAAAACATTTAAAATGTATCTAAAATGTGTAGCAAATAACACATTGTCCTTACAGTAGTGTGGAGCATGCAATTCCTTTAAAGGAACAGTATGTAAGATTGTGGCAAAAACAGGCCAAAACTGGTACTGCAATCACTTTCAAAATACTGTAGAACGGTGTATCCCCTCCAACCTCCCCCCTGACTCGAGGTTGCCAGGTTACCGAGGTAACGTTAGGCTACTCAATACGTCTCAATTACGTTTCACATTGCCATAATCGACGTGCTAATGTTGTTTTCCTCGGCGTTTCAGCATAATGACAGAGAAACGGGCTCATAATGCATTGCTAATGTTAGCAATGACGACTCGCCGTTTTTATTTCCCAAACAATTCCTTACCTTTTCAATTCGATGACCCACCTCCTCTGTATGCGCTAACGTAACGTTACTTTGCACGAACATGCATAACTTTGTTCGACTGTCGTGAATATTTTAAATGACCATTTACATTATGTACAAGTAAGTTAGCCAGGAGAAAATTAGCAACGTTGGTGTCTGTCTTCAAATTCTTCTCCGTTTTCAGCCGTCTCCATCTTTCAAAGGCATCTCCTATACAAATCCTTGTTTTATTTCGGACTTTGTCACGACGTAGTTCGGATTCATAACGAGGTCTTAGGTTTAGTAACGTTATACATGTTTTATCCGACATGTTCATAGCTGCAGCTGCGGTAACTAGAGCAGAGCTGGCAACCGGGATGACGAAACTCTACTGACTTCGTGATTAGTAGATAGGTGGAGGGTGGCGCCTCAGACCAAAACACAACATGACAACAATAACATCAGTTGAGGGCTTTCACTTTTAAATGACAATATCCTGGCCGGACCACTGTTGTCACTGATATAAGTATTTGAAATTAACATGATTTCTTCATGTCTAGTGAGATATCAGGGCCATTTTATGATTAATTGAAATACATTTCTTACATACTGTTCCTTTAAGTAATTGTTTAAAATGGGCTCTGCAGGAAATGATGTTTCATGAAGGAAATATCACATCAACATTCTCCCACCAACGAAGAAGAGACAGTATCTCCAGTGAAAATGTGTTATTCACACCTGTATGCAAACTGAAATCCTTTCTAATGCTTATTGTTGTGGCATTTCATTATAATTAGATCTGAAGTGTTAAGCAGGTTAATAGCATCACTACCTCCAACTTCTGTTTCTGTGAGTTGCCAGGAATTTTCAGGCTCACAAGTTGGCTAGTAAAAGTTATTAATTACACCTAGGCTTTTCCTGCCATGACAAATGAAATCATCCACCGTATGAAGGGTGTACATCTGGAGACACAAGGAGGTGTATATTTGGTTTTCTGATACTGTTCCAATTGTTTCAGTAGAAGTTTGCAAAATATGTACTTATGAATAGCTGTAAGAATGAAGGGCTAGAAAATGTTATGGTGGTCTGTCTTACTCCAGAAACATAAAAGTCTACTTCACAAATGAACATTGCTCAGGAAAGAACAATACGTACTGTGTTATTGTGATTTCGCCCCACCTAAATGCCATTGCCTTGTGCTCTGTGCTGTGATGTGTGCTATTGGCGGAATGAGTAATAAAAGAATGCATAATCAATGACTGAGTAACACCAAGTGGAGCCAGGGGTCTTATTCTTCATATCAAAGTAATAACTAACTGGGCAAAGGGACTCGTTAGTTATTTGGTTTAATGGTGCACCTGTTATTAACTGTGGTCCAGAAAATCACTCACTGATATAACCTGTGATGGGAGTCTGGGTTTGTCTTCTGGCAAGCTGCAGCATGCCTCTCTGAAGTTGTCACCACTGCTGTGTGTGACCACAGGACACAAGCATGTGTGGCCAAATCTCCAAGAAATAGGTGATTGTACCATGTAACTGGAACTGTTGGAGAATACCAGATGTTAAGTTTCTCATAACTGACAATGAATAATAACATGAAACCTAACTGTCAAACTGTGTGATAATCGTCTTGCTCCTTGCACAGACGAAACCTGGTTACAAGAAATAACTGATTAGACACAGTGGGCTAAAATGGATGTGATAACCAACCTGTGCTGATAACATTGCAACAACAGTTTACAACAGTGAATCCAATGTGTGAGAGTGTGGGCAATGCCAGCATTGCCCCATAGATTGGCACAAACATCTCTAAACAGTGCAAGATTGGAAAAGAGAGAAAAGGGAAAGCTGGTTTTCAACACTAATCTGAAAAAAAACAACTGACACTGGGCCGGTGAAAAATGGGTTTTAAAAGATTTAAAGGGCCACAACAGAAACATGGATCCAGAGACTTCAGTATACAAACAAATCCCCAAGTAACCAGAGTACCTTAGGCCACAGCTTCTGCTCGCGCTCAGTAAAACCCAGCTTGTAATCTTCTAAAAAGGGCTGCGCCTCAAAGGGTTGTAGGGGAATCTCCCCAGGCAATAAGTGTTTTAAAGAACACAGTAAACTGTTAGTTAATCTTTTCTAATCTGAAAATCCTATAAAAAGACTCAAACCGACAATGATCTGATCCTAATAAGTATTATTGTAGTGAAAACCTGAAATAGTGTCAGTGTCATGGGACCATATTCATTCTAATGTAGAACCCAATAGCTGGCCGCTTATGGCAATACTGGGATTTAAATAAAGAAAAGTTCTTCAACAGAGATGTGTCAAGCATTGGCACATTCACTGCACCATCAGCAAATAATATATAAACAAATAATAATAAAAAAAAAAAAACTCTTTAGCCTCTTAAGGTAGCAGCTTGGTAAGCACAACAGAGCTTTACGTAATCATGCCAGTATGCTCAAAATGAAAGTGTTGAGCAAATACAAAACAAGGTAACTTTAGCTGAGCTGGAAGTAACTGAATAACATATTGGATAAATTGATAATTTGACGTGATGACAGCACTACTTAAACTGTGGTTGGAATTATCTTTGATGGATCAAACACCTGTATTAAATATGGTAGCAGCGTATCTGGTAATTGTCACAGTATTTCAGCATCAGTGTTAGACTGACAGCGGATTAGCTGACAAACCATCCACCTCTAATTAGAGTCATTTATACTATAGTTAAAAAAAGCAAATAAATAAATAAATAAATAAAAAATAGCCCCAGCCTAAATCTGACAAAATAGTGTTTCAAGAATGTGTGCCAGTTTGTTCCCTGATGCAGCAGAATGCAACTGGGGAGAGGAAGTGAAAGATGCCTGCCTTTCAGCTTTACCACCGCTCAGCTTTTCCTTGAGCAATTCTGGCCTTTATCCCCCAATTACCTCAAAGTAGCTGCTCAATGGCCAGTAGATGAGAATGTGTGTTTGCACTACACTCAAAAAAATAATTTGTTCAAGTTACTTAATATAGTTATGTCAACAATTTCCACATAACTGTGTTGTGTTCAAACTAATTTAATACTACTATTACAGAGTACATAATTAACTTATGTGAAACCAACAAGACTGTATTAAGTAATTTCAATATTATTTGGTCAAGTTAGCCTTAATTGATCAGGCAGTGTTCAGCTAACTTAACAAGCATTCATTACACTGACCTAACTCACTAATGTAAATGTAACTCAGTTCCAACTTAACTGACTTGAATAATCAGTACTTACATAGTTTTCTTTATTATCAAGTTGGTGATTAATGTTGGACTTACTAAAACTAGTTATGTCTACAATTTCCACACAATGTAGGTAAGTAAATTCAAATTACACACCTTAGTTCTGTGAAAAATATTATTTATTAACAAACAAAACATTCATTCATCTTCTTCTTCTGTACCCGCTAAGTCCTGTTAAGGGTCGCGGGGGTCTGCTGGAGCCTATCCCAGCTGTCATTGGGCGAGAGGCGGGTACACCCTGGACAGGTCGCCAGTCCATCGCAGGGCCCACAAACACAAACAAAACAAACAGCTAGCGTGAGCTAACATGTGTTCATATATGCTAGATTTTCACAAGACAAGTAGTAGCACCGGCAATACCTCTCTCTAACCATTCACGAATGTTCCAACATCAGAAAATATACTTAGACAGAGATAGATGCCAATTTGATGAAATCAGGCACTTGACCGAACACCCGTCAGTTTTCACACAGCAACAGTGGAGTTTGTGGAATCAGCTTCTGAGCATTCTCAGAAACCCATCTAGAACATTCTCGGTGTGATTGTGCAATTCACTCAACAGTGTTATGTTGATTTACTTAGCTGGCTTCTTTTGCTTTGACAAGTTTTCATTTTAAGTTACACTTATTAAAGTGGACTTGGTTTTAAAACCAAACACAGAAATGTTAATTAAATGTAAAATAGGATCATTTATTTAATTCAACAACTCACAGAGTTCACTTTTTTGAGTGTAGGCAGCCTAGAGATGTGTCTTTTGTGAAAAAAGGATAGTAAGAAAAAATATTGGTCTGTTCAAGTCAATTCTGAACAAATCTGGAATTATTGATCGACAGCATTAATATCATGCTTCAAAACATCTGGGAAAACTGTTTTATTACTGTATTATTTATTACATTTATACATACATTTATTATTATTTATTATTAGTAGACAGACTTAGCATTTTACCTTTTTAATGAATTTGACCTGTGGCTTCAACAACGCTCCATTTTTAAGAAATATATATAACACACCAATAATTGAAATGTGTTTTATTTATACAAATACTGATTACTTCGGGAGGTTATCTTGTCTTGACTGATGAGTAAGCCTTCAATATCTGTGGTTAGGCAGTGAGAGTGCTGTAACATAGCCACATGATAATATTGCGTAAGTTAATAATTCACTTTACTCACAACCTCAACGACATAATTGTAGTAAGTAAGTAGTAAGTAGTTACGTCTGTATAATAATCCACTTAAGATAGTCCTGAAAGTTTTGAATACAACAGATTTGATTAAAGTAAAGCTAAAGTAGACGTCTTCTATATATAAAGCACACACTTTAAAGCCGATGTGAAAGAAAAATATCTTAAACTTACCTTGAGATGTGGAGTCAGACCCAACTACTCACTCCCGGCTTGAATTTTCAAAACAAATTTTAACCTGTGTTCGGCAGCAGACACTCAGAAGGAGTGACTCAACACTGGGTAAGTTAGCCTGTGGCATTCTGTCTGCTCAGATCATTTCTACATCTCTCTCTCCCTCCCTCGCTGTCTCCCTCTAACTCACTCTTCTGTGTGTGTGTGTGTGTGTGTGTGTGTGTCTGTGTGTGTTTCTCAGGAATGTGGAAAGTATCATGGAAAATATTCTCTCCTGCCTCAAGAGTTCACATCTTTTTTTTGTTGTTGTTGTTTGTTTTAAATCAGATGTGTCTGCCTTGAGTAATAAAACAGCTTGACCAAACATAAGAGGAAGACTGTCACTACATTAAACCAGTCAAATGTTATTTTCAGACATATCTGAGGGTATTATTCTAGCTATGCAGACACATTTTTGCTTTATTATTTTGGTGAGATTTGTTGAGATTTATGCCTTCAACATTGTTGAATGTAGAAAAGTTGCCCAATACTCACTGACTGATATCAGTGTAGAAACTTGTCTTATCTAAAAATGACGATGCTGTACCAGGCAAACACAAAATATGTAGGATTTTGAAGTGTTTTGAGAGTCCCGTGCCTGAGTCATACCTGCAAACACTTTTTCACCCATTTTCCCCAAGTTTATCTCCAATTTCAAAGCCGTCTTCCTCTTACTTACATAAATTACACAAGTTGCCATATTAAGTATTAAGAACTACATTCTAAATACTGTTTTAACCAATCTGTCTCTTCAAGCTGGCAACCTACAACCTTGAGGCACTCTGCGATCTGCTAGGCAGGCCAGTTGAATGTTAATATATCGACTAGCTAACGTAGCTATTGTCAGCATGTCAGAACAAGATGGCATTCCACCTAAAAACCCAAATACACCAGCAGATTTAAGCAGAGTTGGACTGAACAGTTTCCATTTATGTTGCATTTAGTGATCATGCCTTCTGCAAAACAAATGATAAGAGAATTTATTACCAAGCCACAGACAGACTCTAATTGTTGGCCCATAATTTTGTGAACTGTGAAATGAACATATGATTTCCAACTGTGAACGTAGACGTGAGTTTCGCTCACTGGAGGAAAATAACGACGTTCAACCCCCGTTCAGGAAAAAAACGAAATTTATGGCATACAGCATGGCTTGAGCAGCTGAAAGAGGAGTCGCCTCCGGTACCGCAGAAGCAGCTGGTCCACACAAACATTTGAAGGAGTTATTTGAAAAAAACAATACAGATTCTGGTGGGGTTTTTCTGCCAATTGTGAACATGACCTGTTCATTCTGGAGTCTATGAACTTAATTCAAAATTAAAAAATGTGAACTATGAACTTAAACTAGTTCACTTCATTCTGTGCGGACTGAACTTTAAACTAGTTCTTGTTTTCCACAGCACTGCCTGTGGTTAGCAACTACAATTCAGTCAGCAAGGCAGTCAAAGAGGGGAGTAAGTACTGGCTGATGAAGTTTATTCATGTCAGTCCCCAGGTTTGTTTTTAATACTTGGATCCATTTCAACAAGAATATTACTCAGAGACCAGTAGATCATGAGTAAGTGTATGAGACATCACGTGGACATAAACCAAAGTTCCCCACACATCTGAATTAAGTCGATGTATGCGTAACTACTGGAAGGTTTTGTACTTCTTTGGCTGAAAGAAATTCAGTGTCTTTCTTTATGGTTTATGATAATACAGTCATTGAGAACACTGACATCTCTTCCGTGGGACAGCGAGCTTGCAGAGTAAGATGAGACAGAGTTCAAAAGTTCAGAAATTATGCTACCTTTCATGTTATGAATAGGAAAAATACTTCTGATGATGTTGGTTTTTTTTTTTTTATTATTATTATTTTTTTATGTTTTTGTTTTTTCATCTCTCCGGGTATTTCGGCTTTCTAAATGGACCGTAGGTGTGCATATGAGTGTGAATGGTTGTCTGTCTCTCTGTGTTAGCCCTGTGATAGACTGGACTCCTGTCCAGGGTCCAGCATCCCCCTGCGACCCTTCACAGGACAACCGGTTACAGAAGATGAATGAATGAATGAATGAATAATGCTTACAGCATTCATCGAAATAATTTAGCAAGTTTAGATACCCGCCAATATCTGCTAACCATCTCAAAGTATAGCTAGGACAAATGGGTATGCCAGTAGTTATTTGCAAGTAATACACCATAAACAAGTCTTGGACAAAAAAATAAATATAAATCTGATGACGATACAATTCTAATCATTCTGAATGGTTTGACATCACTGTCTTCTATATTTAACTCAACCGAAAGTGTGTTGCAGAAGCTGTTTATTAAGCCTCTTCTAATGGTTTTGGGGTATGTATTGTGCTCTTGTTCCCTCCGCTTACAAGGTAATTACTGACCACTGAATCATTTTCCGTTTTCACGATCATATCTTCTATGTCGCTGTATGACTTAGTTTCCTAGAACAAATTCCACTCATTTAGTATTAAGGAGGTTTGGTGACTCTCTGGTTCAGCTCTGTTTTTTTTTTTAGCTCAGTGAACAATACCAGCTGTACTTGTGTCTCTGTGTTGAGCTCACTGAGTGTATGCTGAGTCACAGGCTTTCCTGAGCGTCTTATCACATCTGAGAGTGTGCTGTTCTTTTAACGTCAAGCAAATGTGGTGTGTCCGTTCTGGAAATTGCTCACTTTCCCCATTTGTCTAATTTGAGAAGTTTCACTGCCTGAACTGCACAACCTTCTCATTTTCATGGGCCAATGTTTCTTTTAACAATCAACATTTCAGAGAACACTTGTTTTCAACCATGTTCAACCAAAGTTCAGGGTATTTCTCTTTATATTAAACACAGATATACATGAGATGCCAGTGTGAGAAGTCTGTCTTTTTGGAAAACGACAGGAGTTCAGAGGACAGAATACAAACACAGGTTGCAGAAAGTTAGGAAGCATTCAGTTTAGCTACCTTTCTAGAAAGTATGCTGTTAGATGAATAATAAATACCTGCTGCAATAGCATATATGCTAACTTCTTTAGAAGCTGCCATTGCTATTCTAGCTTCTAGTTACCATAAACTGTATAAAGAGTGGACACCATGACAACTCCTCAAACGTGAAGTCAAAGCATGTGGAGCTCCCCATGGTGGCTGGCTGCACTATAGGTCATAAACTCCATGTTAGTGGATGGGACTTGGGCCAAACTAAAACGCTAAAGTACATGCCAAATATCATCAGTCATTGTAGGTAGTTAATATAATGCTGATGTATGTTCAAGTGTCTGTTGGCATGACCTTAAGAGTAGGGAAAAAAGTGCTGTGTTTCATTTCTTTGCAACTGGTGAGGGTAGAACACAGTGCAGTATTAATTAAAAGGAAATGCCAGTCAGTCTAGAGGAAGTATGGGTGGGTATTGGGCTCCACTCTTGGACAGCACTGCGCAGACTTCCTCCAAACTCACAAGATTTGTCAAAAGTCTATGGTTGCTAAAGTCACATACACTGACTGTGTATAAAAACTGATGAACCCTCCGCAATATCATCCATGAGAGTCCCTAAGAGCGGTTTTGAGACTTAATATGGGTGGCTCTCTTGGAAGTGACTCTGCATAACTGAAGTATGAAGGGAGCTGGGCAGGCAGGTGATGCCTAGAAAAACAACAAGTGAAATGTGATAGCACCCACCTGTCACTCTAAATAATTTTAATCCTTAATATACAGTAAAAAACCAGTATATGCTTATTTGCAGCAGGCCGTAAACATATTCTGTTCTGCAGCTGGTCAGTTTCACATTAAGTTCTGGAGCCACCTTCAAAGTAAGACATTTATCTTTATCTGAATGGATTTTTATTTTCAGTGTATCTAAGTTATGTTTAACCGTGAAAGAATATTTTAATATTTTGGGAAATAAAGCAAATCCTGTCTTTCTGGTTAGACACTTTCACGTCTGTGCAAAGTATGGAGCAACAGACAGAAAGCTGCATAATACAAAATGCCTGATTCTCAGTTTTACAATACAAGTCATTTACACAGACAATAATATGAACTGGAACTAATGAACCCTGTAATTGTTTGTGAGCGTGAGTTTTCATGGTATCTATAGCTATTTAATTGGGGTATGCAGAGCTCAAACCCACACATGTTGAATTCTCAACATATTATTACTGTCATTAACCTATTTTTTCACTTGCTGTGAAACCTAAATTTAAATCCACAAAATACATGGGATGTAGAACTAAACTTTATTTCCTTATTAGGAGCTTCTCAACTTTAGAGAAGCCGTTAAAAGGTGGTAAAGACAAATTTTCCGATGTTTTAGAAGTGTGAAAATCCCTCACCCTTGACAGACCTTATTACCCTGCATGTGATCAGCTCCCTTAATAGACTTATTTTAACTGGTGTGTGCAGTTCAATTAATTTTAACATTGAAAGAAAAATGAGCAGTCTCACTAAATACTCTTAAGAAAGACAGAAATGGATATTTCAGCTGAAACACTGTTGAATCTGAATGTATTGTTCTCCTTTTTAAGTCCTATCAAATAGCCCACTGGCTAGTGTTACATCAGTTCTGTCTGTTGCAGCGGACAGGTTTGACTCAAAGGTTATGTTTGTGCAGATTGGGGTGATTACCACAGGCTTCAAAAGAACGACTTCAGCCTTGAAATTCAAAACGGCATGCTGGCTGAAATAAGGCATAACCAGTGGAGACTGGATTTATGACTCCTTTTACAGCCTTTTCACACAATGAAAAGGCTGTAAAAGCTTTTGAATACTCTTGTGTAAACCAAATATTGGCCAGTAGATGGTGATGAAACCTGCTCGTCTTGACAGACAAGTCCAAATGAGTGTCAACCATTTTATGAACTAGTGATCAATCTGAGCAATATCAAATAAAAATGTAAGGTAATATTAGAACAGGGATTTTACTTAACAGGGTTACCCTTGAATAATGAGTAACATTATGGATTATATAATAATGTTTTTTTTTTTAAATAATTCTGCATGGAAGGTTACATATTTCAAATGAGTGTTTACCCAAGCTTGCAGTTTATACTGTATTATAATTTTAAAATAATATACATTCACCAGAATCAGTATTAATTTGTAACACCATAATTTTAAGCTAAATTAAGCGATTCAGTTGGAATAAAGGCAATAGATCACTTCTTTATACTTATATTTTATTAATTTTCACTGCACATGTTCAGGGAAACACATGTCCATATGGATTTGTTACATGAATATCTATTGCACTATAGATATCTGTTATTTAAAAATACATGTCATGAGATGGTATTAAACTGGCATGGCAACGATATAAATCTTTTTTTTTTTTAATATATAATAGAGTTTGGCATGTTACTTTTAAAATTAGATATATCAATACACAGAATAATGGGCACACATCATGTACAGTACTTGACACTCAAAACCCCAGAGCAAACAAAACAGCAACCCGCCTCACTTGACGTCGATCCGTTTACAGCAGATAGCATGATCCACCAAAAATGGTTTCCTGAAGGCAAATCAAGAGCTTACTTTCAAGGAGTTTAGCCTTTATCGGACTGGCTGACGATGACAAATGTAAGTGAGTGATAACTGAATTTCGAAATAGCAGCTGTGTGAAGATCCATATCAAAAGCAAGGACTTGAATGGACAGGAACTGACGCTTCAAAATAGCAAGTGTTGGTAAATGCTATATGTCTCCATTCCACACTTCCCTGACACAAGTATATACATTATAGTGATGCCATGTTCAGTGGAGGATGATGACTGGGTAAAACGCTGAATGATGGGTAATTCCACCCATCTAAAGAGTGGAAATCAGCTATACTGAACATCAACTCACTGACCATATTCAACAAGGTCATCACTCCTGGTGAGTAAACAAACTGTGTCCCAAATCCACACTACAGCAGCCTTTTAACACATTCTTACACATAAAACTGTCCTAAGTAAATGTGTAATGGTTAATGGTTGAAAATAACAGAGTCAAACTTGAACTTACCAATGGTGTCAACTTCTATTGGTTCACACATTTAATCTTTATGTTGTCATGTAATGGTCAAGTAAATGACTTTCCTATGTAGAACAAGCTGAAATCAGAAGTTAAGTAAGTAACTACTGTAAATGCATCGAGAGAAGTGAGTTATTACACTCATCTGATGTGCAGTCACTTTTTTTTTTTTTTACAAGCTAAGATGTTACATTTAATATGACAGCACGGTTAGATATTGCTGTTCTTGGGAAACAGCTGGTATACAAGGTCTTCATCAAAGCAGTTAACAAAATGGTTGTCACTCCAAAAAACAATGTGACGGGTAAGTAGATTAAGTACACCAATCACGCATAACATTATGACCACCTTCCTAATATTGTGTAGGTCTCCCTTGTGCCTCCAAAACAGCTGTGACTCATCAGAGAATGGACATGAGCCTTCTGAGGGTGTCCTGTGGTGTCTGGCAACAGAATGTTGCCATGGGTCCTATGGGTTGAGGGGAGGGGGCTCTCTGAATCATGCCCCCTTACTCTTGATCGGTTTGGGATCTAATGAATTTGGAGGCCAGGTCAACACCTTGTGCTGTTCTTCATGTTTTTTTTTAATTGTTCCTAAACTGCTTTTGTGTGCGTCTGTGTCAGGCTGCATCCTGCTGGGGATGGCTGCTGCCATCAAGGAGTGCCATTGCCATGGAGTGGGGGTACCTGGTCTGGTCTAGGTGGGTGGTACATGTCTAAGTAACATCCACATGAATGCCAGGTACAAAAATTCCCCAGCAGAACATTGTATTGTCACAAGATGGTCAATGTTATTTATTTCTCCTGTCAGTGGTCATAATGTTATGCCTGATCGGTGTATGTTCAGCTTTGTTACTAAATGTTGTAAATTTAATTTATTTTTTTTCAGTTCAGTTAGATTTTTATATCAAGAATAAGTCCTAGGCCGAAATGGCTTGTGTGACTCATATCTGCAACCTTTAACCTCAAAATTGGAGTAAGAGATCACAGTTATGGTAAAATAAACCAATGCTTTGTAGGTGACAGTCAATACACCATTTCAAACTGACTTAACTTTGTCTGTCACCCACCATGACCCCATGACTAACAGGTTTTGCAGCTGCAGGACTGTCATTTGGCTACTGAGAGAGACATTATTACACTGATTAATTACCAGAAGATACAGTAAACGTTTAAAGCACCAGAACAAATTCCTGATGCCGTTATTCTTCTGGTGGTCTCCTTTAGTATATAGTATGGACATGGGGCACAGTGAAGGAGCTAATGATGCCAGACATATTTGCCTGATCAGAACTGGATAGCACAGGGCTAGCTTCTCACAGTGCCTTCTAAATTAAACCACATCAACACATACAGCAATGAGAAGTTACAGTTACAGTATAAAGGAGGTTATTCAGTAAAATGCTGTGTCTGTGTATCTATGCTTGTAGAGTTTGTATCTTGCCAAAGATCCCTGACAGGATCAAGGCTGTTAACGTCCTAACACAGAGACACCAAGATGATTACTAAGCATCTTAGGGCTGCGGTAGGTTTGTGAGTTCGGCTGTGAGGAAGACCGATGTTGTACACATGCTCAGGGTTTGTCTGACACAAAATATTATGCAAGTTATGGAGCAAGGGATTTTGCAAATGAACATGAGAAGAAGCGATAAGCGCAGGGCAGATAAGGGTTAACACAGCTTTGTTTTTTTTTTCTTGTTGTGGCACAGTCAGTAGCCCGCGTCAGTGCAATGCAGAAAGCAAGCAGATCCCCGAGCAGCAACACACAACCAAGCTGAGCGAGAAACACAACTCACGATTTTCACACTTGAGAACATATTGGCTGCCCAAATCCCTAACGGTGTTGAATGAATTCTTTAATACAGCACATGTCGAGCCAGGTCCATTGTCTAATTAGCTATTGACAATATTTCTGCCACTGTGAAAGGCTTGGCACAACCAGATTTCTGTACCTTTAATGAATGACTATTCTCAGAGCTCTGGAGGACATGCTAATCCGCTGCATAATTCGTTACCGCACCATATCTATTCCTTTAGTCAGCTGATTAGTATTTATAAGGTTTGGCACGGTTTTTGGCATTCCAGTACTGCTGAACCGCAGCTACATTCTCAGCACTTTCTTTTTACATTCAGCTTTAATCTGTTTCCTTAATAATTTTTTTCCAAGGTTATCAGAGGTAAGATTAAATTGGCGTGATGTTTAATCCTAAACCCATTGTTCTCGTGGCTGGTTGTGGTTGCTGTTGTTCGTCAGTGAAGCATTTTGTAGGAATCTGCCAAGCCTTTAGTTTCACAGCATAAAGTTAACAATATATTTCCTTTTCCATTTTGTGCTGTTGTCTCTGGGGAAAGAGACAAAGCCATCAGTGGTTACAAATCACGTTCTAACTATGGCATAATAACCCAAACCATCAAGACAAACTGTCACATACAGTACGTAGGCAGCAATGGTAGAAATCAGCATCTGCAGAGCAATGAGATACAAAACAAATTCACAGATCTAAGTACAAGCCTTTTTTCCTCCTGGCAAACTGTGAAATGAAACTTCATTTCCCCTATTCTAATTGGTAGTCACTGAAATTTCTATAGCGTAACACCTTGTTCACACCTTTACGCATTGTCAAGCTGACAGAAATTGAATTTCATTTGCAGCTTGTAACTCCCCTTTGCCGTAGAGCTGTTCGCTCCATTTCCCAAAGCCTTAAGATGGACACTGGATTTTTGCACTAATAGCCAGCAGCTAGCATACCAAGAATTAGCAACAAGATCACTGTTGGTTGACTTGCACCCAGATTTTAGACTTAGAATTAATGATTTTGTTAAATAGATTAATATTTAACATTTATCTGTTGAATGCTTCTGAGCTCTTTACTGCTAACAGTAAGGAGTTGTGGGCGATGCGGTGTTCTGATGCTCTAGGGGAGGAGGATAGATGATGTCATGTATAAGGAAATACAACAAACAAAGCTGTGAACAAGGCGTAATGACGATGTCTGATACCATCTGCTAAAAAGTTGCAAGAATCTGCGTCATCTGAGAAGGAGGTGCTGAGACACAGTGATGTTCGAGGACGAGCTCTGGCCTATCCGCCTAGTTCCTGTCACGAAGCTGACACTTCCTTCCAGCGATGTTGTTAGACTCAGCTGCACTAATTATAGCGCCACGTCCAACCGAGTCTGCAGTATTCTGCCTTTACCGCAAAATTGTGCTTAGGAGTTTATGTCCCAGAAGTGTTAAGGCTTTTTAAATCTCAATACCAGACATATTTTCTAAGTACTAATGAGCTATACCAATGAAGTTTAACAAGATGAATGACTAGATGAAAGAGCAGTATTAAAGGTTTACACGTCACAAATAAGCACAATCAAGTCAATTTCAAAATAAGTAGAGAAATGGTAAAAAGAATTGGCCTGGTATTGATGTTTTTTTGCCCAACTCATAGGATATGTTTAGCTTTTTTAGTCAGATAGGAAAGGTTCGCAAAGCACGTAATTATGGTTTGACGTCAGCTCATAGGCAATAAATCCTAGTCACTTTAGTTTAAATGATACACATTTCCCAGTTTTTATCTTGTTAAGACAGCTGCGGCTGCAGATATGTTGCATTATGCTAAAAAATATAGAATTCTACTCCCTTATTCATTTGTATTTTCTTGCTTCTTTCACTAAAAACCAAAATACAAAAAGGTACAACCCAACTATATATTTCAGTGCTCTGCGAACCTATCCTCCAAACACTGGCTCCTTGTCTTTCCTTTCATTGGGAGGCAGTAAGGATGAGGAGTTAGCATTAGCATTAGCTGCAGTTAATGAAGCCACAGAGTAGCCAAGGCGAGCAGGAGCGATGGCCCCAAGGTGGAAGCAAGGGAGGCAGCCAGGAGCCTGCCATCATTGACCAGCCTGAAGGAGATGACCTCCACCTTGAATCCATCTTCAGTGGCCATGCAGCGAAAGACACCTTCCTTCAGAGGCGTGTCAACCATTGGCCCCAGGACACAGAAGTCTCCAGAGAAGAGGCAGGGGTAGTTCTTGATGCAGTTGTCCTTTTCCCAGCGGTAGGTTGCATGGAAGGAGCGCACAGGGCAGGGAAGAAAGACAGAGGTGTTGGACTGAACCATCACTTCTCTTGGGGAAGTACGACGTAGCTTCAGAGCTGTAGTGACATAGAAATAAGGAGTTTTACACCTGAACGGTCTAACTGTAAATGTTGATTGTACTTCTCTCTGTGGACACAGAAATAACTCATTCCATTTTAAAGCTATTTTTTTTTCATATATATTTGTTGCTCTGAACACTCAACACTATTTTGTAGATGCCAGGCTTAATAACTTGGCAGCATGAGCACCTGCCTCAGGGCCCCAAATGTTCAGGGACCCAAAGTCCATGTAGTCCCCATATTCATTATGTGCCCTGTTGGTTATTTGATTAATTGCAAATTAGTTTGGGAATGTGTTCCATTAAAGCACAATATTAATTTGAATGAGGAGGCCCTAAGGCAGGTCCCACATTATTACCTGTTTGATACAACCCCTCTTTGCTAAACAGTCAATATGGAAACACAGATCATTTTTCTGCAAGGTCCCCCTGGTGGGTAAACCCAATATAAGATTTGCAAAGGGGAAAACGTCTTAGGTGATTACAGTTTTAGTTTCATGCCTAGCAGAAATAAACAGAAGAACTAGAAAGTGGTCCTGAGCTAAGGGACCACTGTGCACGAACAGAAATGCAGACAACAACATCCAGAAGTATGCATCTTCAACAGAAAATAAGAGGAGGATGTCCACATCAACCCTTTGAAGCCATACATGGTAAATAACAATCAGGAAATTAAATTTTTGTGCTTATAAGATGTTTAAACAAAAATAAATAACTGATAACCATTTTTCAATGTTAATTTCATTATTTTGATTGGGTATCATATTTAATACGTCAGGCATTTATATCAATCTGATTGACCACTTTTAAAAAAAAAAAAATATATGATTTCAGAACAAAAATAAATGTCAAACAAACATGTCTTTTTATGGAATTAGCCTCATATACACATGTCAAACACAACAGAGGGTTTGGCATGTGTATGTGAGAGACTAATTCTGAATAATGTCCCTAACAGCCCCAGAAATCTCATTTGATTTCTTCCCAAACAGGATTCTTTTTATGTTGCCTTGTGGTAGACTGTTTCAATCCTTGATCAGGCAAAGAGGGACTGATTTTTTTCTCTGAACTGGTAAATCTATATTTAATAGGTTATGGTAGTCCATTAATTGTGTTAGTGAAAACTGAGGAGGAGAAAAGATTATAATGACCTGTTGCACAGAAAAATCACCCAAAAATATCTAAAAAGATTAAAATTATATTTAGTAACCGTATGGAATTAAGTCAATTATCAACCTAATTTTACTATAACATATAGTGTATGAATTATAGGTTTCTAGATCATATGGTAGATTCTAATCATATGGTAGATATCCATATGATTAATTAGCAATTCATTTCCCTCCAAAAATCTTCAAAGCCAATCCTTGCAAGCAGCCATTTTGAAAATGGCTCACGGACGCCTGCTATTGACTGTGGAGCATGGCTAAACCCACCAGGGGACAGATGACAAGTACCAAATTGTACAGGTTTTTCAGGTAAGTCTTGATTAACTGGGTGGTGCAGAGGTCTCAGAAACTGATGTATCATACATGATACATCATACAGGTGACAGTATAGTGCTGCTTACTCTGTTTGACTAGCAGGTAAACAACACAGAACTGAGCTCTTGCCATAACCCCCATAACCCCAAAGAGATCGTAAGAAATATTTCGTTTTGAAATATTTTTCTCTTACAAAAATGTAGTTTTTAGTGGTTTTGATATCAATTACTGCTGTGAATACAAACAACAATTATTTTGCCATTTTGGTAATGTTGAAATATCAAGTTGTGAAGACCAATGTTTGATGATTACACAGTAACTGGTCAGTCAACTCTGAATGTAGTCAGCATCATGTAATAAATATCCATATATATTTCTAAGTGTAACAAAAGGGTAAACATGTGTAACCCTTTGTAAACTAGCACCTTAACTACACAAAACATGGCAGGCCTGTGAAGCTTTCAGATTCATATGCATACACCTCATAAAAGTAATCATCTTAAGGATCCTCAAGGACAAGAAATAGTCTATAATATAGTGGATTTCAGTTTCACTGAATGACAATCTGTCATTATCTTGCTTTACTCTAGAGTGAGGATGAGCATAGTAATAGGCTTCAGTGAGTTTTAGCCTTTGAGTGTTGAATAATGCTGAATCAGCTCAGCTGGACAGCCAAGCCATAGAGTTGTTGTCACAGTAGCCTGCTTGGTAGCTGCAACTCATTCATAGCTGCCAGCTAAAAATGAGAAGCTTGCTTTTGGTGAACACCAAAAACAGCAGTACTGGATTCTGAATGTTATCACTGTAAACACAACTCTGTGTGAAACTGGAACACATTGGCAGGGATAACAGTGATCAAGTCCAAGAACGCAGGGTTTAGAAGTGAAAAACCCATCACTGAGAATGGCTCGCTGTTTTTTTACTACGTGAAAAATAGAAAGCAATTGAAAATAAATATGACAAAGCCTACTATAAAACTTGGTGGTGTTTTGTGTAATTGCCTTCCTATTATTCCTTTGCTCCAAGATATCAGTTAAAAGATTAAAACACATTGCTTCTTCACATTTTTAAATCTCTATTTTCTGAGAAATCAGATCGAAACTTGTTACTGTGTCCATAGGCAAAACATGTGGCCTCAGTGACACAACTGGGAATAAATGCAGTGTTAAAGTCAGATCACTTGAGTAGATAGCCGTCCCTTCAGAGGCTTGTAGTTGTCACGATTAGACGAGCTTATAACTGGGTTTTAAGCTGTGAAACAGGCCAAGCCGTTAAAAAAAAAAAAAAGTCTCACCCTGTGGGTTTTTGGACTGTTCAATTATATGATAATCATCTTTGTACTGTAGCTGCTCAGAGAGGTTCATTTTTTGTTCAGTTTAATTAAGATCCAGAGAGAGTGGGAGAGAACAGATAAGGGCTCACCGGCTGCTTCCCCGCAAACTGAGGAGTTCGAATGGTCCAGATTCTGAATGAGTGTCCTGTTAAAAAATAATAGAGGACATATTAGAAGCATGAAATACTACCACAAATGATTTATGAGTCTCTGCATCAACCCGCTGTTAGTCACAAATTAAAACATGCAGAGACAAATCATTCGACAATGTTGAGACGGGAAAAAAGGAGAAAGGACTCAAAAACTTATTATAGCATGATTGATTTTCCTATATTTGAAATGGAAACGCAACCCTGGAATTTCTTAACCAAATTAAACACAGTCCACATATTAGTTATGGAGTTCTTTAGGGATTTTGGTGGTTGTCGTGTTATTCTTTGAACTGCAGTTACTTTGTAGCTAAAGCAAATTTCATCATCTAATATCATCTCATTACGTCTGACGGTACTGAGGCTGTGTTTTTAAAATTGCGTTGCCTCTTATCTCCTGCCGGCTCAAGTAAAAGCGGCCAATAGCTCTGCAGCAGTGACGTCATATCTAATCATACCCAGTTGTGACGTTGTATCCAGGCGGGATGGCGATGCACTTCCTCCTGGCCTTGTCCCAGGCGCAATACGGATCCCGGGCAAGGATGCACTCCCTGCATGTGTTGCCATAGCGACTACAGTCAGCCAGTGGCAGTCGCTGGACCTCCATCGCCGTACCAACATACAAGTGTCCCTGAGGAGGAAAATATGTGATATAGTATGTGCCTTTTGGACTCAATGACCACATGGATATTACTGAAATATATCAACCAATGTTTTGCAAGTCAGATGAAGACCATTCCTCTGCCAAAAAAGCTGAAAGCATATTTGATTTTTAGGGTAACGGACCATCACTTTTGTAGTTATTTCACTTCTTAGACCATTTTTTAAAATTACTTTTTAAGTGAAATGATCATCTGATCATCATCTATGGCTCTGAAAAAGCCTTAATGAAAACATGAATTATCTTATTTTATCTTTTTTTTTTTATCTCATTAACAAGTAATTCTTAACAAATTATACAAGAAACTGTGAAAAACACATTTTTCCCTTTTTCTCATCTGGTCACAGCTGCAGCTTAATGTCATTAATCTTCAGTACATGCACAAGGGGGTTTTGCAGCCTTCTCCAGCATTGTTCAAGCCCTGATGTATTATTTATGATGAAAATGCAGATGAAGCCACCCTCTACACGGTGCAACAGTATTACTCATACCTTTTGGGAGTCGATGGCCATGTTCAGAACGGGGCCCTCATTGTGGAAAAGGGAGTACTGAGATATGATGAAGGCCTCCTCGCTGGTGTGAAGGACTTTGAGAACTTTGCCTTGTTCTGTAGAAACAAATAAAGAGGAGACATTGTAAATGTAGGGGAGGGAGGGATCACAGGTCTGCAGTCTTACCTGAAAAAAGACACATTGTTGGAGTCATGTGTTAAATATTGTCTTTTCCAGTTTGGAGGGCTACTACTGTTGCAGTATTACTTTCGTTGTATTTCAGGACTGTCTTACATATTCTGTATGTCATGGTAGAATAGGCTTCATCTTTAATGACACTTGATGAACCGCTGCTAGTTTGCTAGGTGACTTCCTGCTTAATGCATCATGGCACAGCAGTCGGTACAACCCCTAATACCTATTACTATTAATGCCAGAACACATCAGTATTTTCAGGTGTTTCAAAACCATTCTTTAACTCATTCACTGCCCACAATGTCCTGTCATGTAATAATATTTGACTGTCAAATAAGATATAGAGACAACAATATGGACATAATTTCCTAGGAGGGAATACTAAGGAATACTTCTTGAACTTGTGCGTGTGCGTGTCTTTGGAAAAAAAATAAAAAATAAAAATTCAGTTGAGCATGAGCATGATGAAGTATGCCTCATGAAGTATGTTGAGTAGTTTGAGCACTGCTGTCACCTAGTGACGGGAGGCTTGTTTATCATTCAAGCATGAATAAAGACATTAATACATTAAATGGATCAGTCATTATTTTAGCTGTGAGCCATCACTTTGCTTCATACAATGAGCTGTTATAGACGGTTTACAGGATCTAGCATTTCTCAATATTATTTTATTTAACAATACTTTTTTTTGGTTCTGTCTGTTTCACTGGACACAAAGCCAATGAACACATTCTGCCCTGACTGCACAGTGTTCCTTTTTATTTCTTCCTTGCCAAATAAATTGACAGAATTAAAGGCTCCCTGCAGAAAATACTATCCAGCTTGTGTTGTCTTTTGTCACATCCTAGATAATTCTTCCTCCCCCACTGTGAAAATGTGATTACAGTGATACCTTTTTATCTCACATCCTCGTTTCCTGAATGCTCCCTCCTCTCTGAGGCACATTAGTAATTAGGCAGCCAGGTTCTTGCTGTCACTTGGACTTTTTTGTCTTCAAACTGCCTTGTCTTCTTCATAGATTTCAAATATTTTTTATTCTCTGTAGTCAAAGATAACATTTCCCGTTGTATGCAGTTTACTTTCTTGATGATTTCTATGACTCTTCAGTCCTGACTACACCTATTTTCAGCTCTTTCATCAGCAGTGTATCTGCACAAAGATAGCTGCAAGACACTCTGAAGGGGGAAAGGGTGACAACGCTGAACTCATGTGGCATCTGCAGATTGAATCTGTTTTTATATTTATCCAGAGAGGGTTTGCTGAGAGTGATGTTCTTTTGGAGTAAACTCCACAACCCTGTCACATCTGTGCAGCGACTTGTACTTATTGTCTAAAAGCTTTGATTATTGTACAGACAGCTAACACACAGTATAACACATTTTTGCAGCTGTGATTCAAACTCTCCTTATTCTACTAACAAGATCCCTTCTTGTTAAAGTACAATCGTTCGCTAGTCCAGTTTATATTTTACCCAGCCAGGTACCACCTCGGCCTGCCTCTGTAACCTTTAAGCTACTGGCACCTCAAGAGTCACAATGTGTGAAAAGAAAATAGCTTCTGAACTCAAACATAAAGTCAACTTGAAACAAGAGCAAGCCCCTAACATTCCTTCTAAGCTGCCTAAGGGGACCTTTCTGATGTATCACCTCCATGACTGAAATCGTCCAAGCAGCTTTACGTTCTCTGTTGGTCAGTCTGGCAGTGAGTTACAGGGAAAAAGGAAATCTTTTACTATAGCCTGTTGAGGTCTTTTCTGAATCAGAGACTAACAACCCCAGTTTCTCCACTGACTTATAAAGGCCAGCAGCATTTCATAAACCCTATGTTGCTTTTTCTGAAGCAACTCTTAAGGGCTCTGGCACAACATGCTCGTAATCAGTTATAGCTGGTCTGTTGAACTCCACTGACCAGCTGTTGATCCTTTGGATGGTTTGCATTTTTCTTTTCATAGACCCATCTTTGTCTAGATCCCAGCATACTAGGAATTAAGTTGTTATTGGACAAATCTTTATTGTGGTATTCATGCCCCGGACAGTAGTCAAGGAGCGTATGGACTGTACATACCACTCAGTAGACACCCATCCCAGGCCACCTTGCCGCAATGTTGGTTAATTGCATTTGCGCATCACATATGATCTGTACAGTGATCGAATGAAAATGTTTCCTGTTGACATATACAAATTCATCATGTGATAGCACTTTTATAGCAATGTGTGTCGATAGCTCCGATTAACATTTGGAAAACTGACTCTCGCTGCAAATTGTGGTTTTATGTTGACCTCTTCAGCTGCATTGTATGGGAATTTGATATACCTGGCTGACAGTCCTGATCAGTCAGCCAGCTCCCTCTGGAATGCCCCGGTTGCTAGGAACCCCAGTGTGGCCAGCACCTGTATGGATATAGGCAGCACATTGCCCCTCGCTGTGTCGCGCTCCAAGGCCGGCCACATCTCTGCGCACATTTCCAGGAGGATTGCCCTCGGGAACCTAAAGCAGCTGAGCTAGTTGTTATCATGTGCCAGTAAATCCTCTCTGTCTCTGAACACATGCTTTCTTCATATTCCACCATTTACAATTGTGCATGCTTTTATATCCACTCATAAAATTGCAGACACGTGGGTGTGTTAATTATTCATCAGTGTTAATAGTTCATGTGTCTCTGATGTGCACATCACTCAATCTGAGGACTAATTGTTTTTATGTTTATTTATTATAACAGTTTCCCAGCATCACCTCAAGTGTCATCAAAGGAACATCAGCTGTAGAAACGTGCGTACGCCAGCCATGAAGTTGGCGTGAGGCACCGCACGTTTCCACAGTCATTTCACTCTTCATACATCTGAACTTTGCTCTGAAAAAGAACGTATGCCACAGTTTTGTGCATATGCGCCCTTTGTATATGAGGGCCTTCAGAATTTTTTCATAATATTTTTATACTTGTGGATTTCAGAGCATTGCCACCTGACACAAGTAATCAGATTCAGTGAAGCTCTCCTTGAAGGCACAAAATTATTTTTACATTTGTTTTTTGTATACTAAACCAACAGATTTTAATGTGTAAAACTGGTGGAGTTCCCTTTTAAGACACTTCTGACCAAAAGTGACTCTGAAGGAAGACCCACCAGAAAATACTTAAAACACCAACCATTAAGAGAGATAGAAATTACTTATCACTGCAACCAAAATACTGCAAAATGGTCCATTCTTCTCCTGAGTGTAGCCTAAAACATTGAGTAATTAATTAGTCAAATGATCAAGGAACTAAAAACAACCATATTCATTTATTTTAGGAAACATTACATTTGGACTCTGGTCGAGCAACTGCTCTTTTGCAACTTGCAACATTTTGTTGGCTATGTTATGAAGATCACAGCTATTGAAGTATCTGGTTATTATATGCATACATTCTACTTATTTCTCCACCAGTGATCAAAAGGCAATCTACTTTGTCTGTTGAGGATTGTCAGCCTGCATCTTTTGCGGGAGTCCCAGAGAGGCCAGTTAGATGGATATAAAAGTCAGGCTACATTGTGCACTAATTAGCTAATCAGGGCCATGGCACTGCCCTGTCAGTTTCTTCTAGGTCATCATTTTAAAGTGACTTCCTTCAGCCTCCAAACACATCACTGCCAAGCAACTGTGACTGAAATAAACAAGATGTGTGCCTCTGTGGGTGCAGGAATGAGAAAGATGAGAGGAAGTTGGATTAACTATGTTTTCTGCCACCGACAAAATTCACTTTTGCATGGCACCAAAAGCTGAGTCACTCTACTTGAGTCGATAAGCGTTGAGATGAGAAGACAAACGGAGAGAAGATAAACATGGAAATATGGTTTATCATAACAGCTAAGATTACAGCTCTCACTTTCTTAAATTGTGCAGAAATATGACACACAACGGAGTGAAAAATATATCACAAATCTTGCAAAAAGTGTATGGTAACAAATCAACTGATGGTGGCGGTGGTGGTGGATGTAAATTTCATCTGAAAATGATCCACTGATGTTTTAATTAAAGACTGTGATAAAAAAATGGATATTTGCAGCTATAGTTCTGCTCAATCTGTCCCACTTTTTATTTGGTGATAGGAAAAAATAAAAGTAAAAACATTAACATTACAATTATTCTCTGTTAAAATAATGAGATGAATGTGTCCTGTCTAGTTTTTCTATAAATGGAAAATAAAAATAATTTTGTGCTTACCCCGTCATGTGCTTCCTTGGAGGCTAATATATTCTGCATTTCTCCCTTATAAAACACACCAATTATCTGACAGTCTTGAATCCAGTATTGTTTAAATTCTGTTTGCTAGCTTGCAATCTGCTCTGCATTTTTCTTTTCTTCCATCATTTTAAAACCAAACTGCAGACCATAAACTTGGAATAATTTTGTTTTCAGACACAGTCCTCTTTTTAATCTTATTTATACCTATACCTACTGTATACCAGCCTGATACTGGGGTGATATCACCCTTTTGAAAAAGCTCTTAATCTGAATTGCTTGCCATTAAAAGGATTTCTGTTTCACTAATATGGCTACTACTCTTCCTGGGGCTCATTAGTACACAGAGATATAAGTAGAAAAAAATCTGTCCATTTACACTTAATAATACTCATCAGTTAGATGCCCTGTTTAAATAGGGGTTTTAACATGAATTAAAAGGAACCCCAAATGTATGTGGAGGGAAACACTGCATAAAATTAGTTGGGGAGTAATTTAAGCAGGACATCTGCTGTGTGTATAGAGTAAATGTTGGTGTTTGGTCTGATTTTGAAAGAGTATTCTCACCAGACAAAATGCATTAGCCCAAACAGAAACATGCACCAGAGTCCCTTTACAGCCGGCTAATTCAATTAAGTTTATCTGGTCTTCAACTGGAGCACCCTTGTTGAGGATGAGCTCATCCCTTTCAATGGTAATTATTGTTCGAACAGTGATATTTGCTCTCTTGGCTACCATGCTAATATGAGCCACCGCTTGTTTAACAGCACAGTCTTTTTGTGAAAGATATTTATTGGAATTTCCATCACCAGGGAAGACTAATACCCCTGGCTGCCCAAAATGCATCTGCTTCGATTTCACTGTCACTGGTCTCGAGGTGGACCCTGGCTTGTCCGCCTCTGATTGGTTCAGACTGCTCTAATGCAGCGATCCATCAGGACGAGCTGTCTGTCTGCTTCACTCACTAAAGATTAAATTATTTCAAGATGAGAGCTTCTCTCCATTATTTGTACAGATACAAGAGCTCGTTGGGAATTAATTATGCAGATTGATGAGCTTGATCTGTTACAAGGTCTGAATATTTATAGCGTTGAAGTGAAGGTGATGCAATACTGAAAAACAGGAAACAGGAATGCTTTTAAACCTGAAAAGAGAAATCCTAGATTTCAACCCTTTAATCAAGAGTCAGTCGCTGTTCTTGAAGAAAAAAAAATGTAATAAAAAAAAACAAGAAGCATTCTGTCAGTGTGTAACAGCAGATCAGTACAACCTGTTCCCCTGGCCTTGGATACCAGTGTGACTCAAACTGCTCCAGTTTCTTTTTAGGCCACCACAGAGACCGTGGCTGTTCATAGCTCTCCATCCTTTCCCTCCTATTACTGACACAGATTGTAAAGCCCACAGCGAGAGACCATCAACTTGTCTTTTTTAATGCTATATTGTTTGCCATGTGTTAAAAATACAACCAGCCCAGAAAGGCCTGATGAATGACAAGCACATATCGACTGCAGCAGTGAGAAATTGCACTCTGAAAGATGACACTTTGCTCATCTTTTGGTGAACTTCAGAGTGGCGAGACACTCATACACGCATGAGCATATGACTTGTGATGGTTGCCATAGCAATCTCCCTGAGGCACAACACAATTTTTGAAGTAACTGCTGTGGGCAACAGCAGCGGCTCAGAATGGCTGCTTTAAACACACAGAAGGAGTGAAGGCCAGCAATTGTCTGACTAGATTTTCAGCAGAACAGATTTTGACTTTTTACACACCTTTTTACTTCCCGACTCTTGAATTATATATATATATATATATCATAGACTCCACAATGAACAGTTTGCGTTCATTTTTTTTCTTTTTTTTTGCAAATGAACAGCTTCAAGCTATTCTTGTTCAATAGAATCTCTGACTGACCTGCCCATCCATCCCCAGCCTGTCATATTTTTTCCCACCAGGTTCTGTACTGCTCTCTCAACCACTGACTGTATATACTAGGAAATAACTCAAATGCTTGTGTGGACCAGCTGCTTCTGCGGTGCCAGAGGCGGCTTCTCTTTCAGCTGCTCCAGCTATGCTGTATGCCGTAAACTGCACGTCAGCTTACAGCTGTCGTGAACCTTTTTTTCTTTTTTTTCTGAACGGGATGAACATCGTTATAATATACTCCAGATTGAGCGAAACTCACGTGTACGCTCACAGTTCACAAAAATATGAACGCGTTGAATGAACGTGTTCAACGAACGTTTTGCTTAGAGATCTAACACGTTTTCTGCAGCTCCAAAGAGCTTTGTAGTTACTCTTGACATCACAGTTTTGGCTCTGCAACTCATTCACTGTTTGGTTCAGTTGCAGCGACCAAACACTTTCCCCTCAACATCAAGCAGCTGTTTTCAGCTGTAGAGTGCTGATAAGCCAAGCAGGCAAAGTTTGTAACCAGAGGACTGAACTGAAATATCTAGAGGTTAAAGAGCTTTTTTTCCCTTGGCTTGTAGTTCCTTGTTTTTCCTTCTTTCTTCTCTTGTGTTTCTAGCATTTTTATATGTTCCTTGTGCCTCTGAGTGTTTCCTTGTCTAAGTCTCCCTTGGTATCTCTGTGTGTGAGTTCTATTGTCTTATCACGTCCTGTTTTCTTTTGGTACTTACCTACCTTCTTTGTCTCTAGTGGTTTTACTTCCTCCCTCTCTGTGTTTTTCCTCCAAATTTTGCACTTATCAGTCCAGCTCTTCTCCTTGTCAGTTGTCAAGTGCTCCTTGTGTAGTTACTCGCTCGTCGCATTTATTTATTTATTTATTCAAATGAAGCCCACTGTCATGAGTATTTGACTGACTTCCGTGGTTTTGTGTCCCTGAAGTATAACACTTGTGAAGAATATTTTTTTTTCCAATGTCAAATCAGATCCCAAAATACTACTAGAAAGAGCCTTTTGTTCATTAAAGCATTTGTGTTATGCACTCTCTTACCTGCTGGTGGCAATCTATATGTTCTCTACATGTCTCCAGTTTTCTGTGACTCATGGGGATGACAGAGCTGCAGTTATGTGATCAGTCTGCAGTTTGTGAAATTCCCATTGGTTTATTTGCTTTAGCAGTAGTTTCCTTTTTTTAGGTTATAGGAAGCACACAGGTCTGACAGCTGCAGCAGGGTTTGCCTAGGTCACTTGCTGTTTTGCTAAGATTGAGTGGTCTGTCATTTCCTTTTGACTTTCTGTTCTGTTCAAAGTTCACCCTTTATTCAGCCTACTGCTGAGTGTACACATTACTCTGTGAATGAATGGATGGGTCATATGCAGGAAGATAATTTCCCCACGAGGCATCAATAAAGGATTTATAATATTATATTATCATACAATTTAGCTGGATTACCTTTAGACATTCAGTATTCTAAAGTGCCCCAGTTCACTGCAGCTGGACTTTTTTGATTCTTGGGTTTCACAAGAAGAATCACTGTTCTACCGGCCACATGGAGAGTTCCAGGTTCTATTCAGGACTATCTGTGTTTGTTAAAGAAATCCAGTTGCCTTACTTAAGCACTGGAATCTTCACACATATTCAAAGCACAATAATATGGCATGGGTTTGTCTCTCAGCTTGTTTAGAGTCCTCTATTTTCTAACATCTGAAATAATTAATGCAACTTTAACAGGGACTCCAGTTCCAGTGGTTGATCTACATATGTTAGTATCTGCATACAGTTAGGTTTAGGCTAGTGTTAGTATTAAAATAAAGGTCAGAGTGAGTGGGCACCGACAGGCAGAGGTGGCCATATGAGGCGGCAGCTTGTGCTGAATGAAAAAACACATACAAGGAATGGGTTCGCTACTTTTAACCCATCCAAGTGAGCACCCAGGGAACTGTTTTCAAAGCTCAAAGCTGCTTATTTAACCACAAGTCAGTACAATCACCAGATTCAAATTTAGAAATATGATGTGTCACCAAAAGCATACTGCTACACAGGAAATAGATTTTAAAAACAAACACTGATGCATGCACACACACACCTGTTCCGAGGTACAGGACGCTGTAGTGCTCGTCGTTGACCGCCAGGACAATGTCCGCCACTGTATGTGTGATTTGGTCATCCGTGGTGAGGTCGAGAGCCGGACCAACAGGCCGAATCACGTCTTCAATTTCTGGGTGGTATCTGATTACCCCCAGGTTTTTGATGTTGTTTTGACTTTCAGCTGTCAAGGGGTTTTTGCGGACACACTGAGGAGAGAAAGGATGTAATTGATTCAGACCAGGATGCCCGCTTGAATAAACAAAACACCTTCGGACTATGAGCTTGAAATTGCTTCTCTTTTATCAGCTCGGGCCTTTCAAAAATAGCAATTCAGTCTTTTTGCAGACTCAGCACAGTGACAAAAAAATAGATAAATAAAATTCTTTCTTACCATCCCGGGGCGATTGCTGCCGAATGGACTACTGTAGCCCTTCAGTTTAGATGTGGAGAAAGCATGGTCAATATCTTCGATGGAGTATGCACAGATTACTGTTTTGCCCCTGAACAGAGGTGGAGAAAAGGATGATTATATTCACAATAAAGGCAAGACAAGCAGTTATAAGGGCAATCATCAGCTTGAAATTGTCAGCTAACTACTCATGCTATAGTCTCAACATTCATATGACATCCTAAGTAAGTGAAACTTCCTGTTTTAGGTCTGGTTCTTGTTCATGCTTTCTGATCTTGTCCTGTATGGAACGTCAGTCACTGAATTAGTTGTATTTTATCCTGTTTCTTCAGTCTCACCGTTAAGTCCACCTAAAAACTTGTTTTCAGTTTGTTCAGTATTAGTTTGTATGCTATTGTGTTTAACTGTGACCTGATAAAGGACTCCAACTGAAACAAGCTTTAAGCTTAGCCGTGGTTAAAATTAAAAATCCATTTTGTCAGTGCAGAGTGCGATTATCGTCAGTCCTTGCTACATTCCAGTGCATCTCTCTTTTGTTTGCACTGGACAAAGACGCACAACTTCATAACTCACTGTATGTGAAAAAGAACAATGTTTTACTTTAGCTGGTATGTGACTGGAATAAAAGACTTATTTGACTTATTTTGGAATTTAAATTATGCATCATTTATCTGATTATACATTTAGTAATACGCTTCTCTCTACTGAAGAAAATTACAAAGCATTCTGTTCTGTACTTGTATTAGGATGATAACTGATATCAGTGGATCATGATTTGCATACTTAGTGGAAACTATTTGAGATTTTGAATCCATCTGAAAACTGCTGTCACAGTAAAACATATGTAACATGACAAACTTTGTTTTAAAATCAGTGGGTGCACAAGTGTCTTTGTGCTATTTATCAGTTTGTTGTGAATATACCAAATTATTAAGTCGACTGACAGGCTTGAACCTTAGATAACCCTGGTTCCAGAGTTTTACCTTCAAGGGTTTTGTTTGTGTTCCAGCTCACCATGCGTTTGAAAAGAGGCCATACAGGACACCAGCCCTTTTGTCCTGAGCAGTCAGCACCACCGCCTGCTTCATGTTGTTGTACTGCTGCTGACTGTTTCCAGCACTGCACATCACCCGTGCCTTCATAAAGGTGGTCCAAGAGTCTGACAGCAGGGCTCTGATGCCCCCTTCATCAACCTGGATATGACATAGAAGAACTGTGACAACGAAGTCGCCAGACAGGTTTCCAAAATGATTATGAGTATTTCTTTGTGTCCACTTCCAAAATACCATCCCCTAGCCCAGGCCACGTATTTCCTCTTTCTGGTATTTTGGAAAAGAACTCTGTGATGTCATGGAATTTACCAGAAATACTGCACAACTTCTCAGAGCATTTAATACACAGACACTGGTTCAACATGTGTGTAACCTGGTTTAGCACAAAGACTGTAGGTAGGTGGGACAAAGCAAGTCTAGAGTCACTAAAGTCAGCAAAGTAGGGCATAAGAGAATGCAGTTTTACCAGCTACCACAATACACAGTAATGGAGATATTTAATGAAAGATACCTGGTGCATTTATTGTAACTTAGCACAAACACTTATAGCAAACAGTATATAGAGCTTGTTCTCTACAAGATACTCCAAAGCTGACTCATGTACATGTTATCGTATGTGTGGATATCAGCATGGCGTAGGAGTCATGTTGTGTGATATCTGCTGGCATTTTAGATTTTTTTTTATCATATCATGGCATGGAGTTTGTCCCATCCCTTGACATGCATGTCATCTCAACGCTGTTTAGTGATATTCAAAAGCTTAAAATTTATATCTATAACACATTGCAAAGTTTAACAAGATAAAGTCAGGTGTACTGCTTACTTCTTAATTTTGAAGAGGTTAGATGAGATGACATTCATCTGGTAAAACCAAATTAAGAAATTCCATGAATGCTTGAGACAGAGCCATCAGTAAAAATAAAATATAATTTGATTTGGACCCAAGTTTGACATTCATTTCAAGATTAATTCAGAGAATAAATCATGAATCACGAAGGACACCCCGGATGTCTTATCTTTGAAAGCTAATTAAGAAATGTCTGCTTTGACATTACTGATTGGAAGGTTTTGTGAAAGGCAACATGCTTACAAGTTTGTTCCCAGACCTGTGCAGCAGCACTTGTAAATCCTATATCCAGGTCAGATTCACCTTATAAAGTATAAAAAAAGGGAACTTGTAAGGAGTGGGGGCGGCACAGTGGCTTGGTGGTTAGCACTGATGCCTCACAGCAAGAACATTCCGGGTTCAAATCCATGGGCCGACAGGAAAATCTGCTTTGAGAATACTGTTCCCTCCAGTGCTTCTCAGATAACAAGCCATGGATTAACCCTGATATTAAAGCTCTGCTGAAGGAGAAGAAGAGAGCTTTCAGATCAGGGAATAAGGAGGAACTGAGGACTGTGCAGAAGGAGATGAGAAGGAAGATCAGGGAGGGAAAGGCCAGCTACAGGAGGAAGATGGAGAAGCAGCTGCAGCGACAGAACATCAGAGGGGGGTGTGGAGAAGCCTGGAAACCATTTCGGATCGGCAGTGGGTCAACGATCTAAACTACATTTCAATATGTTTGAGCAAGCACCCACTCTTCCCCCCATGCAGCCGCTCACTCACTTGCTGACACCTGGCTCACATACAACCACTTCACACCAGGATGGACCCACTCATCCCCCACCCCGTGCTTCACAGGAGACCAGGTGAGAAAAGAGCTCAGGAAGATAAAAGCAAGGAGAGTAGCTGGAAATATTCAGAAGGTCTTTCCTTCCTGCTGCTGTTAGGCTCCACAACGAACATGCTTAATATGCAATATTATCACTCCTCAAGGTTCCACACTTTTACTACTTACCATGTACTGTGTACAACTTCATACCCCAGTTACACCTGGTCCATCTGTGCAATATGTTCATTATATTTTATTTTATTGTTTATCTTTTATACCCTACACTTTTTACTCTTGATATTTTTTCTGCCCTTTTGTATGCTGTTGTACACTGCAATTTTCCCATTGCAGGACAAATAAAGGTTTTTCTTAATTCTTGATTATTTGGCTATCACTTTTGAGGAGCTGTTCTGCCATCCATCTTAATTTACAGTCTATGCTCCAAACACGCAAGATGGCACTGCCCGTATCCCTGGAATCCTAGCGTCAGTTTGGCCATTGGGACGAAGTGGAGACCCATTTTTTCTACACCCTATGCTTCGAACTAATTAAAAAAACTGGACTTTTAAAAAATTACAGGCAATGTAAGTGTGATTTTTGTCTTACCGTGCATACTCGGCCTATACGGGCCCTGTATGGCTCCTCATCCACTCTGGCGGTCTTGTTGATCTCACTGAAGAAGAAGTAGATCTCCTCCTTGAACTTTTCCGAAGATGGGATTATGGCTGCACCGGCAAACTGCGGATCTGACAATGAGAGTTACATGAGTCAAGATATCCAAGACATCTCTTGCAGTAAGTGTAGCTTTATTTCATGATTGTAAATTAGTTTTGGTTTAAAGTAGGACTGACAATATTAAAATGATACTGCGTAAATCAACATGAGGATAAATGGCTCATCAAAATGGATGGGTTTCTGACAGCGAATACACCTACATGTTTTCCCCATGGGAATGATAGTAGATGATTTACAGAGAGTACCACCCACCATCTCCATATGCATTAGTCTAAACCTGTATGGTGTCTGCGTGACTATCCTACTCCTACTCACTTAGCAGCCAAATGTTCTCTGTCTTCAGGAGTTTCTGGGAGCCAAACGTACGCCGGATCGTGCCAGCGTGACCTTCCACCGACGACATAGCAGAATACAGACTCCCGTCTGAGATGGCACAGAAAAAAGCATAAGAGAGGGTGAATGGAGGGTGAAAAAAAGAGAGGGCACACAGTAAATTTGATGGATCAGTGCAAGTTTCAGAGGGAGAGAGATTGGAGCAACACAGAAGGGGATTGACTGAGGCCAGAGGAGAGGAAGATACTGAGAAGAGAATACTAAACACAGAGTGTGAAAGCAAAAAGAGAACAAATACAGAATAAAAAAAGGGGGAGGGGGGGTAAAGCAAAAGCAAAGAAGACATCAAGGCAGGAAAGCTTTCTGCACAGTTGAGCAACTACCAGTCAACATATTCCTCCAAAACCACTTAGAGTTCTGTCTCCATAGCAATGCAGAGGGGGAAGCATTTGAAATCGCGGCAGTAACATCTTAATTAGGACTGATTGTTATTTGAATGCCGCTCAGCTCAAGCGAAGTGCTGCCTCTTTGCTTCCACAATCGATGGAAGAGCATCCTGCAGCGCAAACTCACCTCTTACTGATGAGAGTGTCTCTTAAAACAATCCATCTGCGTTAGATGGTTTAGCAAACAGACTGTTTGTGTGTGCCTGTCATCAAGCACTAAAACTACTGAAAGGTCACTTTAATTAGAAGCATCCCAGTTTCGTTAATGTGATGCACTGCTAAATGATCACGCCATTAAGAGTTCCATTCCCCATGGAGTGGAGCAAGGCATTAAATGTGACAATCTTGTGAAACTGATAGACACAAACACAATGATACAACAGCGGTAGACAGATATATGTCTCTTGATTGTTTGGCACTCAGGGTGGTGTGATGCCTTCATTTTGTTCTTCACTTGACAAATTTCATATATGATCTGCCAAAGTGCATCTGTGTACTTGCTTAATTTATTTTTTCCGTTTTTTTTCTTCCACTTTATGGGGGTTGGACGTGTTTTTAACTTCTGCCTTCTTGCCTTCAAATGGACCTTGAAAACCTATGGTTGCAACATGAGAAGAGGTGTTCACAAAATATTTTTGATTCAAATGGGTACATCAACCCTAATGCGCGGTTTATACCTCCGCATCAATTTGATTCCGTAGTTAAAGTGACAGCCCATGTCCTACGCAGACCGTAACGGCCAAGCCTGACGTGCACCTCCCCAGAAATGTTAGTATTTCCGGCTGCTTCTACATCTCCACAATTTTTTGAATTGATTGTTTTGGATCAATAACGATGGAACACATCAAAGAAAGGTTAACTGAGGAGGTTTGTAGGATTCATCTTTGGTGAAAGTTGCAAAAAAGTTTCAGACGCCAGTGCTGAAAGTGAAGCAGGAAGTAGAAAGTGAAGAAGGTAGTAGAAACAAAAATTAACCCAACGGGCAAAAAAAGACAGTGCGGACTAGTGTTTGGGTAGCGTTTTTACAGAGTGAGCCAGACTGACGAGTGCACAAGTATAAATGGCTGGCACCCGCGTATGCAACGTGCGTAGGTTAGCGAGAACAGCACTGCCATTTAGCAAGCCAACAACATTGCAACTTAATGTAGAAGATACAACGGCACAACTTTGGTGAAAAACAAAAAAAAATAATATTTTACTCAGAGATATAAAATTACAAAGGAATCTCTATACAACTGAATCACAAAATATTAACTTACCATTAACCTCCGTCATTATAGAAAACGTCAGTGAACACGTCATAACTTGTGAACTTGGACATAAAATAACTTTTTCCAGTCACAAGATTGTGAATACCAGAGCGGGGAGCCCTTCTCATGAACATAGTTATCACCCATTTAAAAGAAACATAAGGGTAGGAAATCTTACACCACACTATACAGATACAAAAGCCCTTGGGGACCAATTTGGGATTTAACACTAAACTCAGTTTTCCAGTTCCCTAAGCAGCTAAATGCTGTGGGTAATGCCATACTCTTATATATATAAACAAGAACATTGTTAAACACGTGAGGCTTTGCATGACTTGAATAGAAGGTGGTAATAAGAGACAGATCACCCCTGGGAGCCCAGGACTCACAAGTGCCGCTCCGCTGCTCCTGACTCAAATGAGCAAAGTTAATATAAAGAGCTTAAGGTAGCTTTGTTCCAAAATAAGATGCGTCACAGAGCAACCACTTTCAAAAACTGAGGTAAGACTTATGAAATGTTGAGACTCTTCTTACAAAATTGAACGACTCCAAGTGAGACTTCAGTCAGAAAAACAATTTCTTGCTTAACCCATCCATCGACCCGTACAATCCTTTTAGAGTTGTTACATTGCTCCTGAAAGACATCTCGTTTCAAGAGTGGGAAAATTAGCATTCACTCCCCGTAGTCAAGACAACTCAACCAAGAGTGTACTAAGAGGCTGAATGTCAACCAAAACTGTGTGACATGATTTTCAGGAATGTCGACGTACTCTTATACACAGAAACATCATAACTTTTACCAAAACTTTGCAAATGTTACCAATGTTTTGTTCATCTTTCATAAAACCGTACGTTTGATAAAATACAGCTATTTTTATGACTAACATGCATCAAATTAATCTTATGTCATGGCTCCCTTGTTGCCTTTCCTTTGCTCTTCATTGTCACACATATACCGGAAAGAGCTATTTACAAGTTAAACTGGAGCAAAACAACAAGATCTGAAACACAACTTCCTGAAATGTGACCACTATGAACTGTGAACAGATCTGCTGTCTTGCTGTCATTTTTTTAGCGGATACAGGTGTGTAACCTTCACAGTGCATTGCTTTTGTTCACTGAGGTAGCAATACATGCTGATTACTGTGCTGTTGTGTCATGGGTAATGGCTATCTTTCAGCACTGCACACTCATATTACAGAGGGAATGTTATTTTCACTTTCTGGTGTGACTGAGTGGAAGCAAATCCTTTTAGTTCTACACTTTCTTCAGTTCATATGATCCAATGAAAACAGGCTTTGAACGACACAGTCCTTCACTGTAACCCACACAGGTGCCAATTAACCCCACTAAAAGCACCTGTATGCTGCCTGCAGCTTAAGTTCATCAAGTTCACTGTTAACAATAAATCCTCTTGGTCAAGGGTGTCTCGTAGTAGTTTCTTTGATAATGAATTCCAGTGAAGGTGTATTTGTAAGGCTTAGTTCCTTTCTCTCCCAGCTAAACATACACTTCAGCACGTAGACTTATTACCTGCAGGCAAGCTGATGGACCCGTGGGAAGGGTAGGGCGGTGAGATGTCAGAGGCTGAGGCTATCTGCCCACCCTGGACATCAGTCAGCACCGTGTCATTTACCTGCACGGAGAAGGGAGTTAGACATTGGAGCCGGGTGGAAGTCTGAAGCATTTAAACCTTATTCTTCCCAACAATGTGTGTTATGCTCAGCACTTACTGCTATCACACAGAGCATATCAATTTAACCCACTTGAGAAGATTTTCAATGATAAGCATAAATGTCCTCTGTGGCAATAAATAACTCACAGACTCAGAAATAACAGAGCAAATAAATAAATGCTAATTGCATCCCATCTTTATTCAGGCTCTTAAGTGAATCACTCACAACAGCAAAATGTAAGACCTACATACTTAAAGGTACTCATCTGAAGAAATTCTTACCAGCATCCAGCACCTGGGGCTTCCAGCATTTGTCCCACATACTATGAATGTGTCATTAACTTTCTGAATGACGGTGATGAAATTATCACACTCCAGCTGTTGGACAAAAGGAAGAGTAAGGTGAAAAAAAACCCCCGAAAAAACAGGGACAAAAGCAGAAAATTATGCACAAATACACAGATTGGAAGAGGGATTAAAGATTAAAAGAGACGGGGTGGGGGGAACAGGAGTGCATGTGAAAAGTGATTAGAGAGGATGAGACAGCACAGAGGGAGAAAGACAAAAAGAAGCCAACCAAGGGACTGACAAAAAACAAACTGAGGAAAAGAGAAAGGTGGAACAGAGACAGAGAAAAAAAAGCAAGAGCACTACACAGAAAAAAGATTACGGGAGAAAAAGCGGACTGCTCAGAGAAAGACATTTAAGAAAAAACTGGATCCCGTCCATGCTCTGAGCATCGTTGGCAGACAACACACAGGAGGATTAGACCTGCAGTAAAGCACCACAGTACTCAGTATGCATCACTTATTCATTATGCAGAAAATGGACTGCTATCCTCAAGACGTTACTGGATGGAGAATAAAATGTATACTGAGCACAAGTTATCTTTATTTTCTGCTTTGCTCACATCGAATCAGGTTGGCTGTCTTTAACAGAAATGTGTAGAAATGTGTCGTAAAGTGTCAAATCACAAATCCAGATGGTTCTCTGAAGACAGTGGAAGTGTGTTACCAAATCCTAAAACCAGGGCCAGAGCTCGTGTGAGTGTGGGTGGATATGTAGGAGGATTGGTAGGCGTGTGGGTGGGCTGAGAATTGTGCAAGTGTGTATGTAAGTTTCTGTTCTTGGGAGAAGTAGTTTGTGTTTCGGCGGCGATTTTAGATCGTCCTCGCTAACACGTGGGACTGGAGTTAGAGTGAGGGAGTTTAAATTGGGAGGGTTATTAGGCTTATTTGTCAAGACTGCCATAACTTATCTGGCAAAATAACAGATACGTTTGTGTTGTTTTGTGAGCAGAAGCTGGTAAGTTTTGTATTTTATGTGGCAGCATTGTTTTTCAAGATTCTCCAATCGGGGCCATTCTTCATTCATTCAAGGCCTGCCTTGTATTCACCTCACAATTTGTTTCTAAATCCAGCTTTCAGTGGTAATCCAGTAAATTGCATTTGCGTCCAATGCAAAGACTTACAACAACATTTATTTTAATTAATTCTAACCACAATCTTTCTCTTTTTAGTTGTTTTATCCTAACCTTAACCTTGCTGCCAGGCACACAGATTGTAAAGGCATTTGCAATTTGATGTTGGATTTTAATAAAGTTGTCAGACTGGAGACAACTCAAACAAATAAAAAAAAAATGAATATAATGAAAATAAAAGCTGCGGGCTCCTATAATCTCATTTAAGAGGCTTCACTTCACAATTTGCAATCCCCAAACCTGAGCCATGATTACGAGTCATAAGGGAATTGGCAAAACTCCTTACATTAGACAACTGTTTGTATGGCCTGAGCTGTACTCCTCAGGATTTAATAAACAAATCTGTCAGCATCAATGATGTAGTCCTTCCAGAAACATTCTCTGTAGCTGATCACAACCTGACTGGCCCTTAGGGAGAACTGATTGAGTCATTTAGAATGTAGGGTTAAGATAAGAATGACTTTCTTCTTACGTTCCAGATGGACTGATTTCATCATGAGTGTAGTTGCTTGTTATTCTCAGCTTTGGAGACTATGTAAACTCCAGATGAGCTCATCCTGAAGTGGGCTGACTAAAAACCACTCAGTATGTCCGTAACACTAAAAGTGCTACCCACTGTTAACCTCTAATCTCCACCTCACTTCACGGGTAATGCTTACCCCTGCAGGCTGTGTCTGTATATTACTGAACAATGTCCTGTCTTTCATTCCCCTTCACAGGACCATTGATTTTGCTGAATCACTCAGGACATTTTCATTTCCCACCATCTGTCACTGCCAGACTATCTGGAAGCTCTAGCTGTTTGTGCAGGAAAGACACTGCTTTCGTTCATGTCACATCTCTTTACTAATGCTTTTTTGAGACACAGTTGTGGTAGGTTCAACATATAGACATCGGTAGCAGTACAGAAATGGTAGAAATCAAGGCCCATCCAAACTGAAAGCTCACTGTGAAGGTTATCACTACAGGACTTTTCAGTATATGTTATAAGGCTCTCTTTCTCACATCAGTTCTGTTCATGAACCACAGAACCAATTGCCCTTTAGCAAACCAACATATTTCAAACCACAGCACAACTTCAACCTTGCAGTCCAGTAGCTGGCTAAACCTTTCCTTAAGCCTGTGGTCGCAAACTCTTCCACAGGTTTCACATACAATTTGTATTTAGAAGTCTTCGAGATTCTGGTGATAGGTGTCTTGATTGACATAAAAATGGGAGTTTCATTGGATGCCCAGAAAAGATGTTTCCTCCATTTTACTTTTATTTACGTTTATTTTCACTAATTACTACACTAAAAGTCATTACACCATGAACACTGTGCACATGAACGAACTTCCATGTGAACGTGTTGGTCAAAAATCTTCACGACCAGTATAATCAGAAAGAATGAGCACAGCCTGTGTCAGTGATCATACAGACACTTAACTACTGCTTTTACAGACTCGAAATCTTTCCCTAAAGAGTTCTAGGTGCTGTATTTTAAGATTTAAGTTGTTCACTGGGAGCATTATTAGCTGAAGTTTTGCAGTTTTCCCCAGACTTCCTTGTTTTTAATCCCATGGCATTAAATTTAAGACATTCATTCTGGCAAACATCTTGCTTTCTCCTCACACTCATCAACTACATAACAACTACTACATTTAATAATATGGAATGTTGGGCGGCACTGTGGGGAGGTGGTTAGCACTCAGGCCCGGAGTGGCTAATTGGGAGGACCGGGACAATTCCCGGTGGGCCGGTCTGACTTTCGGGCTGTGAGGGCCGGTGTTCAATTATTATTTTTATTTATTTATTTATTTTGGGCCGGAGTTCGGGTATCACGTGTATGCTGTTACCGCTGTCGCTGGGCCGTCTCAGACGCAGCCTGACGTAACACGTCCGTGCACACCCCACACACTGTCAGTGGTGTCTGGAGCCTGGCTCCAGCCCCAGAAGTGCAAGGGTGTTTGCAAAATGGAAAATAAAAATAGCAAAGGTGGCGCAGAAAAAGCAAGAATTAAAAAGAGAAAAGCACTGGAGACAGATGCAGCCAAATGTGCAAAAATCGGCAGCTTTTTCAATAAAACGTGCTCGTGGTCTGAAACGACCAATGAAGATGATGAAACGGGTAAGACAAGATGTTGAACAAAATGCAACTTTACCTGCACTGTTCAAGTTAATTAATTAGCCTATCAAGTCAATGAATTGCGTGGCGTTGTAACATATAGCCTGTCTAACCTAACGTTATATAATTTAAATAATAGTATGATGCGACGCCACATAACTGGCCACATAACTGGCCACAAACTTTGTCTTGTAGCCCCTCAGATGCAAGATGCATCTCCAAGCACCAGACATGAGCCCACAGGTCCAGAGTGTGCAGGTAGGATTGCTCATTAAGTGAATATTATTAGAATTAATATAATGAAGAGTATGGTGTAGACCTGCTCTGTATGATAAATGCCCTGAGATAATTGATGATGATAGATGATTCAGCACTACAGTAATGAAAATGACTTGAATTTTTGACTTGAAAAAGGGGAGATTTGTGTTGAGATTTATGACCATTTTTATGATTTAGTGTCAGAGGCAGAGCACTCATGTTGAAATAAATCCACATTGTGAAGCAACCATTACTTCCACTGAATTGGAATTATTTTAGAAAACATACACAGAATTACAAGGCTTTAGAGAACAGTGCGCTATTGTAGCCTTAACATGTAAAGTTATAATTACATTATTTTAATATAGGTCGTGATCTAAAGTGGGCTGGTCTGAGGCATGAAACTCCAGGGCTGAAAATGAGTCCCACTCCGGCCCTGTTAGCCCTGATGCCTCACAGCGAGAAGGTCCGGGTTTCGAATCCATGGACCGACTGGGCCTTTCTGTGTGGAGTTTGCATGTTCTCCCTGTGTCTGCGTGGGTTCTCTCCGAGTACTCCAGCTTCCTCCCACCGTCCAAAGACATGCTCATTAGGTTAATTGGTGATTCTAAATTGGTGATATGGAATCTTATTGAACCGTATGGACCAATGTTTAAGAATTAGTTTCTATATAATATGAACTCTTAGTTTAATTACCCTACTAATGATATGAGGTACATAACTGGCAAGTGTGAATCTTCAAGTTAATAATCTGCGTAATCTGTGATTAACAGAACTGTATCAAAACTGTAAAATGGTAAATGTGGTCTTTAAATACATAAATAAACTAAATGCAAATATACTGTATTTCATTCTCTTACCAAAATTGAATTTTATTTTGACCTGCCCTGTATCCTGCGCCTCTTAAGATAACAGAATGTCACAAAACTGTTCAAATTATCATTATTTTTGTGTGTACTGCTCCTTTAGCAAGTGCAACGGTAACAGCCAACCAGGTAACTACAGCGCTGCTCGCTGAAGGGAAGGAGAATAATTAGCGCAAGAGCAAAATGGTAGGCACGTACAAAGTTTGCGGACTTTTCACTCTTGATACAACTGAACTTTTCCGTGAGCGAGTACGTACGGAACGTTTTGGTACGTACGCAACCTTCGTACATGAGGCCCCAGGTTTTTAGTTGGGATTGCTGGTGTGTGAAAACACCTGCCACTGCAGAAAGAAGATGGCAAGCCACCCATAGGGAGAGATTTGGAGGATCACTATTCTGCAACTGGACTGATAAAGGACTGGTAAGGCACCAGACTGCGGAAATGTGGATTATTGGTTATATACATTGATCTGTAAGATCTGAGATTTGAGTTGTAATTTTTTGGTACTTTAGTGAACTGTGTTTTTTTTTTAATTATTTACTTTTTCCTTATTGTGTGCCAATTGGAATTACATGAATGTAAAGTTGTGTAAAGTGAGTAAAAGCTTAAATAGAGCAGGTTAAGCAAAGTAAAGAGAAAGTATAAAAATAGAACTAAACTCATAAATAGGCCTAATGGAGATAGAATAAGAACTTAAACTGAGTAAACTCAAAGGACATACCAGGAACTAAACAACCAATGTAAGAAACCTAGGTATAAAATTATATCTAAACTCAAATAGGTTGGATTAAATCCAAATGAGATAAATAGGGATAAATAACCTTATTTTTGGAGATTTTGGTTTCATTTTGAATGATTGAAGGGAAATTGGTTGGTTGAAGTAGTTCATCTTTTTTATGTGTATGTACGTATTTGGTACCAACATATTATTATTATCTGTGTTCCCGTTATCCAGTAATTACCGGTCAAAACGTCCGGTGAAAAATATTCCCTCCTGTACCAGGAAATTGTGCACTGACAAAAGTTCTGCGTTGTTTGGAATGCAAACTGTGGTTACATGTGTTAAGTTTTTTAAACGCGTTTTTTGTAATTAATTATCGTTATTAACTTTTTTTTTTAAATGAGCAGCTTCGAGCAATTCTTGTTCAATCTCTCACTGATCGTGCTCATGCACAGCACTGCCCATAACTTTGAATTTAACTTTATATCTATTAACACAGTTGTTTTAATTCACGCCGATATATTAATGGATGCAACATTTTTTGCTATTTAAAATGTTTACCTTTTTGTTAAAAAAAAAAAGACTGACTCGTACCTTTACAAATGGCAATAAAGTCCATTCTATTATAATCTAATAGTGGTCAAGTAACTACATACATTTTCATTGGTCTGATTTTTATTTTTTATTTATTTTTTGTTGTTTTAACCTGTCTTCAAGATTTGTGGGAGCAAACCGGAGCACCCGGGGAAAACCCACCGATGAAGACAGGTTAAAAGGGGAACTACTGTTTTTTACAACCTGGACCTTCTTTCTGGCATAAAATACGATTGTAACCATATAACTTTTGTGTAATTTGCTGTCGTTCGGGAGATAATCAGCTCAGCGCATATCCATACTGTGTGAGTGAGTGGGGCACCAAAACGCAGCCTCTAGATAACGCATTATCTGCCGCGAAACTTGTTCATTTCACCAATAACTAGTTATCGTACAATAGTAATATTCCCCGTTGAGTCCGGAGTTACCTGTTGTCTATTCGCGGACGTGCAGCAGTTTGTTGTTCTTAGGCCAAATGTTCCTCTCTCTGCCTCCACATACTCCTGTCAACAAGCTCCTCATCCGTATACTCTTGGTCACGGTAAGGACGTCCATCATAAACAGTCGTTGTCCACAACCTCAGAATCTGAATAATATTCAGCCATGTTGCAAAAATCTACAGACCCCGGATGAAGTCTTCTGACCTGGATGATGTCATCTCTGAGCGGCGCGCGCACCCGGCTTGTTTCCCTGTAATTTGCTACTGCTAGTTTTTTGGAACATGGCTGAATATTTTTCTGAGGTTGTGGACAAACCATAGCAGTAGCAAATTACAGGTAAACAAGCCGGCTCCTGCATGTGCTTGCGCCGATCAGAGATGACATCATCCAGGTCAGAAGAGCTCATCATCCGGGGTCGGTAGATTGACCTACTGACCCCGGATGATGATAACAGGTAACTCCGGATTCAACAGGGAATAGCACTAATGTACGATAACAATCAATACTGGTGAAATGAACGAGTTTCGTGGCAGATAATGGTTATTTAGAGAATGCGTTTCGGTGCCCCAGTCACTCCCACTATATGGATATACGCTGATCTAATTATTTCCCGACTGACTACACATTACACAAAAGTTATATGGGTGTGTAAACGATCGTATTTTATACCAGATAAGGCCCAGGTTGAAAAAAAAAAAAATGTAGTTCCCCTTTAAGTCAATAGACTTCTTATCAGATGTCACTGTTGAATGTGGAGTTGTTCTTCCACTTAGCTGGTTTCCTCAAACCCAGGAAGTGGCGGGTTCTTTTCCAGACTGATTGCTTCTTCTCCTCCAAGACATCATTAACCTCCATGGGATCAAGGAGGGTAAGGGTGGACATTTCTTGCCTGCAGAATGACATCTCAGTTTGGTGGTTTTCCTCAGCCACCTCCATGGGTGTGGGATCAGGGAAAGCATGAGGGATGGGTGCCTCCTGACTGTACACTGATGTCTGATTCATTGTCTCTGATCGTGGTTCTTCAGGGACTGGATCCCATTCTATGGGTGTGGGATCAGGGAAAGCATGAGGGATGGGTGCCTCCTGACTCCAGAATGATGTCTTATTCACTGTCTCTGGTCGTGGTTCTTCGGAGACTTGAGCCCTCTCTATGGGTGTGGGATCAGGGAAAGCACAAGGGACGGGTGCCCGCTGACTCCAGAATGATGTCTTATTCATTGTATCTGGTCGTGGTTCTTCGGGGACTTGAGCCCTCTCTGTGGGTGTGGGATCATGGAAGGCATTGGGGATATATGCCTCCTTCTTGCATGGTTCTTGACGTCTGGCTATTTTCCTTCGGGGAGGCCCATAGTCGTTTCTCTCCTTGATCTCGGTGGAGAGCTTAATGTTGATGGAGACCTGCTTTTTGAGCTCCAATTCAGTCTCCTGTAGTTCCTCTCGAAAACAGATCTCCTTCTCAGAGAAATACTTTTGAAGAGCGGTGATCTCTTCAGCCATTTTTTCACTGAGGGCATCTCGTTGAGCTCTCAGGTTGTTGATGAGCTCCATATCTTGAGCCACCTTCTCTGTATGGGACTTGTTTGTCTTTTCAAGTTCTTGCTTAAGGCTTTCAGCTTCCTGCATCACTGTGATAACATCATTATGATATTTGGTGCTGAGCTCCTGGTTTAAAGCCATCAACTTCTCCATATCTTCTTGGAGAGCCTTGTTTTTCTCCTTCTCCACCTGAAGCTCATGTGAAAACCTTTCCTTGTTGACTATATGGGCCACCTGCAGCTCCTTATAGTCTTTGTGCAGGTCTTTCTTCTTCTTATGCCTGGTGGTATTGTGGACTTGAGCTTCAATTTTTGCAGTGCTGAGCGTCTCTGCATCGGCGTATTTCTGCACTCTCTCTAGCTCCTTCTTGGTTTCTTTCTCCCTGTTGATGTACATTTCTTTCAGGGATTTCTGTCTACGCACCTCCAACCTTGCTTCATTCAGTTCGTTGGACTGCTGGTTTAGTTTGAGCCCCTGCTCATCCACCAGAACATTCAGTCTTCTAATTTCTTCAAGAAGCATTCTGCGTTCTTCACAGTTAATCGGCTTCCTTCTCTCCTCTTTAAGCTTCCTCCTGGTTGGGCACTTTGGGTTGTAACCTGCCATTTCTTACAAAGTGGAATCAATGTAATGAAATTGGAAAGTAATCAAATGTTTTGAATTGCAGTGTGTCTCTGAACAGATATCTGTATCAGTGATCCGCGTGTTCGCTTCGTCTCAGTGGTGTGTGTCTCCTTCTGAAATATCGAAATAATGTGTTCTTCTGAAAAGCTGAGCTCCTATTTAAAGATTTTAGGATTTCAGAATTTTACCTTTGATCTTTGTCTTTGATCTTTGTCTGTGATCTTTGTCATATGACCTTTGACCTTAGTCATGTGACCTTTGAACTTCAGTCTTCCAACGTTCCATTCCGTCTTCTTCTTCTATTCTTTTTTAAGTGTTTACATTCAAAATCACATTCTGCAATTCAAATATGGTCCATCACATTCAAAACAAGTACAATTTTATCTGTCTGACATGTTTCAGTCATAAAATAGTGATGGTCCGACTGTATGAAAACCCAAGTTGTCTTCAGTTTGGCACCAAATATTAACACAGTGGTTTTCATTCGCACTGGTTAATGAATGGATGTAACATTTACACATTTGGGCAATAAAGAGTAGCCAATTAACCTATGGTGACACATGGATTCACTGGTGCGTCAAGTGTTAAAGAGTGACTTTCAGGTTTGTAAAAAAGGGGGATGAAAACTGCCACAAAAGAACCAGACATATCTTTTTTTTAATTTCACGCATACTTCATCCTTATCAAAAACTGAAGCCAAAGCATTTTGCCAGACAAAATTGTCAACTGGTTTTCCAAGTTGTTGCCTGACAACAGCTTGACAATGGTGTTAGGTCTGCCCATGCCGGGATTGGATGATTGCTTTCTCAAAAAAGATGCTGCTGTTTCATGTCACAATATGAGTCGAATCAGTGGAGTGGAAATATTCAAAGGTCTGAACTCTGGCACGCCAACATTACCCACAGTGCAAATTGAATACAGATAGTTTAGTCAGAGAATCCAGTGTGTTGGGAAAATTGTGGAAACCTTATAGGCGGCAGATCATGAAGTAGCAGATCATGCAAATGTGTTGCATTCCTTTTGGTAAACATGGTTCTTCCCACCGACAATGGCGACCATTGTTCGTTACGTTAACGCTCATGAAGACACACTCTGGTTTTACACTATATCTCACTATCCCCAGTGCTATTTTAAGGTCTCAAAGGATAGACAAGATTGTAAATGCAGTCTGCATGTGGCCACCTGGACTGGGTGTTTGATTAGCCACTTGGTGTATTACTTCCCCTTTAGTGTTGTGAAATGCAGCGAAATATCTCTGATTGTACGATTGCATTTTTTTTTTCTCTGTATCTGTTGAAACATGCCCCATGATGAAATCCAAATGGCTACACCAGGCTACACCACAAAGACCTCTTCCGGATTACAATAAGCTACTACCTAGGAGGCTAAGAAGAGTTACAAATCCCAGTACCATGCTGGCCTCTTCTAAGTCATACAGTTTGCCTATAACTTACGCTTTAGTAACCAATACTAAATGTAAGCCAATAATTATAACATTTGTGTTCAAGATATTTTTCTCAACCACTAAGCATTTAAACACTTGCCTGAAGCTCTACCATACTTCATTCTTAGGTTGGATCCTGTAATAAAACCAGCCATTCTCCCAGTCTCTCTGTGGAATCACATTAAATTATGACAAACTCCTTGCTGAACTGCAGTGTTGTTTCAGGATGAAGTTACCTTCATGACCATTTTCTATGGCTGTATACGCTACGGTGTGCATTTGTCGTTTCTATTTGAATTATTTGCTCCATCAGTTGATTAACATAGGTGAATAGGTTAATTAAACCTGAGTTTTGCAGAACAAAACTCACTGTAGATAATGATGATGATGATGAGAAACAGGAAGATGTAGATGATATGCACAGATGTGAGAGCTTTGCAGAGGTCATGGAGGTGCTGACAGTGAGGATGAGTCTCTACCTCAGTTGGTGCGGCCTTTGCCTTGCAGGTCTCAATTGCAGTCTGATCGGATGCCGCTGGGATCTGTAGGAGGAAGGACCGTTTAGTTTGTGCCAAGTAGTTTCACAGCTGCTCTGTTCCAGCATGAAAACAGTGACCCTGCTGCAGCTTTTAAAACACAATCCTCTCTGAAAAAAAAAAAGCCAGCTTGTTATACAACAGTAATCCTTGTTTCGGAGAGAGAAGAGTTATTTTATCAGTCAAGATTTACTTCTTTTCCTTGAATTGCCTCCACATTTCCCAGAATTACAGTAACAAACCCTAAAAGAATCGTCATGAATTCTCACTACATGAAGGTGAGGGAGCAGAAAGAGTCGTACGAAGAGGCAGAATGAATTAATCCTTTTGAGAAAACTCCTGCACCCTTGAGTCTTGATTCTCCATTGCAAAGTAGATATGTGAGTTTTCTGACCCTTTAATAATAAATGTCCCACTCTGCAAATGTGAAAAAGAACTGTCACTTTCCATTCTGTGCGGCTGACGCCAAGAGCTGATGTTTGCTCTTGGTGCATTTAAGAAATTTGTTATTTTTCTACGGCTACACTCCACTAAACAAAACTGCACTGCACATACCTCAACCTGACAAGGTGTCGCTTAAATGTGTAAGTAAGAAAAACACACCGTCACACAACATAATAAAACTTTATGCCAAACATATTAACCTTCAGTGTTTTTCCACAAGCCGTTATTCCTACGTCGAGGAACACCAAGCCAATAATCATTCTAAAAAAAAATTCAGATTTGGCTGAAACACCAGCTTTGCAGTCGCTTCAATTTGTTCGGCTAGTCAGTGCTGACACTATAACCCACACACAATGTGATCTCATGCCAGTCATGACATTATTACCTCAGTGAATTATGTTTTCTCCGCACACAGAGATAGATGTAGCATCATTAATGTATGCATGACCTAACTTCCTCTGTCTTTGCTAGATCTCAGCTGCTGCACTGGGTCAGCAGCAGGCTGACCATCAGATGGCTCTTTGCTCTCTCTGGCTCACTATGTCGTCCTCACAGCGGGATGGCAGCTATTTTTGTTTTCAACCCAATGCCCTTGGCAATCAGTTACAGATTTAAGACACATTTTTTTCATATATTTTCAAAAGAATTTTGTCTTTGTGATCCCATGTTACCTTTTTAAACAGCTATAGACATTTTCCAGCAAATACCGTACTTTACAAGTTACAAACTTTAGGAGTTTTAGGTCTCTGCTCAGGTCAAAACTGTGTGGAAAATCACAAAACCTGGCAAAAAGACTGATATCCCTCAACCTGTGCCTAATTTCTAAGTAGTTGTTGGTGATTTAAAACTATTCTCTACACTGGTTCCTATCATAAAGATAATGATTAATCAGTCCTAATAGATTCATTCATTCATTCATCTTCTGTAACCGCTTATTCCTGTTAAGGGTCGTGGAGTCTGCTGGAGCCTATCCCAGCTGTCATCGGGCAAGAGGCGGGGTACATCCTGAACAGGTCTCCAGTCTATCGCAGGGCTAACACAGAGAGACAGACAACCATTCACACTCACATGTACACCTATGGCCAATTTAGAATCACCAATTAACCTAATGAGCATGTCTTTGGACAGCAGGAGGAAGCCGGAGTACCCAGAGAGAACCCACGCAGACACAGGGAGAACATGCAAACTCCACACAGAAAGGCCCAGTCGGCCCATGGATTCGAACCCGGGACCTTCTCGCTGTGAGGCATCAGTGCTAACCACATCGCCACTGTGCCGTCCTCCTAATAGATTAAATCTCGCAAAACATCCCATTAATTCATGCAATTCCACAAAAGCACTTCAAAGTAAAGTGTACCTGCAGGTCGCGGACCCCTCTGTCTGTGAACGTCAACACGTAGATCATTGCCTGGCCGCCCACGTAGAGTGTGTTGCTCCCTTCCTGATGGAACATGCTGATGTAGTTCTCAGGCTTGTTGAAGTGGAACCTGGAGGGCTCTGAGGGTCAGAAATGCAAACTATCAGCTGGCAGACAAGAGCTCTCTTGGAGTGCAATTATTGTTTTTATTGTTAAAATGTATGTTTTTTTTATGTGTGTAATTAAAATATACCCTGTGGTACTAACGTTTCAATATTTTCAGTTAAGTGAGCTCCATTAAATTTATTCTAAAAACAAAAGGGAAAGCAACTACATAATTCATTTTGGGTTTTAATAACATAGCAATACTTTCTGCTGCTGCTCCTACTAATGGTTTACTTCAAATGTTAATACAACTGTAAAAAACTAAGAAGAACAACAATTTTTACAGGTCATTGTTAGCTCCAAAGGAAATATGTCAGAAAAGGAAAAACTGATTAAAAAGATACATAATGTAATGAGGTCAAACATTCATTCATTCATTCATCTTCTGTAACCGCTTGTCATGTGAAGAGTCACGGGGGTGCTGGAACCTATCCCAGCTGTCATCGCGTGAGAGATCGCCAGTCTATCACATTCACACTCACATGTACACCTACGGTCAATTTAGAATCACCAATTAACCTAACCAGCATGTCTTTGGATGGTGGGAGGAAGCTGGAGTACCTGGAGAGAACCCACGCAGACACAGGGAGAACATGCAAACTCCACACAGAGAGGCCCAGTCGGCATGGATTCCAACCCGGTGAGGCATCATTGCTAACCACCACGCCACTGTGCCGCCCGAGGTCAAACACAGTAACAAAAACTCAATGCATGACAGAAAAGTATCTGGATGAAGTGTTTGATGTGCCTGGCCTAACCTCCTCGGGCAGGTTGAATCAAAGACCAGAAGCCATCATGGCAAAGAGCCAAACCTGTGGTATTTAATCTACATTTGATCCCATCACTATAGGAGGCAGCTGGAGGGGTCTGGTGTGATTAATTGGTGTTATTTACATAGACACGTGAACTGACATTAATGCCCTTTACATTCAACACAAAGTCTTTACAGAATGTGGTTTGGGTGTTAGAAGAAAAGGGCATTTGGTGGGAGCATAAATATCACTGAAGTAATCATGTGGGCAAATCCCATCACACATGAATTACACTCTGGACACCTCCAGAAGGCTCAAAAGCACATTTGGGCATCTCTGAATCACACATCCAATCAGACTCACACTTACCTACACTGCAACTGTGCCTGTATTTAGAGATGAGATTAAGATCGCAACTACTGTTAAAACGATGCAGATAGAGAAGGTTAAGTAAAAGAATTGTATATAAAAGAAGGATTTATAGGCCATAGACCTATTAATAGACATATTAGTCTTTTTATTTCATTTGGTCTGCGCTCTTGAAGTGTATTTCTTAATTTATTTTGTCCAGAGACATTCAGAAAACTCTAGCTCCACCTGTTAAGGCTTCTCAGAAATTAGATTTTTTCTCATCCCTTGGAATAAAAAAGACATTTAGTTTGACAGCTAAACTAGGATAAACCAGGATGAAGTAGTGGTAAGCGGTGGTGATGCAGGTTGCTAGCCAACCAACAAGTTTCTATGGAAACACTGGCCTCTCTCATTGGAGGGGATCTAATTAATGAAGCTTGCACTTCACAAGGAAGTGAGAGATACTCAAGGAAGTCCAATGTGGCTGTGGCATAGATACGAGTGTATACATATCAATTTCACGATCTGCATTAGGTAGCTATCAAAGCTCTTCAACGGATTTGCATGAATATTAGCTTTTGGCAGTTATAATGGATACAATAACAGCTTCCCAAGTGTTTCTCTGTTGAGTTAGCCTGGCTTCAACAACAGAGAAAAGGATGATGTTCTGGCAGCTAGAGTTACATCAAGCTCAGAGAAGATCAACATGGCCGTGGTTCTCCCTCATACAGTAGATATAAATATATATATATATTTTTTTAAGCATGAAGAATCCATACTAAACAATGTTTGTGTTTGTCTATGTGTGATATATAACTATGCAGTTTTGACTTCTTATTATGTGTGAATGGGGTTGTCATGTCATGTTAGTGTTTATAGTTTTGTACATATTTTTTTTACTCTAGTTTTATTACATTTCTTCACTTTTTATTTATTTTTTATTCCAATACTTCTACGGCACCTAAGGGGGACCTCAGGTCACCTCAGTTTTGTTGTACCTGTACAATGACAATAAAGTGCCTACATAAATTAAGGCTTCATTCATCTTTTCAAACACTTGTCTGTGCTACCTAAATGTTTCTGTCCCCCCTGGAACCTCGCCATGAAGTTTAAATCACAAGGGGCCAGTATGAACATAAAGAATGCATTTATTTCACCTTGAGAGAAAATGGTATCAAGTGTGCATTTTTCTTAATCTGATTGAACAGTCCTTCCATTAGGGCCACTCTGTTCAGGTTAAGGTGGTTACATAAGGCAGTATATTCTGACTGGACTGTTATGGTGGTTATTAGAGAAATACGTGTGTCCATCTAAACGCAACAACTGACTGTAATGTTTTGTTTTCAAAGAAACTACACAAAGCATCTTGAATTCCTAGAATGAGAAATCCCACACATGAGGAACAGGATGTACAGCCATTTAGTCTTCGGTCCGGGTGTAATCTCAGTGTTCTCATTTGTACTTCCAACAATATGTATCTGTGAGGGCATCATTTTCCTTTGTTCTACCCTTGGACAAAAGTTATGCTGCTGGGTGAAAATCCTTCATTTTTAAAAGGTCAGCTTTTCAGGAAGTGAGAAAAACAGCCTTTTTTTTGGCTTGTTCTTAGAAAGTGGCTTCATTAAAATCTACGCTTGGTGATTTTCTTTACCCTCTGAGGAGCATGTAATCCTGGAAGTTAAAACATTTTATAATTAGCAAATCACAAAACATAGGCCTGATGGCACCAAGGATTGTACAAATTTAAGAGGAGTAAAGCACCGATGCAATTTTTGGGAATAGCTCGGACTTCGAAATGCATTCTGAGTGTTGAAAGAAGAAGAAAGTCAAAGGCTCTGGAAGCTTTTGAAGTTTTTTTTTTTTTTTTGACTGCATGAACTCTTTCCGTCCCTGAGACTGACCTCAAGGTCCTCCATTATGAACATGACAAGAAAATCTATGAGGCCTTTGGTTCAATAGCATTATGTATTGACGTGCTTAGGCCTCCAACTGAGGGAGAAGGTCAACACAAATGATGGCTGAACTTCAGTAAAATGTTCTGATATTTAGGATACAGCTGCAGATGTCAGGTTAGATTTGAGACGAGCTGCTGTTCCTTTTTTAGTTGTTAGCTCTTGGTAGCTTTCTTTAAGTATGTCTCCATATATTTCTCCAGCTCTGTTTTTCCTGCTTTGCCTGTATCTGACTTTCCGTGTTGCTCTGACTCTCGGACTGGCACATTCAAAAGATGGTGTGTACACAAAAGACAGTAAGGTAAAGTTGTTTTGCTTTGTTCACTAACAAATCCAAATCAGAAATCAAGTCAGAATGAGGAGAAACCCTGGTTTTACTCTTGAGCAAAACAATTTTACACTCTCAAATGTGAGTAAATATCAAACCATATTACTGTGTTTGCAGGACTTTAAGCTGCACTAATTAATATTTAACATAAAGTCTCAATTGGCATCGTGTAATGTGAACACCAACAAAGAATTATCATACAGCTCTGTGAAGCATTTTAGCTTATATTTTAGTAAGTTCTTCTGGTTTTCATGGTCCTGCATTTTTACTGTGCTGGTTCTGCCAAAAATTTCCATTAGCAGCAGGAAGCCGGTCTCTGACAAAAAGCCCTGATAAGACAGTTTAACGCTACCTGAACAGCACCAAAAAGCACAAAGAGAAACGTGAGCGACATGGATAATGGAGCATTTTCAAGAGGCACTTACAGTTCTCAGGAGTCGATGAGCAAAACATGGCTAAAAACCAGCGGGAAATTTAACTAAAAATCATCAGGTGGACAGAAACAAAACCCTCAATGAATAATGATCTTTGCCTGCATCAGTTGGATGTGTTATTTTGGCATTTTAAGGCTGTGGAATTGTGTACCAAGCATCGTGGTGAGTTGCACAGCTCCATATCAGGCCATTATGTAGGATTGATAACTCTCTGTATTATTTGCTTTATTGTCCCTTTTATGTCCACAAAACGCACACTTGAACTAATGCAACCTCCAAATTCTACCTTCATGGAGGGCTCGGTGATCATTATTCGAGTTTTACTGATTGATTCGCCTTAATGGCCTTTTTGGAAGCTGTGGTTTGTGTCCTGTTGCACTGCATTACATTGAGATGTGTGTAACGAAAATGCCTTCCCCATTTATATTAATGAAGGTAAACACCCTGAGACTGAAATATTTATGGGGGCAGAATTTATTACCTGCGCTCCCCTTGTTGCTGGTTGGGATGGAGGCACTTACAGTTTCTGATGACATCTTGTTTTTCCTACGGCTCAATGCACTTATTGTAATAGACTAAAGTACATGCCCAAAATGGATGCAGTGTAATGTATTCCTTAGTTCCCACAGTGTTTTGGGCAATCACTGCTCGTGTAAAGTAACCCACTTTTAACCTAAAACCAGGTTGTAGCTTTCAAACAATTCCTTGAAGGTATCAGAATCTGCCAGATGCCCTCATTTTTGTAAACGCTGCCAAATGAGGAGCCGACAACCTCGGAGCTGTCCGAGGTGCTGAAGCAGCAATGAACTGTGACTCTGGGTGGATTAGACAGATTTCTACCTGTTCTCCCTTGTGTGCGTTTCTCTTTGTCCTGGACAAGCATCCATCACTAACCCTGGAATTGCATAACAACGAGTTTGATTGATATGACGTGCACGTCCGGGCCCGTCATCTTGCCCGTTTTGCGCTGTGCTCATCCGCGGGGAGGGGAGCGATCCAGATCCAGATAACTTGACACACAGTCCCCCATCTCTATTGATTGCTGAATACATTAGAGGGCTGTGTGAGGTGTAAAAACGCGTGAGTGGAATAAATAACTAGGAGTCGGCTTGGAATTTTCCATTCATTGCTCTCCTCTCCTGCTCCCCCCTCTGCCTTTCTGTGTGCATGTACATGTATGTGGTGGCTGGTACATTAAAGCTCCCTTTTACTGACTCCTCTGCTGCAGTGTAAAGCAGCTGCCGTGTCCGTGTCCCGCATTGCAGCTCGGCAAGGACGCGGCAGCTACAGTGGATGTGTCAACCTCCAAAGAGTCATAATTCACAGTAATGATGCTTTTTTTTTTTTTTTTTTTTCGCGATGGCAGGGGCGGGTGTTTGAAGGGTACAGGCTCACTATGTGATTTGGGCGTCTTGACAGACGAGAGGCTTCTGGTTTTCTTCCACTCTGTGCGCCTGAAATGATGCTGAGGTGTGGAGAGACGGTTACTAATTAGAGCCTGTGTGACCCAGAGACGAGCAGACCTTCAACTTAGTAGTGCACTGAGATAGAAGTGAACCAACGAGCTGTCAAGAACAACCACAGAAAAGCATCAAGTTGCACAAATGAGATCCAACTCACTGTAATTAGATGCCGTGGCAGACACCTGCAAAAGTCGCGGATTTGAGAAAGATTGATTCCTATTCATTGTCATTTGTTTACATTGGGATTAAACAGCAGAATTCATTCTCCTCCAGATGTTTATCCTATTAGAGCCTCGGAACATGTTTATGGGGCCTGAATGGTGGAGCGCGTAAATTACTACTCGGTCAGAGGGGGGAGGGCGGTGTTTTAATAGATGAATTTCAGAGGTAGCCTCATCTCCAAGGCTTTTATGTGTACTATTTCTGCAGCTTTTTCAAATGGCAAGACAATAACAAGGATATGGTGAGAACTGGAAAATAACTGGGTACATCACCCCCCATGGCAGAACTCATTCGTTCACTCATCCGTCCGTCCCTCCAACCATTCATCCATCCATTCATCTTCCGCCACACATCATACATGAAACACGGATTACTAAAACATCCTGTGTGATATAAATTAGTAGCTGAGTGAATATTCTGAGAACAGCAGCTTCCTACCGTGCATAACAAATTTCAGCCGAGGTGACTTTCCGGCGATCATCGTGACCAAAAGCGACAGCAGGATGAAAGAATTCATCTTTCTTGAGGATCTGTCGAGTGCAAACGGATTCCTGTAAAATTGTTAAACCCTACGAAGCGGTCCCCACGAAATCCCTCTTCTTCCTTGCAGCCTCTGTGCTTCCTCCCCGATCTGCCGCGTCCCAGAGCTGTGCCAACGACTGCTGGTCCCAGTCCTTCTCGTCGGTCTGCTTCGGTCAGTTCAGTTTAGTAAAGTCGGGGTATCAGGCTCCACCTCGGAAACAAAAGGAAAAAAAGGGGGGGAGTGTATCCTTACAGCTGGACCGTCTGGATGAAAAGTGGGATTGGAAATAATGACTATAAACACATTCCTGTTGGTTTGCAATTACAGGCGTGTGTGGCTTTAGGAAACACGTCATACCTGTTGCTGATAAAGATGAATCTCACTGATATTTTTTATCTATTTTGTTTTACATCTAACTCCACATTTTAAAAGTCTGACACTTTTATTCTAATGCAGTTGAATTTAAACCAAACATGACAGCACATACAACATACATGACCTCATTCATGAGCAGCATTAACCATTTCACACGACATTCTGAAATGATTTATGAGCATATAGGCCAGTTTCCTCATGGTCATTGTGTGTTTGCACCCAAGCCCTGACACCAGTAGGCAATAATGGTACTGCCTCAGCCACTGCTTCCACTGTAATGTCCAATCAATATGTGTCAATAGTGCTAGAGTGCCTGAATAGGAATGAATCAGCAGTTTGACTGTGCTGCGCTTGCATTTGTGAAGTTAATTGACTCAAATTTGAAAACCCCAACCACTCTAAATGGTGAATGCCTGTCAGTGGAAGCAACCAAACAGATGCTTCCATTTTCACAAAATGGCTCTCTGCAGGCACCATCCAAAAGCATCATCTGGGCTTCTGTGAGGCATTTCGCTGAGCTCTTTGAGGAGAAAACTCAGCACGAGAGTGCACTGAAAAAGCAAGGGGAGGCATCCCTGTCTTTTATCCATTCAGAAAGCGCTATGTGACACACACAGGTGGATCCTTGGAAGAAACAAGCCTGTAAAATCCCATCCACTGGAGGGCAATTTCTCCCCTTTTTGATTTCTGTCAAAAGCCTTAATTGTCTCTCAGTGTTGAATCACATCCTTTGAGTTCAGTGAGAGAAGTGCTAATCTAAGAGTCGGGATTTAGTTGTTTCTCCTCATTTAATCCACATTTAACATCAAACATAGAAAGTATAACGGATTTGAAAGGCGATTTTGATCACTTGTTATTTGGGTGAATGGTAGCACCACTTAGGGGTTTAAATGACTAATTAGTGTTTTACCCTCAGTTATCAATTACCTCCTGTCTTCCCTGCCTACCCTGGAAGCAGCAGACAGCTGATTATTTCAGTTGTGATGAAACCTCTGTATGTCTGTTACACAAATTACTTCATGGTTGTCTGTCTCTCTGTGTTAGCCCTGCGATAGACTGGCGACCTGTCCAGGGTGTACCCCGCCTCTCGCCCGATGACAGCTAGGCTTTAGCAGAGCCCGTGACCCTTCACAGGAACAAGCGGTTACAGAAGATGAATGAATTAATGAATGAACAAATTACTTCACTGTGGGCTCCTTTATATATTGTTCAGGGCATTGTGTCGTGTTGAACCACCACTAGATGGCAGCAATAACAGGGTTTTCAGTCATTGTTTTATCACTATAACATAATGATTTTGCCCCCAGAGTAACTTCAAAAAGCATGTTTTAAGTACTTGCACTGTAATTAAAGCAGATACAGAGGAAATTTGGTATGAGGCTTTAGATGAAACTAACACAACTGGAAAATCTTAATAATAACAGCTAATATAAAATTGGTAAAAATTAAAAATGGTAAGCAGATACTGTGCATGTCTACATGCTTGTGCATACAGCCAAAGGAAGGCAGCTGTCTTCTGTGTAATTAACTTCTCTCATCTGAAGTGAGTCGGGCTAAATGCATTACGAGATGATCATTACAGACTGAGATCCGGTTACAAAACACTTAAAGATAATTGAGGCAAATTGGGGTGTGCTTGTTAAATGCAATCAGTCTGTTTAATTAGTGGTTTTACTTTCAGGTTAAAACCAGCATAAGACAGTAGACTGCAGGATAAGTCTGGAATAATTTTATATTTGCAGTATTACGTGCAAGTGGGTAAGATTATCTCAAAATCAAAGGGAAGAAGGACTGCAGCGTAACTTTAAATAATACAGTGATAATGAAATTATAAAACAGACAATTTTGTTGAGCAGGAGAGACAAAAACCCTGAAAGGCTTTAAGAACAGCAAAGAAATGTCTCAGTCCAAAATGTTGTTCCAGATTGAGACATCCTGAAAATCAGTTGATAGTCATGCTCTCAGTGCTTTCTTCCGGCAACAGACTGTTCAGTTTCCCCAAGATGGCGCCCGCCTGAATATGCGAGCCCGACGCGAACGGTACTGCGTTCCTTTTTTAATAAACTGCCTGTATACTTGCAAAGTTCTCAGTGCTTCGGTTTACATGTAGAGACCCTAGTTATGCTACCGTGTAAGTGTGGTGATATTGTGAGCCTTGTTAGTGGTACAGAAATAGCGATTTCTTTTTATGTGTAGGTGTGCCCCGAAGGCTAGCGTTATACGCTAAATAGCGGTTTGCAAGAAAACTGGTCACATTTGACTAACAAAACAAATACATGAAAACAAATACCAGAGAACGGTCGAACTCGGTACACATGTGTTATTAACCCCAGGTTCATTTTGCGCCGGAGTTCCCCTTTAAGTGTTCTGGTCTCCATTTGTTGTATGAGTATTATTGACCAATCATATGTAAATGATGTGTGGAGTATGTGTGTGTGTATGCAATACCCTGTGGACATGCTTCAAACAAAAACTGCTGAGCAGGGGTCGCTTAACCGAGTATTTTCCGTGACTGACCGTTTTTTTAAACTGTGACGGAAAAATCTGAAGGCCATCTGTCATTTTGACAGATTGCAATTCACACCCCTCACCACTTGGTGGCGAGTGACATTATTAATTGGCTTTTGTCTCTAATCGCACTTTGCATTCCAAACATCGCGGAACTTTTATCAGTGCACGATTTCCTGGTTATACTGATGCACACGGCAGTGCTCGGCTAACCATAGACGAATATCGAACATATGTCTATGTGGCTTACGGCTACCAAAATGGAGGAATCGGATGAAAGCGTTGCTAGGACTGATGAGTTTGTGTGCAAATTGTGCAAAATAAAAGAGTTTGCATACCACCGAAGCACTTCAACCCTACGGTACCATCTAAGAGCTGTTAGCGCAAGCAGTCCTGGTCCGAGTACGGACAAGACGTGTCGGCAGCCCAAACTTTTTTTTTCCTACCATTTAAAGTCAATACTGTCAATACTGAAAAAGTACTTAAAGTTAATGAAATTTTAATGAAAATTAAATGCTATTGTATTATTATCATTTAAAAAAAAATTTAAAGTGACGGGGGAAATAGATTATGACGGGATTTGTATGACCCTGTCAGTCAAAATGACAGACAACGAAAAAGTTTAGCGCAACCTGCTGAGCGAGTGTAAACTGGCTATTTGTCACAGAAGTCGTCTCTCACCTCTCACTCCACTTTGACATCTCAATGACTGCAGCCCCAGATAGCCACTGGACGCTGTAACGGAACAGGGCCGCAACCGCAAAACGATAGAGCCGGGTCTGGCCCGCATCCGCCTCGCGGACTCGTTCCTGAGTCCAAACGCACATTGGGCCGAAGCCGTTTCTGGTCTGTTTTTAGGGGTTGTTGCGGATATGTGCCAGCGCCGATCCAGCACCGCCTGATTATCCCGTTACAGATGCGTAACGGGTGCGTGAAACGATTCCGCCTACCGGAGCTGTGCCGGATGTGTTACGATTCCGCTTAAATCACCACTGGATTGTCCTTTTGCCTTATTTTCGGCAGGTTTCAGTTGGAGCAATGCGTAAAGGCTATAGCTGAAATAAATCGTTTTAATGATTAAAACGCATAGCCTACTAAAACAACGTGAACAAAGTTAACAAACACAGAGTTAATGACCATGAATTCATAGATTTAATTATAAAAAACGAACAACAAAGTCATGAACAAAGTCAACAATTAACACAGAACACAGAGAACAACAAACACAGAATTAATGGATAAAAAAAAAACCGCACAGGCTATTAACACAACGTGAAAAAAAAACAAAAAAAAAACATGCACTTAAACAAAATCACTCGGTGGGTGCTGTGGCAGCTGTTGCTGTTGCTCCTGCTGCTGACGCCCTCCTCGATCCTGTCCGCCGACCAGATGTCCGAGACCAAAACCGGGGACATAATCCCAAAATTTTGGAAAAAACGGGGACATTTTTAGTTTGACTGTCAATCTGATTGAAATACATACAAGTTTTATCTTCAAAAAACAGGGACATAGGTAGTTTTTTCTGTATTTTCCCGGAGGCAACCAAAAACGGGGACTGTCCCCTGAAACCGGGGACGTCTGGTCATCCTAGCTAAGACCACCTTTTAAAATTCAGCACATTAGCGCAAATATATGTCATGATATTAAAAAGTTGATTCGGTTATCCTATAATTGGGTCTATTCTGTGCAACACTCATGCTAGCCTATTTGTGTAGCGCAGTAGCGCTATAGATGCGGCTTTAACATCAAACGGCTAACACAGACTCGTGGTGCGCAAATAACAGCCTGTAACTGCTATCTACAAAGCAAACAGCATTTCACTTGCACGTTTAAGTAATAGTAAATTAGAATAAACACATACAAATAGATGTACATAATAAACACATAGAATAAACACATAAAAACTTACGTGTGCATAGCTGGTCAGATAAATCTGCGTTGACAGCTTGGTTTGATGATTTATTTTATTATTTTTTGGCGCTTCTGGCTGAAGTCCGTAGTACGGATGTGGGCCGTATCTGTAAGACGACAGTCAAGCCAGACCCAACGTTCACTTGGCACTTTGGGCGCTGTCGTAAAACGGACCTAAAACGGAGCTCAAACGGACCTGTGCTGTAACGGACCTTATAGCATCACAAAATGTACTGTATTATTTTGTTTTTAAACACTGATAATATTGCTCAGCTTAATGACAATGCATTTATCTCATGCTAACTGACAAAAATGCCGAAAATAAGGCAAAAGGACAATCCAGTGGTGATTTAAGCGGAATCGTAACACATCCGGCACAGCTCCGGTAGGCGGAATCGTTTCACGCACCCGTTACGCATCTGTAACGGGATGATCAGGCGGTGCTGGATCGGCGCTGGCACATATCCGCAACAACCCCTAAAAACAGACCAGAAACGGCTTCGGCTCGATGTGCATTTGGACTCAGGAACGAGTCCGTGAGGCGGATGCGGGCCAGACCCGGCTCTATCGTTTTGCGGTTGCGGCCCTGTTCCGTTACAGCGTCCAGTGGCTATCTGTCTCTGTCAAAACAGTGCTGGCTCAAATCCGTTTTGCAGATATGGGCCAGAGCAGTTTTTAGCCCTTTTTTAAATGCAATCGGCTCAGATATGTATCACAGATTCGGGCCACACCAGTGTGGCCTATGTGAAAACAGTATCGGCTCAGATTCATATTGCAGATCTGGACCAAATCAGTGTCAGACACAGCTAATGTCTTTCGGTAACCTATGGGAAAAGTGATCTGGGCCAGATCTGTAAAATGATATAAATACTGAACTGATGGCAGTTAGAATGTTTAAGCTGAAACCTCTATCTGGCACGGATCTGGTTCACAATCAGAAAACGTCTCTAAGCTAGAAACGGAGGCAAGGGGCTTAAAACGGATCCGGGCCAAATGTAATTGCTATCTGGGGCAGGAAGTCGTCGTCGTCGTCTTCCGCTTATCCGGGTCCGGGTCGCGGGGGCAACAGCTTCAGCAGGGAAGCCCAGACAGCCCTCTCCCCAGCCACTTCCGCCAGCTCCTCCGGAGGAACCCCCAGGCGTTCCCAGGCCAGATGAGAGATATAATCCCTCCATCGTGTCCTGGGTCGGCCTCGAGGTCTCCTACCGGTGGGACATGCCCGAAACACCTCTCCCGGGAGGCGTCCGGGAGGCATCCTTACCAGATGCCCTAGCCACCTCAACTGACTCCTCTCGACGTGGAGGAGCAGCGGTTCTACTCTGAGCTCCTCCCGTATGTCCGAGCTCCTAACCCTATCTCTAAGGCTGAGCCCGGCCACCCTACGAAGGAAACTCATTTCGGCCGCTTGTATTCGTGATCTTGTTCTTTCGGTCATTACCCAAAGTTCATGACCATAGGTGAGGATTGGAACGTAGATCGACCGGTAAATTGAGAGCTTCGCCTTTCGGCTTAGCTCTCTCTTCACCACGACCGACCGGTTAAGCATCCGCATCACTGCAGATGCCGCTCCGATCCGCCTGTCGATCTCTCGCTCCCTTTTACCCTCACTCGTGAACAAGACCCCGAGATACTTGAACTCCTCCACTTGAAGCAGGACCTCCTCCCCGACCCGGAGTGGGCAATCCACCCTTTTCCGACTGAGGACCATGGCCTCAGACTTGGAGGTGCTGATCTTCATCCCAGCCGCTTCACACTCGGCTGCGAACCGCCCCAGCAGGAGCTGAAGGTCGCTGTTCGATGAAGCTAAGAGGACCACGTCATCCGCAAAAAGCAGGGACGGGATCCTCCGATCACCGAACACAACACCCTCCCCCACCCGGCTGCGCCTAGAAATTCTGTCCATAAAAGTTATGAACAGAACCGGTGACAAAGGGCAGCCCTGGCGGAGTCCAACCCTCACTGGGAACAGGTCCGACTTACTACCGGCTACACGGACCAAACTCGCACTCCTTTGGTACAGGGACTGAATGGCCCTTAGTAAGGAGCCATCCACCCCATACTCCCGGAGCACCCCCCACAGGATGCTCCTGGGGACACGGTCGTAAGCCTTCTCCAGATCCACAAAACACATGTGGACTGGTTGGGCAAACTCCCATTTCCCCTCCAGCACCCTAGTGAGGGTAAAGAGCTGGTCCATGGTTCCACGTCCGGGACGAAAACCGCATTGTTCCTCCTCGATCTGAGGTTCAACCATCGACCGGACCCTCTTTTCCAGCACCCTGGCATAGACCTTCCCAGGGAGGCTGAGGAGTGTGATCCCCCTATAGTTGGAACACACCCTCTGGTCCCCCTTTTTAAAAATGGGGACCACCACCCCGGTCTGCCACTCCAGAGGTACTGCCCCCGATGTCCACGCAATGTTGCAGAGGCGTGTCAACCAAGACAGCCCTACAACATCCAGAGCCTTGAGATACCCAGGGCGGATCTCATCCGCTCCCGGAGCTCCACCGCCGCGGAGTTGTTTTACTACCTCGGCGACTTCTGCCCCAGAGATTGGATGGTCCAACCCCAGGCCCTCCGGCTCCGTTTCCTCTATGGAATACGTGTTGGTGGGATTGAGGAGCTCCTCAAAGTATTCCTTCCACCGCCCGACTATATCCTCAGTTGATGTCAGCAGCTCACCACCCCCACTGAGAACAGTGTGAGCGTGTTGCCGCCTACCACCCCTGAGGCGCCGGACGGTTTGCCAGAATCTCTTCGGAGCCGATCGATAGTCTTCTTCCATAGCCTCACCGAACTCCTCCCACGCCCGAGTTTTTGCCTCAGCGACTGCCCTCGCCGCAGACCGCCTGGCCATCCGGTACCGGTCAGCTGCTTCAGGAGACCCACAGACAAGCCATGCCCTGTAGGCCTCCTTCTTCAGCCTGACGGCTCCCCTCACCTCCGGTGTCCACCAGCAGGTTCGGGGGTTACCGCCGCGACCAGCACCAGCGACCTTGCAGCCGCAACTTGCAACAGCCGCCTCCACAATGGCGGAGCGGAACATGGCCCATTCGGACTCAATGTCCCCCACCACCCCCGGGACGCGGTTGAAGCTCTGCCGGAGGTGGGAGTTGAAGACCATGTTGACAGGTTCCTCCACCAGGCGTTCCCAGCAGACCCTCACTACTCGTTTGGGCCTACCAGGTCTGCGAGGCGTCTTCCCCTGCCATCTGATCCAACTCACCACCAGGTGGTGATCAGTTGACAGCTCTGCTCCTCTCTTTACCCGAGTGTCCAGAACATACGGTCGCAGGTCAGATGATACGACTACAAAGTCAATCATCGACCTACGACCTAGGCCGTCATGGTGCCAAGAGCACCGATGAACAACCTTATGTTCGAACATGGTGTTAGTTATGGACAAACTGCGACTCGCACAGAAGTCCAATAACTGAACACCACTCGGGTTCAGATCAGGCAGGCCGTTCCTCCCAATCACGCCCCTCCAGGTCACGCTGTCATTGCCCACATGAGCGTTGAAGTCTCCCAGCACGACAATGGAGTCCCCAGTCGGGGCGCCATCCAGCGTCCGTCCTAGGGACTCCAAAAAGGGCGGGTACTCTGAACTGCTGTTTGGCGCATATGCGCAGACAACAGTCAGGACCCGTTCCCCGACCCGAAGGCGCAGGGAAGCAACCCTTTCGTCCACCCGGGAGAACCCCAACGTACAGGCCGATAGTCCAGGGGCAAGCAAAAAGCCCACCCCGGCCTTCCGCCTCTCACCCGGAGCAACTCCAGCAAAGAAGAGGGTCCAACCCCTCTCGAGGACTTGGGTTCCAGAGCCGACGCTATGTGTCGAGGTGAGGCCGACTATATCTAGTCGATAGCGCTCAACCTCTTCCACAAGCTCCGGTTCCTTCCCCGCCAGAGAGGTGACGTTCCATGTTCCGAAAGCCAGCTTCCATAACCGAGGATCAGACCGCCAAGGCCCCCGCCTTGGTCTGCTGCCCGATCCCCATTGCACCGGACCTTTCATATTCCTCCTGCGGGTGGTGGGCCTACAGGGAGGTGAGCCCATGTCTCCCGTTCGGGCTGGGCCCGGCCGGACCCCATGGGCGAAAGCCCGGACACCAGGCGCTCGCCCACGAGCCCCAGCCCCAGGCCTGGCTCCAGGGTGGGGCCCCGGTAACCCTCCGGGCCGGGTACACGTTCTCCTCTTGGTCTTCTTCATGAAAGGTCATCTGAACCGTTCTTTGTCTGGCCCTTCGCCTAAGACCAGTCTGCCTTGGGAGACCCTACCAGGGGCAAATTGCCCCGGACAGCATAGCTCCTAGGGTCATTAGGACACTCAAACTCCTCCACCACGATAAGGTGACGGTTCAAGGAGGAGGCAGGAAGTCTTGATCTTGATATCTGCTGGCTTGACCAGAACGCCCAAAACATTGTCTGTTGCCCCCAAAGGTTATCAGAAGATAGCCGACAGGTTCCCAGATTGGTATTGAGTTAATGGGCAACAGGAAAAAAGCTTTAAATGAACACCATGCGTGACTTGTTTGGCACAGAGGAAATATAATTACTTGACATATCAAGAAGTCTCAAAAACATTTTTTTTTTTTTTTTTTTTTTTTTACAGAGCATATACACCAATCAGCCACAACATAAAAACCACTGACAATATACACCTGAACTCAATAACGGCAGTAGGAATCATCACAAAACAGCAGACGATTCCTCCATGAGTAACCTCGACATTGTTTTGACTTCTTCGCCTGATCAACATTTTAGTTTTCTAAAGAGCAATCAACAACCTCAAAATGCCTGATCACAAAAGACATTTCCCTGTTTGTTTGAGGCTCTGCTAGGAATTTTTCTGACCAAACATGTCAGCAAGCAAATGTACCCACATTTGTCACAGTAATTCAGTCTTTCTTTTCTCTCATTTTTTCAAGGACCTCTCGTATGCTCACTGAAGGGCCACAGACATCACTTTGTCCATACTAGCACAATTCGAACTGAGTCAGAATCAGACAACACTGTTTGAGACAACCAAGGCTACACCGCAGAGATACACGTAAAATGGAAAAGTTGATCGTTCCTTATGAAAAGATGATAAATCTCTTTTCTTCAAAAATGTCCATGATAACAGTACAAATAAAGAAGGAAAACAACACGAACTGAAAGTAAGATGCACACTTGTTACTCCATTTCAAGCTCTTTGGTTTTATAATCAGAAGCTTCCTGAATATCCAGCTGCTGTTGGCTGCTTGTGATTTAGTCATTTAAGCCTGTTCCTCTGCCGCTCTGGATAACACTGTCAACCAGAGTAAATCTTACATGTCTGACGTTGTGAGAAAATGCTCTCATCTCCCCCATCAAACAGAGAAGGAGCCTGAAACTAGCAGCGGATGCGAAGAGACCATAATGTTCTTGGTGGCGTGTGCATGCCAGCCGCAGAAGGGAGTGGCTCTTAAACACCACTTTAATCTGACCCTTTGGCTTTCTGTCCAGTGGGAGCAAATAGTTATATTAAAATAGATAATATGACAGGCCAGGCTAGGCGGGAGGATAGCACCAGCCAGACAGACCTATATAACAGATTGAGACATGCAGAGGTAATCCAAAAGGGTTTAAATCTCTGCTCATACACGTGATTATTATTTTTTTCTGGGTTATTCCGGGCACTGCATGAGACCAACCAAATCATTTGCTGTCCAGTGAATTCACTCAGAGTACTGCAAGTCTCTAAACTGTAGGCCAAATAAGTGGAAATCGTTTGTTAACATTCATCTTATCACACTCAAGAGCAATGTGCTGTTTTTTATGGAGAGCTGGCATTGAAGGATGCAGCAGCAAATGTCTAAAGAGATTCATCGCATTTCAGCAGGTACACGTGGCTCTCAGAGAAAACACACACAACCCTTCGTCCTAACAGAAAAAAAAAGCAGACAAATGAATTTACAAGGCATTATTTTTGTCTCAAACTGAAAGATTAAGTGCTTTGGTTATGCAAGAAAATGTTTTGCTCTTCCAACAATAGACTCATTTCAGATCAAGAGCCTCTGAGAGGTTGGTTTTAAGATGATTAGATTTCATCCAAACATTCAAACACATTTCACCTGAAACAAATTAAAGGCATTGTATACACACAAAGCAGGTTTAAATATCTGCATTTAATGACATAAAATGAAAAACAGTTGTTTACAAGATCGCAGAACACCAACAGACATGTCCATGATGTGTGTTCACCACTTCCACCCTCCTTTCCTGGCATAATAACACACTGCTTTGTGCGCAGTGCATCTACTAAGTTTACTCGCAACAAGAGTGACATATTTGAGTGACACTAATCCCCACAACTAGATAAAATGATAGACTAAAGCAGAGCACACACAAATGCCCTTGACCTAAATATTTATGCGATAACAATTGTCAGGTGAGCATTCTCTCTGTCGATGAGGAGAATATTACCGAGGCACATATTTTTCAGTGTGTTTTGTGGGTAAAAAATAGAAAAAGTGGTTTCTTGAATATAAAAAATGGGAAATCATATCATCTTCAGATAGAATGTAGAGTCATAAGGTAGTCGTATGGTAAATTCACCGTATATGTAACAAAAGAAAGAGAGACAGATCTGAAAAAAACTTTTTTTTTTAAGTAAGAAATGGGAAAGGATACATTCCTATTTACATTATGCTTAGATATCAGTCCCTTTGATCATTTATGCAACTATTATGCACAACAGAAAACATGCTTTCAATGTATAAACCTTGAAACATGCTACAAAGCTCTAAAATGTTCAAAACTTTACCATAAATTTGAGAATCATAAACTATTTGGCTAACCTATACCGTTATTTATTGCATGTATCAAAAGCTTTATCATAACATATTCACATGTCTTACAGTAGATTTTGAAATTACAGTCTGCAACACCAGTGTTGATGCAGGAATAGCAACCCAACGGTCACAGGGCAAATGTTTTACTTGGCTTGTGTCAGCAAGTGAAGACAAAAGTGAGCACATTAGTACAACATGGATGATTAAACAAGCACCGGCATGTTTCAAACCGTCCTTATGTGTTATTGATCTAATCAGTGGAAACAAACTGCTTTATAATTGCATGCTACATACAAATAAAAACCTGTACTAAGTATTTATTTATTCAAAGTACAAGTTGCAAACAAATGCACAGCAATCGTGAAACAGCTTGGCCCACAATGTGTTAACATTGTACTATTTTAGGCTCATGAGATTTAGATAACAGTCAAGTGATTGGTGAGATGTAAAGACTGTCTCTAAAATTAGAACAGGACTGGCACAAGTGCAACAGACTCTGATTTGACTCCTGAAGGGGCCTTTGAATGGAGGTCTCTGTATTCTAGTGTCCCATAGGGAATCCTCAATGCAGACAAACTCAGAGTCAATACGTAGACCTCTTTCACCTCTTCACAGCCTTTAAATAAGTTTCATGGTAAACCTGCCACCATCACCTCCGTCCCCTCCTCCTCCACCCATTGATGACCGAGGAACAAAGTCAATAGTTGCTGTGTGCTTGATCTGACCTTTGCTTTGGCTCCAGAAAAACATGAAGACAAAACAGATGGCAACCGAGCTGAGGAAAGAGAGGAAGCCCATGGTGGTGGCGATGATAAGGGTCTTTGCATCAAACGGGTATGGCTTGGCCATCTGAGCTGAGGAATTTGCAGCTTGGGGATTAGAAGGCTCTACCCAGCCTTCCTCAGTGTAGAAAGGGATGGTTCGATTGCGTGGGAGCCCTTTTACATACAGGCCAACAGTCAGGCTGTCATTGCCTGCTGCATTGCCTGCCAGGCACTGGTATGTACCGCTGTCCTGAACTTGGGCAAAACGCACTTCTAGAGTACCATTCGGTAAAACTCTGATTCTTCCTGTTGGAGCCACCACATTCTTATGGGATGAGATCCAGGTGATAGATGGGAATGGATCCCCATCAGCCTTGCAGGAAAACAGAACTGTAGTGCCTTCTTCTACTCTCGCCTCCTGCGGCCTTCGATCCATAATACGAGCAGGGCGGCAAGTAAACAACCTTGGGAGTTCTTTCTCTGAAAAGTCTCTGAATTCACGCTGTCTCACTGCATCTGGAGAGAAACAAGTGGGCTGGTGTCCATCAAAGTTCAATCGCAATCTGCGACGGACCACCCAGAGAAGCCGGCAGTCACATGCTAAGGGATTCCCATCTAACCGCAACACCTGAAGGTTCCCAACAGAGTGGAAGACACTCTCCTCCAGAGTAGTGAGCTGATTGGATGTCACATTAAGCATACGAAAGTAGGCCAGTCCCCTAAAGGCTCCAGGCTCTATTCGTAGCAGGCTGCCCCCTGCTAGGTGTAACTCCTGGAGTCTCAGGAGGTCCCCTAGCAGGTTACCTTGGATAACAGTGATGGGGTTGTAGGACAGGTCCAAGAAGCGCAGATACACCAGATGACGAAGAGCTGAGTAAGGAACCACACTTAGGTTGCAGCCACTGATGACAAGCGAGGTCAAATTAAGACCAATCAAGCTGTTGCCAGCCATAGTGTCCAATGCTGGCCAGTTTGCAATCAAGAGGCTGCGCAGACGATGGAGCCTTCGGAAAGCATTGTTGGACAGTGTAGAAATGGTGAGACGTAACATGCGGAGACGCGTCAGACTCTGGAGCTGGGACAATGCCTCAGTGGGAACAGAGGTCAAGTTGCTGCGGTCTAAGTTGAGCTCCTGTAGATTTTGCAGACCAAAAAAAGCCCTCTGAGAGATGAACACCAGGTCATTCTCCCCAGCTTCCAGTGTCTGCAAGTTCACCATTTCTTTAAAAGAATAGTCCAGGAAAACCAGAATCTCATTCTGGCTCAAGTCTAGAAACCGCAGACTGGACAGGCCAGAAAACACCCCAACTGGGATTATCTTGAGACGGTTATTCTTGAGTCGAAGTGTCCTAAGATTCTGTAGGCCCTGGAAAGCCTCCACCTCAATCATAGAGATTATATTATCAGTGAGGTCCAACTCTTGAAGTTGAAGAAGCCCAGGGAACTGGCGGCGTCCCACAGTCTTAATCTTATTGAGGGATAAATCCAAATGCCTGGCATCACTGGAAAAGCCCTCTGGCACTGAACTTAAATGTTTGCCAGAGCAGATCACTTCTTTAGCCTCAGGTCGGCACACACACCGTGACGGGCAGCCTCCTCCAGATACACCCAGTCCAAACTGGAGCAGGACGCTCCACGCCCCCCATCGGACGACTGACTCCACAAACATCTTACCCCCTGCCTGAAAAGAAACACAGACAATTAAGAATTTAGATTTTTAACAAGATATTAGATATATCTGTATTGCATTTACTTCCTTCAAATGCATTGAAAGAGGACATACCGTTTCAGTCTTGGAGTGCAGATTTTCATAACCAGTGGCAGTCAAGTAGGGATCAGACTTGAGTTAAGTCCTCTGCACAGATGTTTTGCTGTCACCAACATACCCTTCAGAGTGGCCTGAACAGAGCAGAAAAAAACTAAAGTTTAACATTTTTAAAGATTACTTTATGGCCGATGTTTAATAAAACATCTAAAAGCTCAACTGTTCAGTTTCACTTTTCTTGAAACAGACATGAGAACTGTTAACCCTGTCCATCTCATCAGCTTGGTGTTCCCACTAATGGAAAACCAGGACAAACTAAATGCATTAAAAACCAACACAAATACAACGTTCTGAGCAGCCTGTCCTGCTCTGGGTGTTAAATGATTCATTTTGTGGCAGCTGGCTACTTGCAGACAAGTGACCTCGGTACCAGCACTTAAATGGAGGGAAGACAAACGCTTCTTCTTTACTTAGTCAGGATTATATTGCAAATTTCCCCTCTGCAGAATAAAAGGATTATCTTACTTTATCTTATTAGTAACCCAGTTGGACCATCCTACACCGACCCACACTAAAATAGCGTAACAACTAAACCACTATGTCCCACAATTAATTTCTGGTCGTCCGTTGGTACATTTTATAAATGTGCCATTTGACATATGGAGAAACAGAACAAAAAGCACATATTTTAGGGCAGCAGAGTATGTCCAGTGCCAAGCAGATGTCGCATCTGATGAGACCAGCCATCGCCTCGGTATCACAGACAACTAAATCCCTACTTAACCGATTATCAAAGAATACATCTTACATTTTGCTCAGTACATTTTATCCTCCCAAAGACTGGAAAAGGACCATTAACAGCACTTAACACCGTGGAAGTGTCCACATGTGATCCGCCCTAAAAAAAAAGTATTAGCGGGCCCAGCCTCATGGCGACGCTTCTGAGAGTACAGATGAGGCCTCAGTGGGATGAAGCTCTGTACTCTTTTCTCAGGCACACTGACTATGATCTGACCTGGCAACAGGATACGAGTGATATACTGCATTTTGGAAATAAAACCTGTTTATACATCACATAAGAAACAAAAGTACCCTTTAAAATAATACAGTGTCAGCCTTTGTATAAAACACGTATTGCATATACTGTATGTTTGAACTGTTAGAAGGACCCCTACTTTTGCCTCTTATTAAAGAGTACTGTATATTTAGTTGTTTCCTAGTTGTTGTAAATCCCTCTAAGACTAATGTATAATTTTGCACATGCAAGTCACAGTTGCAAATACAGATAACAATACAATAAACAGTAATGTTACAGAGAAGAGTACAAGTAACTTGAAACTAGAGGAAAAGTCCAAAAAGAGAAGCCACTGTTGTAAAATGCTACACAGTGAAATATTACATAATTAGCTTATTCTGCAACTGTCTAACCTTGCCAGCTGAGTAAAAAAGAAAGTGATGTAAATTATATATTTCCACTCTGACAAGCACCGCAGAGAGCTGCTACAGTACGAGCTTCAAAGCTAAAGAAACAACTCTCAACATGTCCCGCAGCTGAACAGGAATCTCAAAGCCCCAAACAGGTTTACTTCCATAACCAACAGGGATGTGAAATACACTACAAAAGTATGATCCGAACGCTTAAAAATGCCAAACTGAGTCTGACCTGCAGCAGCTTCAGCTTCTCACTCTTCACCATCAGACAGTTTCCAGAGTGTGGACCCACCCTCGCTGCAGTCTCTCGTCTAAGTGGCAGAGTTGCCAGCAGTCCAGAGCTCTACAGTCTTTGTCTCATCCCTGTTCTTCATGCAAACAGCTCTTATACTGGCTGGCTGGGAGCGCTGACTCACAACCCCAACACTTACGCACCTATGCTCGTGTTAGACTGATATATGAGAGTGTGGACACACCAGAAAGACGCCAATTATTATCGCCTATTATTAAATGTTGGACTTTAGCCAACTACACCTTTTATTGACCACAGTTTTAATGTTTTAGTTGGTTCTGCAAGATAATTCAGATTCAACCTTCAAATGCAGCTACTCTAATATAATAACATGGTGACTGTATTAAAAAAAAGTTTTGCTCTGGAATCTATTTATCCATAATGGTCTTTCTTCTCTTTCAGACACTTTCTCAGCATCTCTCTTCTTAAAATAAATAAAATAAACTGTATAGAAGTTGATTATCAGCAACAAATACTGGCGTTTAGAACCAGTATTAATCTCTTTTTCCAGTCCCCCCCCGCCCCGAGTTAACTTGTGAGAGACAGAGACTGGCAGGTGTGTGATATCTCAGGCTGGTGGGCTAGTCGGTTGCTGAGCACTTCCAGCCAATCAGAACTCTGGAACACTCTTCCTCTGCGTCTCTGCACACATCATAAACCTACAGTCCAGTCAAAGGTCACAACCTCAGAGTCGCAGCCAGGATTGACCCCGTCCATCAAATTAGAAAGTGAGGGAATAAATGCTTTTGTAATTTACTCATCTATTTCTCGCCCTGCGTGGAGCGCGGTCACATGAGTGTCCTGTTACAGCGTTAATTACGCTAACTATTTTCTATCTCACAGCGCCACTTGTTTTGGTTTAGAGCTGGCAACTGTTACTTGAGGAGCCGTTACTGCTGTTGTGTAGGACACACAGAGAGAGGAAAACAGCTCAAACTTGTGGTACTTTCAGTAATATAATTCAGTTTTTTATGAATTTGCATGTTTCTACTTCCAGTTTGAGGGAGAAAGCCAACTTCTCCATTTTGTCTATATATACTTTTATGACTTCAAACCAGTCCTCCACCCTAGGTACCTCTGTTTGCAGCCATTATCTGTAATAGCCTTTTTACTAGCAACTGACTTCATTCTATAGGACCTTGTAACTAGACGACATGGAAATATTCTGCTCCATCTACTCCACATTTTCTCCAAGATTGTGTACCTTAATGTCGCTTTTGTGTCAGTGTTATATATAAAGAATATCTGTTTATCTATACATCCAGCACTGATGCCTCACAGCAAGAACGTCCCGGGTTCGAATCCATGGGCCGACTGGGCCTTTCTGTGCATGTGTGCATGTGAGTGTGAATGGTTGTCTGTCTCTCTGTGTTAGCCCTGCGATAGACTGGAGACCTGTGCAGGGTGTACCCCGCCTTTCGCCCGATGACAGCTGGGATAGGCTCCAGCAGACACCGCGACCCTTCACAGGAATAAGCGGGTACAGAAGATGAATGAATGAATGAATATATCTGTATATCTCTATATATTTATATTCATATTCTCTCCATGATAGGGAGCAAAAGCAGCAATGTTTTTAGGAAATAAGGAGATAACTAATTGAAGATGTGAGCTGAGATTTAATTTGTTGGTAATTGTAAACTTACCAAGCTCCAAGAAGTAAAGATTTATACATATGTTTATGTAAAGTGTGTTCTGTTTTTAAACATGTGTCCACATATTATTAAATTGCAAAATCAGTCCTTAGTTTCACATATCTTTCTGTTTGTCATTTCCTGCTCATCCCATTGTCTGCCTGATTCATTTGGTCGTTTCAAAGCACTATTGCAAAAACGTCATTATGTGTTTGAGGTTCGCCTTATTTGAGTTTTCATTAATGTAATTGTGAAATTACAAAATGACTATAACATATTTCAGCACTAATCAAAGCTCCTGCTTCCTCTATATCCTGCAGGTTTTTTCTGTCTAATCCAGTCTAATAATGTTCTCTGATTAAAGACAGAAGAGTTCTTTCTTAATTTGCTTACTTTGCCGCAGAGCTGGCAGACCAATATGGAGCTGCCTTTTGATGTCCCTGCAAAAGGTCTTTTTGCATAAGTCAAAAATATCCACTCTCCTAAAGTGAGCAGGGGCCAGCTCTCACCTAACAGAATGGACTTGCTGCCAAAATGCAAACAATATCAAAGTCAATATCAAAGCCAATGGGATGTAACCGCTCTCTTCAGACAACCCTTTGGAGGAGCCCAGCAGTGAGCTCCTGCCGTAACATAATTGTTTGAAATAATTCAACTTCCCGACTGCTCACAGTTTGTCGTCTCTGCTCTGTCATCAGACAAAACTCATCAAGCCTCTAAGCTTGGGCCCTTATCGCCTTACATCAATCTGTGGCCAGTTGCCACCCCATGTTAAACTTTGTGCTCAGACTGAACACAGCTACAGGTTTAACCATTACCCGGATCATATTTTTATGCTTCTCCAAACATTATGATTTTCAAATTACTGCTGAAATCAAAAAACAACTACGTATCATATTCATTGTGTGTCATATCATGTTTTTCCTTTGTAGAATGGTCACTGAAGGGTTACTGGGGTTGGGTTTGCTTCCTGTTTGAATTCATCAATTTAGCCTTAACAAAACATTTTAGCTGCTTATCTCATTCACTGAGCTGCTAACTTGATGTTTTCTTCCCAGAATCATGTTCAACAAAGTACTACAGAGAGCAGCGACTTGTCTTGCTGTAACACCACCAGGAGCAAGGAAGAGGTAATGACTCTCAATTAACTTTCGCTCTTTTTCTCGTCAACATTAAGGCTTCATTAGCTTTGAGGAAGCAGTCTCTCTCAGAGCTTTGTTCTTTCAAGTTTTACCCTATCAGCCATTCCTCAGCACTCCATCTCTCCCTGTTATTAAGGGACCTGCAGCAAAATGTGAAAAACTGTGACAGACAGCATGCAATTACTGAGATGAAGACTTTAGGTGAAAACTTCACAACAGGTGCTTTAAACAGGATCATCACCTCACAGAACGACAGTCTATGTTTCCTTCTGAGTTTGGATGCCCAGGGCATGGATCCCTACATGCCAAGAAATCTGACAGAGAATGTACAATCTTGAGCCTAGCTGGGTTTTCTGACACTTGTCAAAGTGTTATTTTTAGCTCGTCACAGTGAGAAAGACAAGAGCCTGGCTCAAATCCTCAATTAAAGCGGCTGCAACAGAACAACAGTGTGGGGATCACAGAGCATGAGCTTGGGTCTTGTGTGTTTTCTGTGTGTGTGCTTGAACTGCGGTGGTAGTGGACTTGTGTTTGTGTGACTTTCTTGTTTTGTTGGTTTTTTTTAGGGCTTCTGGCACCTGCTGCAGTGTGATGGCCCCTGAGAGCGCCAGCATGCAAGCAGCAAATATTAAAAGGTCTGCTGGCAGAACAGCTGTCGGGTGCATAGCAGGAAAACAAAAGTCTCCTGCTCTTTCCCTGTTGGCTTTTCTCGGAAAGAGCTTGTAAACAAGATCATGTCAGAGTCACATCTATGTTAAACCATCAGAATGTCTCAAATTTTCCAACAATGTGTACAATTACGGGAACAAAAGTACAAACGGTGGGTGGTTTAGCCTTACAGGCTGTGTCCCAGTGGTCAGTCAGACAATATTCTGTGTGTTCAAACCTTGTTCAAACGCATGAAACAACAAAATAAAAGTCAAGTTAAAACAACTATAATGCTGATCCCAAGGTTTTAAACAACAACAAATACCTCAGACTGGATGTTGGTAAAGTGTAACCCACTGAAAAGAATACACAAGACTTGTAGTATATTGAATCTAAAACTTAGAAGACTTTGTGACAGGCAAAACGCAGTAGTCCATACAAGTCTTGTGTTTGAGTATTTCTCTCAATAACATATAGAGTAAATATTGGAACAATCTGAGGTTACCAAAAAGTGAGGAACAATATGGTGATTGTACAAAACATCAAAACAACTGAATACCGACTTCTAAAACGTGTTAAGATGTCAGTATTCACACATTATGATTAATGTCATGAAGATCTTGAACGCATGAACAAACTTTGTGAATGGTTTAAAAATAGCCACTGGCTTTGCTGCACGTTTGTAGAAACAAGACGCAATGTGGCAACATGAGATCATGGAATTTTAATGAAATTCAACAAACTGTAACAATGACAGGTAAAACTAAATCAATATGACGTGAAGTGGGTGGGTACCAAGTTGAGCTAATCTCAACTTTGAGGTGACGACCAATGATACAGTTGATTGTAGTTGTTTCCGAACATTTTACACAGGGAAACACCATCCACAACTTTGGTTCCTACACCATGTTAGCTTAGGATTGGTGGATGGTGATCTCAGATGAAGTGGCAGTGTTGCTGACTGTATGTTCTTGACTTTATGTTCTCTTTAAATAGCGAGACAGCAAGAGGAGCTAACTCTGTGGAAACAGAAAAGTTATGCTTCTTTCACCACAGAACGTTTGGTGATTTCCTACACCACCACTGGCAACCAGCTGTTTTATTAGGTACCATGAAGAAGTGGCCTAATGTTGTCTAATGTGGTAATGTGTATGTTGACAAGTGCCTGAATCAGCACTTATGTTCTAATGGTCTAAATACATGTTTATAACTGTTTACCACTTAAGGAAGGCAAGGAACCATAATAACACCATTTTTTTTTTAGAATTTCTAAGTTTTTCAAAGAGTGCCTATGAAGGGTTAATATGTGGATGGGACTTTAAAGCTCTTTGCTTTGTAAAGCTTCAACAAAAGTATTCAAAACAATATCATGTCAATCATTGTTATTAAATTGTAAGAATATGTGCAATAGCTGACTGAATAGTAGCTTATTTAGTTCTTTACAGCTCAACTAACAAATCAGTCTTGATTTTCAAATATGTCAGTAATAAACACAGGGGAAAGCTGATTACACTTAACTGCAAATGTTTAAAAATGTATGTATAAACTTCTTTTAACATTTTTATTATTCATTTAGGTTCTGTGTCATAATATACTCATATTAAATATGCAATGCTTAGATCACATCCTTAGTTACAACTTTCAAATCATGTTTGATAGGTGGACATTGGACATCTGTTCTTACAGGCTGGTGTTGCTATATCCAGTTTGTGGTGGTCTTCACATAATTTACTGTGTGGAGGTCAAGTGATCCATTTCTGATGTTATCACTTTGTAAAAGGCTGTGAGGAAAAAAAACAAAAGACCCCTGAATACTAATATGGCCGAGTGAGGGCGTGTTTGCTTGTTTGCATATTTGAAGCTTATATGTGGAATAGAGATAAAGAAAAATGTGAGCCAGTGTGGCTGTGAGCTTTTGCCTGTGACCAAATGGATTATATTAACTGTTTGCCTCTGTGCCGACATATTATAATAGACTTATTTCATTTAATTGTTATGGATTTTACTGTTTTTATTTAGCCTAGTTTGACATGATCATGTTTAACTTACTGCTATCACCAGAGATATATCACAACAACGATGACATTCAGAAGGGACCCATTGATATTTTCCTTTGCTTATGTTTAGTTACAATTCCTGGAAATCTATCCTTGTGATTTGTGCGTGAGGTGAGAAGAATGCAAGTTCTTAGTTGTTATTACCTGGTGCACAAAGGGGTTTTGCCCACTGTGGAGGATTAAATACAAAAGAAGAAAAAGAAAAAGTATATATTCTGGCTTCCAAACACTTATTCAGCTGCCTCTGTGTATTTGTCCCTTTCGAGAAACTTTCCACAGTGTTTACCCCACATGGAACAAACATGCACAGAAAGTATTTAATGATGGCTTCACGCCTTTACACGATTATTAGACTCTAATATTTTATACCACTCACCACTCTGAAATTGTCTTTGGGTCATGGGCCAGTCTGTTCCAACTGAACTGGTTGCATGAGACATTTTTATTCGAACTGGGTTATTAGTGGAATATGGGTGTCAATGTAAAGACAGTTAATGTAAAATAAGACTTAGAGCCACAGTGAATGTTTGCATAGGAAAAAGTGAACCTGATTGTAAGTATTAGTAGACACATTAAGTCTGAGCATGTTTGAGTATTTGCCCCAGTGTCATGTGTGGTGGAAGTGGGTCACAGTGGCAGATCCACTCACATCGGTTTTGTTCCAGACTGTGTGTTGGGTAAAGCGCTCTTCTGTAATTCCTCATTCTGACAAGGAGAGCGTTAAGACTCTGTGCGACGTCATGCAAAGTGCACCGTCTGCAATATTAATAATAGCGCAAATAAATGAGAGAAGGGAATTAGTTTCAGTGCAGCGCCTATGTGATGTGACAAATTAGGTCGTCTCAGCTAACACAAATGATGCATTGGATCCATCAGCGTGCTTCAGAGGGATGATGGGAGGTCACGCGTTAAAGGGGAGCTGACTGACAGGACACAGAGGGCTCTCGACCTGGAACAGGTCTCATGTAAAACATGAATCATAACATGATGACTAATACAGGGAAACTTACATTCTGACTGTGGGGTTGAACTGCAATCAGAAACAAGACTGACTGGGTGTTAACTGGCTGGAGACAGATTCAAACTCTTGATTTATTTGGACCTTTGAAAGAAAAATAATGAAATCAAATTAAAAGAAATGTAGGGGAAAAGGAAATACCAAGGTCTCCCACCAGTTTTATGAAAGTCCGCAAGCCCTTTCTAAACACCACTTTCAAAGTAGAAATAAGGTTAGATAATGCCATGCAAACAAAAGAAAAAAGTAATGCATGATTGTGATTTTTTTCTTCTTTCACAGAAAAGTCATCAGCTCCATAATCTCCCCTCACTAGTGTGCAGGTGGAGCTTTTCCTCTTTGACACACTTACCAGCCTGAATGCCAATCTGATGGGGCCACTGCACAATCCCACCTGCTTTCCAACTGAGCCGGCCAGAGTGGCATAAAAGCAAAAAAAGGGGGGGGGGGGGGCGCGGGGGCGACAAATCATACATGTGTGGGAGGCTTTTGGATCAAGGCTTCCTGTAACTGTCAGGTTACAGACTTGCTTCCCCACAGCCTGCAGCACCCACTATTATTGATGTGCCTTTGGACAAACACTACTTCCAAATGTGTGCTTTTAAAATCACTTTCTGCCACCAGTCCCTGCCTCTACACGCAGCTATCACTTCCCACATAAAACATGGAGAAAATACGCCTTGGAGACATTCAGAGGTATGTTTTGTTTGGTTTTAAATCCTCCTGCGACTCCTTGAATTTGTACACTCGTCTATGTTTCCCTGAGCGGCGACAGTTAAATAATTATATAAAAGTTTGCAATTTTTTATGTAACTACAAAAGTAACTAACTCAAAAGGCACTCAAGCCAGAAGCCCCAGGAATTTTTATCTGTGGGACATTTACACCCTGAGGGAGACACGTTGGGAAGACCTCTTGGAAGAAATATCCTCAAAAATAGAACAGCTGATCAAGTTGCCTTTCCCGTCTAATTTACATGGCTCTTCTAAATCAGTGTCCACTGTGTACTGAACACTAAACGCTATAGTAGATACCATGCTGTGCCTCCTTACTCCAAAAATAACACCACCACCACTGTGGATGGCTTAGTTTAGGCAACTAAAACAAACTGGTAAACGCTGGGAGACATTCATTTTCATACTTAAAATAAACTTGTGTCAAAGTCATGTTTTTTACACCCAACCATCCTTTAAGTCAAGTCACACTATGTAAATTCTATTCCACCACCACTGCATATGTGAAAATGGTTGTATAAGTAAGTAAGTGTAATAAGTAACTAGCCTAACATTTTTGTCTGTTGTTTGTCTTTTTTTTTTTTTTCTTTTTGTCTTTTGAAGAAAGTTGGTCAGGATAGAATACCACCTGTCCTTAGACCCTCAATGAAAGAGAGGTCAGTTGTCATAAAAAACTCACACTTAGTTTCACAAAGCATTCTGATGCACAGTATGTCAGTGCAAGGATCTAAATCGGGCAGCAGGAGCTGTAGATGTTCAAGAAGGACATGATCGTCTCACTGCTTCTCCTTAACCCCTCTAAATCACCTGGTTGCATAACATCATTGCTTTAATTATCTTGTATTAATCCCTTGGGAATTCTAGACTGAAAATGGTCACATCCCTCTTGTGTACTGAAAAGGCTCCGGCCCCTATGAACTTGGTTAAATGGAAAATGGACACAAGGAGATGAAATTATAATTGAACGTACAGCCTATTAATGGTGGCTTTTACATTTGCTGTTTTATCTCTTCACTGCATGATAGGCCTTTGCTTTGTTAAAACTTCTGCTGGGTAGAAAGTGATGTCTCCAACATTGGCAGACAAATTTGTCTGGGATTAAGAGATTGTCTGGGAGTTTAGTGTGCGTGAGAGAAAACGAATCTGTGACGTCCAAACTCTAAAAGTCTAGATTATTTGTACCACAATGTCTGCTCTTAAAGGGTGGAACAAAAGAACCTGACTCATTCTCCCACTGGCTGCATCACACTGTGTCTTTGACCCCTTTGTCTCTTTAGAGAATCTTTTGTGTCTTTCATTTAATGCAATGAGTCGTACAAGCCTGTCCTTGAAGACATTCATGAAATTGTACTCAGATCATCCACACATTAAACCCTTTCTGTTGTGTTTTTTAAATAATGCATTTCTTCTCCTTACATGAAGCTCTTTGAATGGCCTCTGTCTCTGAGTTAACTAAACTGCTTGACACATAGGTGCTACAGTAAGCGCTACTGAAAATCAATCCTCATCAGCTTTAAAGCCTAGGATGAAGGACAAAGACATTCCATGCACACTCGCTGACAGACAGATAATCTATGTGTTAAGGTAGATAAGACACCTCGGTCATAAAAACACACATGCAGACTGAGAGTGACACATGTCCTTTCTCATTTTTGTCCCCTCCACCCTCACAATCTATCACCCTCTGAGTGGGAGACAGTCATGGATGCTTCAAATAGAAAAGCTTCAGGATGTGCCTGTGCTCTGCTCTCTGTTGGAGATAGGAGAGTTAACTAGATATGCTTTAGTTCTCTTCCTTGAAGCCTTCCCTCTTATGTATCGTTTGTGTGGCTTAACCCAGTTAGGTTTCAAATGTGGAATAGGTTGGTGGCTCACAGATGAATAAATAAATAGAATGCAACTGGATAGGAAACACACATTTTGGAAAAGGAAATTCAACATGAAAAAAAAAGACTTGCAGCATGAAAGAAACCCAGTAAGATGTGTTTTTCATGGCCAAACAACACAAGACTGCAGCTGACATATGCCCTGGGCCAGTGACATTTCGTATTCATGCCCTGGCTACATGTCTCCAGTGGCAGTGAACATCTGATCTTTCTATTCATCTACAAAAGGATTTCAAACGACGATGTGGCCTGAATAGTACTAGTGTGCACGATGGTTTCAAAAGTGTCGTGCACTACAGATTCTGCCCTCGATAGACGTTTTTGTGTGCAATCCCTTCAAAAGAAGGTCTGGCTGAGATGAAAAGGTTCACATATTTATCCTTTGCAAAAAGAAAAAAGCACTGAATATAGCTGTTATGTTAATCTCATGGCAGGCTCTCATGAGCCTGCATTGTTCCAGGCTCGGATACATCTTATCCCAGACAACTCCATCTTTAGTTGAGAATGGTATTAAGGAGCTGCTGTTGGAAAGAAGTCAAAGCTGGCTCATGGTTTCTAATGTGACCCATTAGTACGCTACTGTAGCTTTATGACTTTTCAAAGACACTTTTAAAGTATTGCTTTCAAACTAAAGTCACCAGTGGATATTGAACATCAAGAAAACACAGAAATGTTTGTTTGCTGTTCTCTAACGTAGGCTGACTCATTACACCTTCTACATGATGGATGATGGGGGGACACTTTTTTGACTTCAGACATATCTGCAAAAGTTGACTTGGACAAAAAATTTCTGATTTAAACGTTCTTGTGTCTGTGTTCAAGGGGAAACTCGAATTATGTTGTGTGTCACTGGAAATACCATCACACAGACTGAGAACTTAAATAAAGTTACTGTGCCTTGTATAAGAGTTACTGTTGGTTATTTTTTGTTTTACCTGTTTTGTTTTTGGCTACCAGTGGACAGTTTACAAGTTCTTTTAGTAGCTCAGCCAAGGCTGAATTATAGACTGGGCAAAGCAGACAAAAGCCCTTGGGCCCCAGACCATCAGCGTCCCCAAACCCAAGATTTACAGTACTCTTATTTCTGTCTACAAATTTTGATTATCACATTTGTCAAACATTTGCAATTGGCAAGTACAAAACAACTATCATGGGTCCTCCATCTCCATCTTCTGGTTCAGTTCTTGAAGAGAAACTCGGTTATTCTAGTTTATTAAAATATGTGCAAGGTCCAACCATATTTTTTTCATAACCAGCGTCCAACCATTGTTTTCTTGAATAATCAATTGGGAGTTCAGTTTATGGTGAAAATAAAGAAAATGACCTTTTACCTATGAAGTTCAAGTTAAGATTCTCTTATTTCATGCCTTATCTGATCAAGTTTTAAAAATCTGAAAATGTTGAGTTTTCTATCATAAAAAAGTAAGAAAAATTACAAGTTAAACTTAACAATATTGGTTGAAAAAAGGGTACTTAAAGGAATTATTCATATTTTTGTGTTTTAAATCTCCAGAATCTCTTGACTTCTAGGTGCCAAGGATGACAATGATACTCACGGAAAACAAGGTGACAAGAGCATATAAAGAGCCCAAAAGGAAGTTAAATCACGACTCTGATGGTAGAAAGTTCTCGTAGAAAGAACGGAAATAAAATAAATATATGTGGACACACAAAATGCACCAGGAAATTCAAGTGTATCTCTGATTTGAAAACAATTTAAATCTTTTACGTCTACATTATCCTTTTCTTTCACTATTACCAAAAATCGTCCTGTCATGATCCTTTTATCTAGCTTAATCCAAACACTTTTGCTGAAATACCATGAGTTTGTCCCAGTTCCAGAAGGCACTTTGAAGGAAATGTGGAAACATAATGGGTGTAAAAACACACTTGCCGGATGCAGATCTAACTTATAGCAATGTGTAACAGTTCAAAATGTCAAACTAAATGTAAAATATTGTAAGAATGCAGATCAATGTACTGAAAAAACGCCACATTCGCATGGGAGATAAAATGCACTGTATAATCACGTCAAGGCAAGTTGCATATCTCCAGAATAGGGCCCATGCAGTGAAAGCGAAGAAACCAGTTAAAGACTTGTCATATACTTATTTGCCTGAGGCTGAAATCAATTGAGGTCTGGAGCTGCTGCCCAATATAACAGTCCAGATAAATCATTTCCTAACAAGGAGACTGACATACTTCCTGTGCATAAAATGCCCTCTGATTAAATTGCCCATTTGGCAGAGTCCCAAGCGTCAAATCCTTGGTGCTCCCTTGATGGTGATCTGCTCCTCCTGCGCCACAACCGATGTGATGTGTGTCCTCATTATGACAGGAGGAGAGGACGAAGAGTTTGCTGCTGGTCTGAGCTCACCTCCGTGCCCTTCCCTAAGTGCTGATCCTGGCTTATATCACACTGCAGCTCAGGTCATAATCAAATCTAAAGCGACGAGCCAAGTTTGGAAAAGACACAGTTTTGGGTGACAAACGCAGGTTTGATCGGAGTTACTTTGACATTAAAGCATCTTGATTCATTGCACACACACATAAACACACACACACACACACACTCAGGGAGGACTCACGCTGTCCCAGGGGGAATTGAGGCTGCAGTTAGTGCTGTCTGTAATCCTGCAGTTAAAACACAGTCTGCTGTGGCCCTTTTTAGGTTTATGGAACAAACTATTGTTGAGGATTATCGTTCACATGGACAGTGCAACTCCACAATAACAAAAACACAGACTCACGCAACCCACAAATGAAAATAGGGCCTAACATTAGAGTCATACTAACGGCATATTTTTCTACATTTCTAGAAAGATGGTTTCAATAAAAACATCAAGAATAATACTATTAATATAGGTCAGTGTCTAAACTACCCCCTAGCCATATATAAGTGTTACATGCTTCTAAGAATGAAATTTGTCATTTGGAAAGAGTTGTTTGGGCTATGAATATGTTAAGAAGAAGCTTTAATACCTAAATATCAAAACAGGTCGACCTTATTGTTACGGCAAAACAACACGTTGTTCCAGATTTGGAACCGTTATAAAACATTAGCACCAACAACATCCTATTTCCACTTTTTTGTTTGTTTTCATCCACTTTAAATTCATTCTGGCAAAAAACAATTCCGAAAACCCCTTTTAATAACAGAACAAAAAATACGGAATAGGTCGAGCAGCAGAAAAGTGGATATTTAAGGATTATTGTAATCCCATAATAATACATGACGCACTATTTAGACATTAAGTGCCATTAAGAGTCAACTCTAAACTCAGCATAAATGCTTTCTGTCAAGGGCTACATGAACACACCGTAACAGCTGGTTCTGCAAGTAAAACTGTTAAAATCCCCTAAAAGTAATGCAAGTTTGTTTAGAAACAAAACCTCAAAAATGAAACTTACCAGCTAGGATTTCCAGCGAAGAAATCATCGCAACAAAGCCCACACCGCTTCAACACTCCATCTCCGACATAAAACGTGCTCATCTCTGTTCAGGACACTTTCCCCCTCTCCCTCGTCCTCCTCTCCTCTCTACGTTCAACCAGACTTTTCCAACATCTGTCACGCCAGAGTCGCGCAATTTACTTCGCCCTCCTTCTTCGTTAATTTCCTGCCGAACACCCCGGGGAGTTTCCCGATAATTGCGCTACTAAAATAATTTAGGTCGGCTCCGTGTGTGTGTGCCTTGTTGTGCGCGCTGATGCCGTGGAGAGGCTGGTGATGGCTGCGCGCTCCGCTTCTCCATCCCTCCGCTCAGCTGGAACTAAAGTCCCACAGATTTAAGGTTGGATCAGCGCCATGTGTCGCGGCCGTAATGCCTTAAATCCCCACGTAACGCAGTAGTGTAACGTAGAGTGGGTCCTAGTACTCTCCTAACCCAGGATGCGGTTACTTTTCTTGCACCACATGTTCAATTACATTATCCTGTTAGCATTTACTCTTTAGGAGCAACATTCCCATAATGAAAGAATATAAAGATTAACATTACCTTTTCAGCAACACCTTTGATTATTAAAAGATTTAGATTTTTAAATACAACTGTAACTTCGAGTGAACACTTTCAGTGAGTAGTAGTAATCTTACAATTCTTGAGCTAATACTACACTTTTACAGCATTTGCATGATTCTCCCGTTTTCAAAATGCAACTAAATTACACATGTTGAGACTTCTTAGGCATGATCCAAGTTCGTCACTCTAACACTGAACCAGCAGAACAACATGAAAAGAACCTTTGATTTTTAACTTTTTTTCAGTAAAAACAAAACAATTCAGTAATATGGTAATATGGAGAATATCCATCCATTATCTATAACCCCCTAATCTGTGCAGGAGGCTGGAGAGTATTCTCAGCTAACATTAAAACAGTAGCAGGGTACACCATGGACTGGTCACTGGTCTAACATTAATACACAGAAACAAACTACCATTCACACTCACCTACCTACAGCCACTTTAGAATCAACCCTTTCCCTGAACCACATGTCTTACTGTAGGAGGAAGCTTAAGATCCAGAGCGCCCCAGCACAGGGAGAAAATGCACACTCCACACGAAAAAGGCCCCAGATAAACCTTTGAATATTATAACAATGTATAACATCTGTGACTGAATTATTATCTGTTGTGAAGGGAACAGGAACTTCTGTGTCTTTAAATTTCCCTTTCATATCTAATTGATAATTGTGTAGTTTTGCTATTTTGCATCGTGGCTAATCCTAGGCTTGGATAACGTTTAAGGATTTGGGGCGCATGCGCAATTTGTATGCAGATACATTTGATTAAACAGAATTTAAATTTTCAGTAATTGATGTTTCACATCTTCGCTTCTTAAAGAGGAACTGCTGTTTTTTTACAGGTAACAGGTAACTCCGGACTCAACAGGGAATAGCGCTAGCATATCATAACAAAATATTGGTGAAATTAACGAATTTCGTGGCAGATAATGCGTTATTTAGAGGCTGCGTCTCGGTGCCCCGTCACTCCCGCTATATGGATATACGTTGATCTAATTATTTCCTAAACAAGTGCAAATGAAACAAAAGTTTTTTCGGTGAGTAAACCACCGTATTTTATGCTAGAAATAAGGTCCAGGTTGTAAAAAACAGTAGTTCCCCTTTAAGAACTACTTGAAGTGTGAGTTATTCCCCTGTTTACCCCTCATGTTAAATTAATGTGGGTGATTTTTTGACTCACCCATTTAAATTCTAACAAGCCTTAAAGTTATGCATAAATTAGGCTGTGGCCCCTTTTTTAGACACGTGGATGCCTTCTCAGGTTGTCAACTGTTTGCTTTGGTGTCACATTCTGTTCTCTGCTCCACTAATGCATCACCTCTTTGACCGTTTTTGAATTAGCCAAGGGTTAGGTGAAATAAGGCACCACAAAGATGGCAGTGCCCAGAGCCAACACGCCAAGCTTCAAAATACACACACAGCGTTCAGTCGATCACAGTGTTCACTCATGTACCTTCATGTGCAGTCAGTGCTGTTGCTCTGTCGTGCTTCTTTTGGTGGTTGCTGCCAAGTTCCCTTATCTCAGTACTTATTCTGATGATTACAGTGTTTGGTATCTGGTATCATACCAGTAGCTATACCTGGTTTATCCTTTAAAGGGTCACAAGTGCGTTGGAGCCTATTCCAGCTGACACTGAGCAAGAAGAGAGGTGCACTCTGGACAGCTCGTCTGAAATAATGGCCAAATCAAAAAAAATAATGTATTTACATAAGTCCTGTCTCTGCTGGTAGTACATAAAAATTAGCCTTTAACTAAGAACACAGCTGCTCTATCAACAGGTTGATGCACATAAAAGCAGATTTTTGTCAACAACGTAACTGTCAGAACAGGGTGCTGGAGATGTGCAAATAATAATAACATGGGTGGTAAAATCCCCAAGCTGTCAGCTCTGAGGGGATTTGTGATTTTTTTTTTCCTTTCTTTCTTTTTTTATCCGCTACACTGACTGAGTGCTGGCAGGTTTCCAGGACAGTACATTACTATCACAGCTTGGAGGGAGAGATGGGCAGATATGCATTGGTCAGCCAAATCTCTGGATTGAACAACAGCTGGTTACCATAAAGATGAGTGTGCTCGACCCTGTAGCAAAGGCGAGGAACCCGCCCCCCCCATCACTGCACACTCTGAAAATACACATACACATACTGCCTGTACTTATTAATGAGGCATCCCAACATAATCTGAAAAACAAGTCTTTAAAGTACTAATGGCCCTGGTGACAGTTCATCCATCATACACCTCATTTCAGTTCAGCTCAGTTCAGTCATCTTATGAGAGAATTATCTTCTAAAACCAGGATCATCACAGACATACAGGCAGACTTCACTTGCTTAGATAGGAAAGTAAAGTGGTCTGTTTGTGTACAGCTGTTGTTTTTCAGTGCAGTTCTGCACGGCGATACTGGGAAGCGGGATTTGTCCAGAGAACAAAGTGACTCCCTCGCCCGGCGGACTGACCTTTCCTTTGCGGTCAGAACAACAGAGACGCTCCCCACTGCAGGCTGAAAACTAAACCTTCTTAATATGGACCTCACGTTGTACACACACACACACTTGTACCTGCTGTGATGAGTAGTTGGTATGCAGTGTTCTCCATCCGCTCTAACAGCAAGTGTTTACTCTGAATGGCAACACTGGAAACCTCTCATTCTAGAGAGATTAGTAGGGAAAGGTTTAATGACAAAGGCTTTCTGACAGTGTCTCTTCAAAGGTATTCATCATGTCGCCCTTGATTATACATGGAAGAAGTGACAGGAAGTAGTGTGTTGTGTGTAGTGGAGCTGGTCCCCAAACATCAATGATTCATATCATAAGGAGAGAAAAAGCTGTTTAGCTGTCTTACCACTAAACTGAGGCTGTAGGCGTCCATGTTTCAACTGTTTTTCGATTTTTACCCAGTTCACTAATCAAGCTATTGCAGTTTGTCTTCAGGTGATCGTTCAGTCAGCAATGTGTTACAAACTCAGCCGCAAGCTCAAAAGTTTTCTTGGTGTTTTCTCGCGTTGCCTGCAATTTCAATAACCTTTTGTTTCTATGTGTTCCAGGTGTTCACCCTTATTTACTAATTTTATGTTTGTCCAGCTTAACCAGCTATCCTCGCTCCTCTCCCAAACTCTGCCGGCAATCAGCAACCTGCCTGACCCACCCTCAGCCACAACCACTGGCCCTCATCTCCAGCTTGCAATTTATTCAAGAACATTTGTTACCATCCACCAAATATGCCTCTGAGGTCTGCATTTGGGTCATCGAGAAAAAGCCAACATAACAACTAGCTCTGACTGAAACAGAGAGGTGTGATGGAAGCTGAGAATAACCCAATTTGTATCTGTTCTCTGCTCCAACTATCTCTGCTCTGCTACAGAGAAATGGGCTAAAGTAATTTTGAACCTGTTACAGCCTCCTCTGTTGTTCAGCGTAATTGACTCTTCGGCTGACAGTGCTGTCAGAAGCCAGGCAGAAAAGATGTTCTATGGTGCTTTAGGATTTAATAACCTAACTGTAGCCAGGAGGCATGCATTTTTATTCTTTTTGGTGTCAAGGAATCAGGCAAAAGTGCAAACTCTCAGTCAACTCTGTCAAAAACTAGAGTTTCTGTAGCACTTATGTTTAAGTGTGACCAGAATTAGTTTTTTAAAAGTGTTGGTGCAGGCCTCCATGTAGATATGTTTTTTGCACTGTGTGTCCTCCCCAGTTAAATTCTGAGAACTTTGAAAGCACAGTTTTACATTTAAAGTGTTCCATGTTCACTTGAGGCTTTCCGGTACACTGTGTTTTCAAACACGGCCGATTCGTTGGGTGTTTGCTGCAGCAGCACTGGTTTTCGGTCTCAGAGCACCCGCCGAGTGGGAGCAAACATACCTCAAAGGCCGCTGCTGAACTATTCAAGCATTCAGCTGTTGCAAACAGGTGCAGAAACATTTTCACAGTGAATGCATCCCAACCTAAAATGCAAAGTCGCCCGTCCAAAGAGACCTTCCCTTCCGATTTTAGCATGTGTGCCTGTCAAGAGCTCTATTCGTGAGCAACAGGAACAGACGAAAACACCTTTAAAAGGCAAACCGAGAGTAAGGTGAGAGCAGACTTTCAAAACAGAGGATGTCTGGTGAGATGAAGAGGCATTAGATTCTACCAAAGTTGTTTTTGCTTGGACCAAATACGTCTCAAAAAGTCTGTCATCACCAGAAATATTTTATTTTAAATAGTAATTGGACATTTTGCCTTTTAGTCAATACTTCCAGTAGAGATAAACACATAATGGAAACAGAAGAGCAAAGGAGAGTGAAAGAACAGTGAGCCAGTGAATCTACACTCATTTGGTATGACTGACTGCTCCTCCATTGACCTTTAAGTACTATGGTCTCTAAGCAGCAAAGACAGGAGTAATATAGCATTGTTAGCACACCTGCAGACCTCTACAGTTATGTAATAGCCTGTCTTATTGGCTGTTAGGGCTGTGGTACCCTCAAACCAACGACTTCCTCTTCCAACTCTTGCAAAAATACGCTGCCAGCAGAAAGGCTGTTTTCAAAAGCAGCCTTCCCATGTGATTTTTGTAGATCTGTCCAAAGACTTGAAGGAGTCTGATTTGTACGTGCACAGTAACCAGACAGTGTGCACTTGGCACACAGACCATTTTGAGCCCTATAGGAAAGGGGATCAAGGCGGTGTCTGACTTTGAAGCTGCAGTGTACATTCCAATGGGTAAAAAAAAAAAAAAAGCAGATATGTGAAGTATATAACTTCACATATGGAAACGTTCACTTTCTTCAGACAACGTTTAAAAGTTTTAAAGCATTATGTTCTCCCAGTTATTACTGCTGGCCTGCAGTTCTCTAACATTTTATGCTTCTGTCCTTTCACACTTAGATAAGAAAACTCATTAGACAAAAATAAATCCTTTAAACAGACCAGGGGGAAATACAAGAAAAGGAAATATAAAAAGTACAAAAAAATCAACACAAAATGGATTCGTCTTGGACAATCGTTGCATTAAAGACACACGACTGGAACAAGCACAACAGAACAACAAACGTCTCCATCTTATTTTTGAACCACTAGCAAGCTTTGGACTGCTGCTGTTCTTTCACATTGTAATTTTGGCTCATTTGGTCCACACACAGGAGAAGAAAAGCTAAATTGTTGCCGCTTGCTACATTCTTTTACACTTATAGTTTGTGTGTTGTTTTTTATTTTATTTTTTTTTTGTTTCTTTTTTTTTTTCCAAACTAAACAAAAGCTCTAAGTGGGCAGATCTCAAACGTAATGCAGGTAGATCGTGTGCCATTCAAAAAACTGGTTTTAGACGTTAGTCTATCATGTACCCTGACTATAGCATTTGACACTTGATGGACGTACAATACAAATTTAAGACGAGATTTATGTTTGTTAAAATTGTATTTTCTTTGACTTATGAATTCAACTGTATAAGATAACCTGCTTGGTCTGCAATATGGGTTTTAGATAGTTTCGCTGAAGGATGCAAATGTGATGTCACCTGAGGAAGGACAGGCAGTTGCCTGAGTGAGTGAGAAGAAGAAAGATTCAAGCTTTCAGCTGGATCACAGAAGCTCTCCCTGTGTTCTTTATAAGGACCACGGCCCTATAGTAATGATGGATTGACAGGCCGCCAGTCTGAGACCACCCCATGCATGCGTAAGCTGCTGCAAAACTCTGTCAAGCTAAGTAGTTAGCCTTCCAGTTTATATCGACTAAGGAATGGGTAGACAGATGAGTGGAAGTGCTAGACCAAGAAGGAAACCAGTGCAGTGCAAATCATCAGGGTGAGGTAAGTGATATATACACTGATCAGACATAACATTATGTCCCTCCAAAACAGTTGGGACTCATCAGAGAATGGACATGGTCCTTCTGATGGTGTCCTGTGGTGTCTTGGCAACAGAATGTTGTTAGTGGGGGCCTTTGGGTCATGTGGGTTGAGGGGAGGGGCCTCTGTGGATCATCCTACAGATACTTGATCAGTTTGGGATCTAGTGAATTTGGAGGCCAGGTCAACACCTTGTGCTGTTCTTCATGTTTGTTTTTTTTTGTTTTTTTTTTCACTTTAATTTTTATTAAGAATTTTTATTTTATATAAATGCAAAAAACAACATAAAAACAGATAAATACCAAAACAAATAAACGTGGGAGTTACAGCCATGTTAATCTATTAACAATTTATCAGTAATCCTGTGGTCCTTGTCGCTGTTCAGTCCTCCTGAATAATGTCCATTTCATCCATTTTTCTTCGAGTTGAGTTTCTTCTAGTCTTAGACGGTGTGTCATCCTTTCCATTGTGTAGATATCATCTACAATCTGTGTCCATTGATCGTGTGTAGAGAGGTCTTCCTTTCCCCATTTCCTTGTAATAGCTGTTTTACCGGCTATTAGTAATATTTTAACCAGGTATCTGTCCTTTGATTGTATGTTGTCTTCACATAAGTTACATAGATATAGTACTGTACAAGACATAGGGATCTCATAACCAAGTATTTTCAATAGCGAATCACATAACATTTTCCAAAATTGTATTATTGTTCTTCATGTTTTTTGAGTTGTTCCAAAACCGTTTTTGTGTGTGTGCCTGTGTCAGGCTACATCCTGCTGGGGATGGCTGCTGCCATCAAGGAGTGTCATTGCTATGGGGTGGGGGTGCATGGTCTGATCTAGGAGGGTGGTCCATGTCTAAGTAGCATCCACATGAATGTCAGGTCCAAAAGTTTCCCAGCAGAACACTGAATTGTCGCATCTGTGTATACACTGACCAGGCATAAAAGGCTTTCACACATCAAAAACAAAATCTGTCTAATTGAAGTCAAGCCACAGTTTTAAATGTTGAATGTAAGATTCAGCAAGTAATAAAAATGGGATTTTGTTTTTATTTTTACCTGGACAAATACTTGAATAAAGTGTCCGCTCAGTAGCTGTTGAAAAGCAATCTGGGATTTTCCTCAAAAGACTGTTTTCTCAGGCCGTAAGCAGATTTTCAGGACGCTTTGAGTTCTGCATTTTGGCTCCCAGCAGGCGATGCAGGATGAGGCTCAGCCTCACTTTCCATTTTAATTAATCCTCATCCGTTCGCCTCTGGTTCTCTGATTAGAGCAGGGCAGCCTTGCGCTTCCTCATTTCCCTGTAGCAAACGATGGAGCATCTGCCAGGCATGGGGCTCCTCTTGACGGACAACACCGCAGTTCATACACAGGAAGGTGCAGGAGGTTATTAAGGTTTACTACAGTCAGCACACAGGAATTTTAAATTAGGTCTTGTTGGAATAATTTGGAGATACAAGGCAATGTGTACTTGGATAAAACAACAAAAGCATCATTCCTGGGGCTCAGACAGTCAGCTTGTTCCTCAACACTTTTTAGATGTTGTAAGAAGACAGTTCATCAATAACTCTGTTAGAAAAGACAGTGTTGCCTGAAGGTAAACTAGCAATCTACATTTATATATCCGTCTGAGTTTTGGGAGGATGGGGATACTCTGTACTCCTGGGTCTAATTAGATCAGAGCTCCCTGAGAAGGGTCAGCGCCGCCTAAAAACAACCGTTGAGCTAATACGGAGAGAGGAATGATGAAACCTGACCTTTGATCCCCAGGACATGCACCAGTCGAAATCCGTCAAATCATAGCAGCACTGACAAAGAAAGGCAAGTTACTTGACAATGGAGAGCTTGTTACTTTACAGTTCACCACTGTATGACACTGTAAACATCAGCTGGAAATTGTATATCCTTAAAATGATATACAAAGCACTTTCTCAGGGCTTTAAATAGTTTGTTGAGAGCAGGTTCCACATGATAAGGCAGGAATGTGATCAGATTCCAAACAGCATGTGTTCAGTGCACTAGACAAAAATAAACAGCTGATATGCATCGTGTCCATATGCATGCGAGGAGCATCATTTGCGGGGTTGGTTACTTCTGATTGCCCTCCTCTGTTCTCCCCTCTGTGAGTTTTTATATGGAAATGATCACTGTCATATGTGTTGCTTTCAAAGTGGGGAGAGCAAGATCAAGAAAGGTGAATGAAATTCAAGCACACAACAATAGTTTTTAAAGGCCAAAACAGGAAACCTATTAACTTTATAAATTGCGGATAGTTTCAGATCAGTTTTCAGATTTTGTTTTGATCGCTGGTTATGTCGAACACTGTTTTAGGTTTACATTTTAATAAAGGCCATGACGCACTAAGCCAGTGGTTGCCGGCTGGACGGTGTCATCTGTGAGCGTCTGCGGGCCTTGTTTTGCCTGGCCTAGCCTGACCTTTGATGGTAAATCAGTGACAGAATGAGCGATCGCTCTGATTGGCTGTTCAGATTAGCAAACCAGTGTGCAAGAAAAGAAAGCAAACAAAACCTCAAAGTACTGGGGCACACATTAGGTTCTTCTCATTTTTCATTTTAATCTCACTGAAACATTCAAATGCACAAATGATTTTTTTGGGGGGGGGTCATTATAACCATCTTAATAACCACCCCAACAAGCAGGGGACTCTTAGATAAACTCTCCACTGAAAACAATAATATTAAACCTCTTAGGTATGTTTACCCATGTGCCTATTAAAGTGAAAGAAAAATCTCCACCAGTGCTGACTGGCCAATATGATTACATTTAATTAAACGTCTGCATCAGCAAAGCAAGGCTGGCTTCTGCCCAGCATGGACCTCAGCGCAGTGAGCCAGCAGGAAGTCCTTCCTTGTTGTGTGGGTGCAAGTGGTGCTTCTCAAGTGCTGATCCTTTTTTGTAATGGCTGCCAGTGACATCTGGTCATCCTGCTGCCATCCACAGACTGGACCCGTTCTTATTGCCATGAATACTACAAGGGGATTATTTCATTTCTGCAGATCTGGATCTAAATCATAATTTTGTAATGAGGCGCAGAGCAAACAAACAAAGGCCCTCAAACAGAGTTGGCGAAGACAAAGATAGCCAGAGTGATTTCTATAATGGGGGGGGGATTTTTCTGACAAATGGGGCCATGTTAGGAAATTATACTGAGGCAAATACCATATATACCTTATTTCCTATCACTTCCTTATCACATGCTCATACAATCACAACCTGCAACCAGCCAACACATTGTCCTTGCAGATGTTCGGTCACAAAGGTTGACAGTAAATTCGTTAACCCCCCTTTTATTGTCATCCAATGAAAGATTTTCCAATATGGCTTTCCTCTGAAGCCTCAAAGCTTCTATCAGTTAAACCTCCATAAACCCGTGATGTAAATCTTTGTGAATGAAAGACTATCAGCTGATTTAGGCCCTACTAATGCTGTTCCACAGACTACGACATACAAGCACAAATAGACCTTTTAGCTTTTAATTCCATGTTGAGGCCTCAGCTGTTGCCTCCTCTAATGAGAGTCCAGCTAATGCTGAGTGCTCAAGTGTTCTTTGGGGTTAAAATTTTGGCACTACTATAAAGAGAGTATCTACAAGCCTGGAGCGCATTAGATTTTCGCACATCAACAATTTCTGCGTAACTCTCATCTAAGAATAAGAGTTAAAGGACAGGAGCGTAAGACACTGTGGCACTTTAAATTTTCATTGCGACGGCTAATCCCTAAAGAGCAGGAGTACTTGGAGACAGATTGGCACGTGACAGATCAACCGTCGGAAAAATTATGAATGTGTGCCGGCAGCTTGTGAAAGGGTTTTCATTTCAGTGTGCGTGAGATTGGTGGGGTTTTTGCTCTCTGCTTAGAATAAATACTAATCCTTTAAACAGCACATGTATGCATCGACGGAATGCACAGATGCACAGAGACCAGGCCATATAAAAAGATTAGATGCCAGGAATCATGAATGACTTTGCTGCCAGTTTCTGACTGGATTCGTTGATGATTTTTTCACAAGCACGTGACAAATACAAAAAGAGAAGGTCCAGAGTGAAGTGATGGTCTAAAGGCCTACACACATACACACATACTGTACAGATGTCACAGTTGGATTCAGTGCTTATGTGTAGGCTTTGTTGCTGATTGCACAATTATATTTTGTGTTATGGATGTTTACTGTTGTTGCTTACTGTATGACAGTCCGTTTTCCTTTAAAAATATTGATCCAAAACTGGCGAATGTCCAGCTGTATTTTAACAAGTTTTCTTTGTAAAACACATCAACAGTGCTCGTCATTGGTAAACATAAATGCATCGTATCCAAGATCAAGCATTTACTTTTATGCAAAATGCAGTAAATATTTTAAAATTTTAATTTAAAATCAGTTATTCGCGCATGTGGACAAGATTTTTGCAAATTTTGCTTTTAGGATACTCACTACAACTTGTATGAATGTTCTGCACCATCGGGAGGCTGGTATCAGTGACTGCCACTAAACTGGTATTTGGATCCCTGTGTGGAACAGTTTGGATTTTTACATTTAAGTTTACTTTTGGCTTAGTTTCTGTAGCTTAGTTTTTGTGTTTCGCTTTTCTCTCACTTTTTGGTTTGGTTTAGGCAAGTTGGTTAGAAAAAGACTGAAACAATCCAAATCCATTACTTTCAAAGTCTGTGTCACAAAAAACAAGAGCACAAATCACTCGAATGACATTTTGTGATATTTTTTAGAACCTCCTGTAATCGGAGTTAGGATTACAGTCAGAGTTGGGGTTAGACTTGCAACACATGAACACTGTTGAGGTATTTTTTGGATTGGGAGAAGCTTATGTTTTCATTTTTGTATGTTTTCAGTAAAAATGAGTCCATATACTTTGCTTGAATTTGCCCAATGGTAAATTTGTACTTCTATTTACCACTCTGATTAGTGCAAAGACCTATCCTCATGCACATTACCTGGCCTCTACTTTATGCGGACAGTGTTTGATTCTTGCATGAACTTTGTCTCACAGCAAGAAGGCTCTGAACCTATCTGCCTGCTGAAGCCTTTTCGTGCAGAGTTTGCATGTTCTCCCTGTGTCTGCGTGGGTTTTCTGTGGGTGCGCTGGCTTCCTCTCACAAAAGACATGCTTGTTAGGTTAATTGGTGATTCCAAATTGGCTGTAGGTGTGCGTGAGAGAGTGAATGACCTGTTCAGGGTACACCCGGCCTCTTGCCCAATGACAACTCGGATAAACTCCAGACCCCTGCGATCCCTCAGGAGGACAGGAGGTAATAAATAATGGATAGAAAATGGATTAGTCATTGGAAGAACAAAGAGATGCAATTATACTGAAATGAACCAAAGTCAAAACCATCTGTTCAGCTAAAAAAAACTAATTTGCCAGAAGATTTACTTACCTTTACGGCAAGATTAAACCACCTGCACAGATGATGCATTATTATAAGAGGAGAAATCACATTTTTTAAAAGGATTTTCTTTTTGGCCCCTGAAGTATGAAACCTAGGGAGGACTACATCCTTCTATGCTATGAATGTGCTTACCTTAAATCCCCTAATCCCCTCTTTCTTAAACTTGAATTTACATTTTCTTTATATCTGGAGTTGTTCATTTCTGTGGCACTGCTGATCAGATTGCCTGTCCATCAATCCATATAACACTGTGGGCAAGAGCAAAATATTTAGCTGAACTGGTTTACCCTTTGGTATAAGTTATCTTCAGCTTTATCACCATAAAAGGGTGAATTGCTCCAGTTTCCAACTGGTATTCATTGTGTACTTGTATAATATATTGTTCTGAAATGATTATCTTGTTCAAGGCTGCAATGAAGTAGACAAGCAGTGCTATGCTAGAGGAAAGCTGTCAGTAGAAAGCCATTATAATAATTACAGCAAAAAAAAAAAAAAAAAAGCACGTCACAGGTCACTCAAAGGATGGATGGATGGATGCCTCTAAATATATAGTCAGTGATATGACTCACTCAGTATTCTCTATTAAAAATGTAACACTTACCAGTCAGTATTTTGCATTATCACTGGCAAACTAAAATTCAGAGAATTGTATACATATCATAGAAACCACTTTTATTTATTTTATCCACCATAACATCAAGTGCAGACAGACAACACATATGTTGATCGGTTACTGCTAGACGTTCCACTTTTTTCACTTTCAAATCCACCAGTTGCCATTTGTTGCTAGACACAAGGTTAATCTAAGTTTAGCTTTGTTTATTGTTTTTGTCTGAAAAAAGCTTGCTGCTGCAGCTGGAATTGCAGTAAATGAGAGCACTGCCATGTGCCTAAAAGCACAGTTAAAAGAAGCTTAAAAGCTCTCTAGGGCTGGAAAATGGGCCATGATTTAGGGTGACCCTCTTAAATTTGAATCAAAGTAATTTCAGTGCATCAGATTTCTACAATCTCCAACGACTGAATCTTTCCTGACAGTTCCCGAATCTCCTTACCTAATCCAAACAATGGCTAAAACCAAACACCCGGTGGACCTATGATTCAGGGATGTGGGTTGTGCATACTTGATTATTGTCTGTTGTGTGTTCTTGTTCATATTCTGTTGCTTGTTCCATTTTGTCCTTTTTCAGTGGACAAAAGGACTCCAGGATGTCCTCTAGGGTGAATTAATTTGCCTCTAATTGACCCACTGAACACAGTCTGATTTGGTTCAACCTCATTTTGCATCCTACTAACGTTTTTTTTTTTTTTTAACCTTGATGATATGATCACATTTTTCATGTAGGTCATGGAGGTTAGTTTTCAACTTTATGGTGGTGGTTGGTGGCTCATGTGACTGCAGGGCTGTCCTCAGTTTGTCTAGATTTATTGTAAAAATCAGGTCAGTTTCCAAATTTTGTATTTTGAAGTCACTTAATGCACTGAAACAATCAGGAACAAAATATTAGAGCATTAAAAAAAACGTATATTCCACCAGAATGGATATTAGATGACCTTCCTGGTATACAGTCTGGCTGTGGAATCAAAAGATTCAAATCTGATCAGATCTGTTTGGATGAATACAAATATTTACAGTGTTGTCTGATGTCTGGTGCACTCAGATGACCACATGGGACTAATCTCATTTATGTATTCAGTGCATACTTGGTTAGCTGCCGTTCAAGAGTAGCTGGGGTCAAAGGGATGTTTCCTCTACGGAGTCTCCTGGTTCAATTGCCTCTTCACAAAACATCACTTGACCATCAACCCAGCAGGGGCTAATAGGAAGCACTATTTTAAAAGCAGAGATTCAACTCATTCAGTACTGCCCTTTATTCATTGTTTATTGCATTTGAATTCCCACCCAGATCAAATGAGCAACAGCATGGAAGAGTGTGAAAAAAAAATAATAAAAAAATCTATTCCCCAGGAAGCTCATGGTGAAATTTACAGATAAAATTGAAGGTCATGGGAAATATTTAGGCATTATCAGCTATATAGCATTATCACAAAGCCTGTGCTTTATTACATCAAACATGTCTCAATCATTGCAAAATGTGCACAATACTCCCACAACTACATCCCTTCTGTGTATTTCTCTTCTCTTTCTTTTCTCTCTTCTCTCTTCTTGTCTCCTGTATTTGAATTTGTTGGCGCAAGTTAAAGAATCTAGACATCTTGCTTTCTCATTGAGATCTACTGGAGGTTGTCTTCCACGAGCCAGTTTAAAATGCATGTAGCAAATTACAAAAATAAATATGTAGATTGTATATGTACATGTAGGTTGTAGATCCAGCACTGGCACAAATCATGTATCAGATACAGTAAGAAAGAAATTCTGAATTAAGTTTCATGTCAAATGTTCTTCCTTGTTCTGTTTTTGTTTTTTTTTTATTTTATTTTATTGATACATTCATATTCAGTTATTTCTCATGTCTTTTCACCAGAAGATATAAAAACATTAGATAAATTTCTATTCACTGTAAATTGAAAGATGTACATAAATCATCATAATCATAATCATCATTGAGCTTGTGTGCACAAGTACACACACAGTAGCCTGACTCTTCTCTGTTGCTGATGGCATTAAAGGTCCCATCTCCATACAAATTAACAATCTAGGTCAGGAAAAGGAATAGAGACATTCCATATAAACAGGGGTTTGACAAAATCACAAAATACCAATGAGAGTATCAAGCATTTTTGAAGTATGATGTATGTGCAGTTATGTACAGAATATACAGGGTTAACAGATTTACAGTATATATACAGAATATCGTCAGTATCTACGTGGATGACAGCGTGTTTGAATGAAACATCATATTTAGCATACACAATTATGCAGTACGTATGTGGATTGCTGACAGTCTGAATAGATTAAATCTAATATTCAGAATAAGTATGTGCTGTACTGACTTTCAAATAGAGATAACAAGGTAAATCAGTGCTATTTTGCATAATCTAGTAAGCTCTGAGCCTCACGATGTACACGTACCAACACCTTGATCTTAAATTAACCATAGATGATAAAGCCGAAAAACACATTCGAGGAAGTACTGATGGCTGCGTTCCTCTTAGGAAAGTTCCTGGTTTATTGTCTGTATTGTCTGTTTTTGACCATACTTTTACATTTCTATATTCATAGAACACAGTCGACAAAAAGATGCAGCAACAGTATGTGACATCTTGACATTTTCAGTTCATTTTTTAATGCGAAACATCCACATGCACACTTTTAGACAGAAGAGAAATAAGGACACGTGCAGCTCAGACGACAACAACTTTTTACCACGGTAAATACACAATTGTTTTTTTCAAAAAAAAACAATATCAGCATGGATTGAAGAAAGAAAAAAAGGAAAAAAGACATCACAGTTTGATCTGATGGAACCAAAACAAGGCTTTAAAACCTCTTTGGTGTCTGCTGCACTAATCTCTGAACTGGTCAGTGAAAAGTGCACACAGTTCAGATCAGGATTTAAAGCCTCTCGGGCTTTCTCAGTAGATTGGCAGGGGAAAAGATAATCAACATGGCCTGTTGTTTTCCAGTGCTTAAACACAATTCATTTAAAACAGGGAGCAACATTAGGGTTACGTAATCTGTCCCTTGATGCAATCATATGGCTGCATAAAGAAAATGCAATGTCGAGCGACTGTCTCTGCCGTGCCTCCCAACTGTGATGTAATATTACTTATAGCAATTTTTACAGAGCCGATGTTATAACAAGAGCAAGTCCCATGACGGTGTGAGTCAGCAGATCATGTGACGAGAACAGAGGATGCTGGGAACTGAGCCGTTTCCAGTTTTGTGGCGGGATTTGGCGTTGAGATACGGAACAGATGTTGCCTAACAGAAGAAGCAAGAGAGAAGGCGAGGGGAATTCACTGTGGAGCTGTGCCTCACTTTGAGCGTAGACATCAAAGAGATTAAAGCAGGAAATCAATCACAACAATAAGATAATGGCTGCCAACCTTCAGAGTCATTTTGATTTTAGAAATGCCTTCTCAGCACCAGCCAGATATTAATAGATTGTTCTAACACTCAAGGTAAAAATAGAGCTGTATTGACCGCTTGGTAACCGTCTTACTAAGGACAATAAATCCACACACAAGCGTACATTTACACACAGGTCATGACCCACTGCATGATGGTATGTTCACTGATTGTGAGAGGGAGGGAGGTGGGGTCGGATGATGGATCAATCAAGACACGACCATTCATGATTCTCATTATCTAAGTGGCTAAAGAGGAACCTGGGGAAAGAGTCTTAAAGGAGTTTAAGATGCAGCCTCCAGCCTGGTGAAACCTATACTCTAGACATTTAAAAAAAAAAAAAAAAAAAAAAAAAAAAAGCATCGATCAGAAAGATAGTGAGCTGTCAGTGATGAAAGCCAGTGCCTGGGGCTGCTCGCCTGCTCCACACTTAACACACCAGAGATCTTAACACAATGGAGATCTTAGCACAGCATCCAAGATTGTCTTGACTTTGAGGATAAACCGAGTGAGAGAAAGATCGATGGTCGCCACATTTTAAAAAGTTAATAGCTGAATCCTTAGACCTACATTTCTGGAGAGAAAATGGAGACTACAAGGCCAAAATTAGGTCTCAACATTTAGGCATCATGCTGTCCTACAGTATGAAACAACTTATAGTATAAAAAATGCTTAAAATAAATATATATGATAAATAACAATATATATAAGTACATAACAATTAAATCCATCTGTAGAGGTAGAAACACCTCAGTTTCAGCCATTGTTAGCAAACTTTAGCTAGATATTGTTACGTTATTTGACTGCAGTTACTCAGTCCTTTACATGAGGCTGCTATGCAGTTTTTTATGATTATGTTCTGTTATCCCTGTCAATTACAGCTACAGTGGCTGCTATTAAGCAAATGTGCAATAGTTTACATGATCCCCTATGTGAGTAAATTTCCATACTCTGGTCTCCCTTGTGCCTCCACAAACAGTTGTGACTCATCAGAGAATGGACATGTGATCATCCCTCAGATACTTGATCAGTTTGGGATTTAGTGAATATAGAGGCCAGGTCAGCACCTTGTGCTATTCTTCATGTTTTTTTAGTTGTTCCTAAAACTGTTTTTGTGTGTGTGTGTCTGTGTCAGGCTGCATCCTGCTGGGGATGGCTGCTGCCATCAAGGACTGTCATTGCTATGGGATGGGGGTGTCTGGTCTGGTCCAGCATGGAAGAAATCTCTGCATTTTACGGCATTTTGCAGCAGTTCGTCTTTTAACTGGGAGAAAACAACAAGATCTCATTACACCAGTACTGACATCCCTACACTGACTTCCAGTCCATTTTAGGATTCATTTTAAAATTTTACTACTAGTTTTTAAGAATCTGGCCGGGCACCACCTTACCTGTCTTCGTCGCCACACTCCACCCAGAGCTCTGCGACCTACAGACCAGCTGCTACTGGACCTTCCCAGATCTAGGCTCAGCAACAGGGGCGATAGAGCCTTTTCGGTGGTGGCCCCCAAACTCTGGAACAGCCTACCATTTTATATTAAAGCTGCTCAGAGTTTGGAGCATTTTAAGTCTTTGTTGAAAACCCACTTATTCTCGCTGGTATATACTATTCTCTCAGTGCAGGTTGAGCAGGATATCTTGGATTTTGCTAACACAGTTTTTGAATCGACAGTTTTACTTGTGTTTTATTTGATGTTTTATTCCTTATTTAAACTCATATTTATTTGTTTCATATTTAGCAGGGATTGTTGATTTATCTATATTGTTCTGCTTGTACAACACTTTGGTTCAACTGACATTGTTTTTAAATGTGCTTTAGAAATGAACTTTGACGTGACTTGAGAAATAGTTGCAGCAGCCAGATAAATTCACATAGGAATCAGGAACTGATGCCAGGCACATTAACTGACATCCTGCAGCTACACTGCTAGCTGCTGAACAAAAACCTTGGTATAATTCAAATTGATTCCACCACGACAGAAATCTTTGGCTGCATCTTGAAAACATGTTGTAAGTACATAAAACATTAATGATTTGGGACACTTCTGATGTGGACATGGACATTTTCTATTCCACTTATAATTTAAGTAACAACCTCAGAAGGAGAAGACTGGCCTAATCAGAAGGAATTTTCAATCACATCGAGAGGGGTGGTGTAAACCTTTGAAGATGCGTTCAATAGAAGAATACTCATGTTAACACTTGATCTGATGGTTTCACTCTGGAACCTTAACTCGTTGATTTCAGTCAGGTTGAAGAAATATTGTCCATTAGCCATTTAGGAAGAACAGAAGCACAAATAGTAACAGATATTTTAATGATGAACTGTGCTGTATTGGCTGTAATGTCAGGAGCAGTAGGTGTAAATAGTGTTAGCTATAGTACTGATACCTCTCCATTCCTACCACTGCTATAGTTAATGGAGATCACTACTCATCTAAGTAACTTCACACAACCATGTATCACTGGACATATGAGCTACACGGGATGCTCTTATATTTAGACCAGTGACTACATGTGCTAGACTGTTGTATGACTATGGGAGTCACACGACATGTACATATATATGCACATGACTCGCTGCATGAGGAAGTACCAATCCATCAAAAACCAGACAGAAATGCATGTAAATATAAATATCTATTTTGGCTCGGCTGTGGGATTTTTTTTTTTCTTTATAAGCTGTTACTCATGATCAAGTTTGAAACTCTCAGCTCTTCTTCTAAAATAGGCCTGTCTGACAGTCAGCCTCCAGCTAGAAAATCCACACTTTTTGTAGAAATGTACCGTACAGGTTTCAGATGTCACTCATGCATTCCCACTGTTTATCTGTAACGGTTGCTGAAAATGAAAAGAATATCTAGATTTTCTGCGCACTTTTCTTCTTCCTGCCCTGTATATGTACATCAGTCTTTCCACTCCAACCGACTGGAAGTTCCACAATGCATTATAATATATTCCGTATGCATGAGTGGAGTCCCAATGAGCAAAAATTGTTGTATGGGCTATCTAAAAAGGTTCAAAAAAGGCAACTGGACTTGTAGAGTTTTTTGAGAAGACGTTTCACCACTCATCCAAGTAGCTTCTTCTGTTCTAGCCCCCCCACGACAGGTAAGTACCCAACCGTTAATGGAAATTACCTGCACCGGTTTCTGGTTGTTAACACAACAAGCAAGTTTCAGTAGGAGTTCCTATTTAAACCTCAGACTTCCCACCAGTCCCCTAGAACTGAAGAAGCTACTCGGATGAGTGGTGAAATGTCTTCTCAAAAAACTCTTTTTTGAACCTTTTTGGATATACCATGACCTGGATGACAGAACCTTCACAGACATGTTGTATGGGCTGTTCTCTGTTCCCTTTACCGTGGCATTTCTGGTGGGTTTTTTTTACTTCTAGTTTTTTGCAACATGGTTGAATATTTTTCCGATTCTGAGGTTGTGGATGAACCATAGCAGTAGCAAATTACAGGTAAACATGCTGACCATCGCGGGTGCGTGCGCCGCTCAGAGATGACACCGTCCAGGTCAGAAGACATCATCCGGTGTCTGCACGTCAATCTACATGACAAACCTGATGATAACAGGTAACTCCGGACTCAACGGGGAATAGCACTAGCGTATCATAACAAAATATTGGTGAAATGAACGAGTTTCGCGGCAGATAATGTGTTATTTAGAGGCTGCGTCTCGGTGCCCCAGTCACTCCCGCTATATGGATATACGCTTATCTAATGATCTCCTGAACGAGTGCAAATGACACAAAAGTGATATGGGTGAGAAAATGATTGTATTTTCTGCTACAAATAAGGTCCAGGTTGTAAAAAACAGTAGTTCCCCTTTAAGTCAACTTCTGGTTAGACCAGAAACAAAGCACTTATCATGCTAGTTAACATATACTAGGACTGCTAACAGTTGTAGTATAGTTCTCATTAACAGGAGGACGAGAGGTGACATCTTTTCATGTGTCTCTCATGCGTTCTCGGTGGATCTTTTGATGTCCAGATGTTGTCGGTGTCTAATACGAATAGCTCAGTTAAGTTCATTTCATTTGTCCAAGTCTGAGAACTCGTCCATTGCTCACTCACCCCTGACTTCGACAATTAGATCACATCATCGCGTGGTACGGCAACACTACTGTCATGGACCACAAACGCCCGCAAAGAGAGATGAAGACTGCTGAGAAGTTCACCAGGACTCCACTGTCCTCTCTGCAGAGCATCTACCAGCGTAGAGTCCACAGGAGAGCTGCCTCCATCACCAAGGACTCCACATGCCTGCATTTTCAGCTGCGCATGTATATTAGCACTACTTATTTTATATTTTGTATTATATGTATCTATTTTATATTCTACTTATAAGATATATTGTGGATGGCAAAGAAGAATTTCACTGTAGAGGGAAACATGTTTCCATACTGCACATGAGACAATAAACTCTTTGAATCTTGAATCTCTACTCATTCTTCCTTGTTGCATTTTGATATCAAACTGACTTTAATCATTCATAGTGGCCTTATTACTACAGATGCTCAAGGGCGACCAGTTCATCCGCAAAATCACAGTGCTATTCTTCAAAAATGGTTTAACAGAAACTAAAAAGACTCTTCTATTTGATAATGACTTCAAAGGTAATTCATGCCCTTTTCAGTTTGATGTGATTTTGTTTCTTGTATATTGTTGCCAAGAACAGAGCTTACCATGTTAATGATTTTACAACAGCCTGATATATGCAAGCTAAATTTGAGATTAGGTCAAGAATAAAGTCCAAAGTCCAGCTCATTTCTTTAATTAAATGTCTAAGAACATTTTTCATGCAGTGACCCAGATTGCAGCCATTCAGACATGCCTTCTGTAACCTGACACCTGACATCATCTGGTTTAGGGATCTTTACTGCTGGAGTGAAACCAGATGTCATTCCCCTGCCTGAAAATGGAAAGAAAAAAACAAAAACTCCTCCCCTAACTCGGAGCTCCCATTGTACTTCCTCAAAGTCCAGCGCATATAAACTCACACACTGACCCACTTTAGAAGCAGAGGAAGACGATTTCACACTCCGAGTTCTTCACCAAACTGTTTGACTTTCAAACTTAAGGTAAGTTTGTTTCCTATTGATTTCCTGGTGCAGCGTTTTACTTTCAGTTGTGTCAGTCCCTTCTCTTGAACAGGGCATAGTTTATAGTTTGAATCAAGAATGAGTTGCAGTAAAGGTAAAACTTGTGGGACTAAGCTGGACTGAATAAAATAACACTGAACTCTCTGCAAAAGTGGCACTGATTTCCAAGAAAAGTTAAACTTTATAGGTGTCTTCTTTCTAAATCTAAAAAGGCTTGGATTGACCCAGTAGCACCTTAATAACGTGTTTTGGGGCATCAGAGCAGCAGCCTTATTTGAGAACCATTTGGATTTATGCAGAGTTAATGTAATGACATACCCATGGAAAAACTGAAAAATGATTATTACACAGCAACACAGCACAGCGGATGCACTGTAAATTATTTGCATATGCAGGATGCAGCAGTGTAAACCAGGATACTTCACAAATCTTCAAAGCTAAGAATAACAGATTGGTTTTCTGCTTTTACTTAAGTAAACCTACAAGGTCAGCAGCTTTTTCTTTAGGCAATGCAAAGAAACGGCAGGGAGAACTTGATGAATGACAGATGGCAGGAAACCGGAGAGGTGATGAGGTCGAGAAAAAAGTTCAGATCGTGGAAAATTTTTCAATCCTGGACTTGAAAATGAACAAAGAAAGTGTCTGTGTTTAGTATGAAACTGCTGAGAGGTATCACACATTTTCCTCTGACTTTTATGTACTTTAAGCCACAGACAGCTGGGAAGTTTGCGGGTGTTTCCTCTAAAATCACGTGAAAACCTGAACATGACACCATCACGTGACAGTAAACCCCAAAACAGAAACCCAGTGCAAAATGAAGAAATTATTTTGACAACTAGTTTATTTATCAATGTTATATGTTAACTACGTATAAGCCCTTATGTGGAAATCCATAAACCTCACAGCGCAACCTCAACTAATATTGTTTTTGTTCTTCCAGGATGCTGTCGTGTGTGTGCGTGTTGCTGCTGGCTGTCTCAGCTTTGGGCCAACTGGATGAAGTCTCTCTGGACGCCCAGTGGGAAATGTGGAAGAACACACACCTGAAAGAATACAGTGGCACGGTTAGTGTCTGTTCGCATGTCTCCTATGTAAAGTGTAGTGCTTCACAAAGAAGAAAAAATGCAGCAAAGTTTAAAATACTTTGTTAAAAGTTGTTAAAACATGTAGTTTTAATAATTAATTCTAGGAAACTGCTATTTGGTGTGCTGCATTAAACTAATATCTTAAATAATAATAATAATTATAATTTATACGGTATTGATCCCTGAGGAGAAATTATGTTCCTGCTGTTCGACCCATCCATTTGTTCACACAGTAGTGTGTACAGTTGGAGCAGTGGGCTGCCGCCTCTAAGCAGACTGCCTAAGTATCACTTCTTAATACAATGGAGATTGCACAACGTTATGTTTATAAGCTATAAATCTGTTGTGGTGCAACCTCATATTTCAGCAACTGAAAAAGCAGGCGCAGCAGAGTGATAGTGAAGATCAGTGTGACCTTAATGGGAAAGAATGTCAAATTTTGATCTGTTTTTTAAAATGAGTACAAATTTTGTCCACGCACCAGAGGGTTAGCAGTTCGATCCCCGGAATATGCCACATGCAGAAGTGTCCTTGAATAAGACACTGAACCCCCAGTTGCTCCCAGTGCAGTGGCACTAGCGTGTGAATGTGTGTGTGCTTGTGTGAGTGAATGGGTAGATGTGTCTGTGACTGTAAAGTGCTTTGAGTACCAATAGGTAGAAAAGAGCTATATAAAAGCAAGGCCATTTACCATTTACCATTCCCTGTTGCCTCCAGAAAACGTACATCTTCGTTGAGAGTACTAAAGATTCTACTTCTTTTTTTTTTTTTTTTTTTTTTAAAGCCAGCGTTGAAAGTCTTTCAAAAGTCATGCTAGAAACTGTCTTTGTTCTGTCTTCAAGGCTCTCATGTTATCTCTGTCCCCTCCCTCTCTCTCCCTCTGTTTCACTGAGCTGCTCATCATCATGTGGGCATGTTTGTATTTGACTCATTGTGTCTGCATCTGACTCAGCTGATCAGTTAGAATGGGTCTCTCCCTTTTTTTCTCAGCAGCCCCTTTTTGCTGCCACCAGTCTTGTGGGACTAAGCTGAATATATATATATATATATATACACACACATACCTTGTGCAGTACCTTTCAGGGCTTAAAATGAGGTGGAGTTGAGACCTAAAGTTTTATGTCTTCTACAAATCATTTCCAGTTCTGTTTCACATCCTGAATCTGCTCTGTGATAAGGTTTTCCAACAAAAACGAAAAGTTTTGTCAAGTCGAGGTAAAGATGGTAGAAACATGTCTTATACACTCTGAGCCGCTGTGAGTGTCTCAGGTGTTCCTGCAAGAGCAGATGTTGTAGGAAAACATATTTTATCAGTGAACATTTTGCACAATGTTTGAATTTTGCAACACATTCCAAACTATGCTGCTTGAAAAAAAAAAAAAAAAAAAAAAAAAAGAACTAGTAGGATCATAGTGTTTGCTTCTTTTGCTGAATGTTGGGCAAATTTGCTGTTAAGAAAATGTCTGTTAGGGCTGTCAGTCACCCAGGTCATTGTATATCCAAAAAAGGCTGAAAAAAAAAGGCAACTGGACCTGTGGAGTTCCTTGAAGACAGCAGAAATAGCCTCTTCAATTCAGAACTGAAGATGTTTCACCACAAAACATCTTCAAGGAATTCTACGAAGAACTAAGTCCAGTTGCCTTTTTTTCAGTCTTTTTTGGATCTAATATGACCTAGGTGACTGTCACCCAGTAAGAACTGATTATATTGTGTGATCTGTTTCCGTTTAGGTCTGGTAAAGTTTCTTAATCCCCAACTCTCAAACTAAGAGTGGGGAAATCATAGATATCATAATATTAAAACGGTATACTGGAATACCTCAGATGTATGCAACTCATCCAGCTATTTATGAATTCATGGCAGCTCTCTATTTTTAACAGTAATCATTCCAGTAGTGACTATGCTTGTGTTTTGAGGAAGAAAATATATTTCTTGCCTCAGCTTCTAAGATTCACCTGATACACCATTTATTATTGACAATACTACAGAGACTCACTCTCTGGTAAAACAAGACGCAGTGCTGCGTGTAAGAACTGACCACAAAGCAACACTGCTTGTGTTTGCTTTAATTAAATGCACAAGCGCTCCGTACTGTAACAATTGAGGGGAACAATGTTGACTGGAAAAACATGAAATGTGAAGCCAGCACTGGTTGATCTACTTCCTTGTTTTGGCCTGGAGTGAAAACAAGACAGATGGAGGTAGAGAAGCAAAAGTAAAGCAGGACATGCACGATGAGAGTTTACTGTATCTTTTTCATCAGTAGCCAGCCAGTAAATTCCTAAAAGAATTTATTTCCTAAAGGCTGAAGATCCACTTAAAAAAAAGTCTTTATTTGCTTGCTGTGTTTTGGGATAATTTTAATTCTATACAGACTTTCATTTGTGTCATCTTCAGCCATTTGCTCTGGCAGTGTAACAGCACTGTTGCACGTGTCTGACATTTCCAGCACAGGAAACACTTATTTTCCCATTTTTTTTTTTTCTGTTTCTCTGGCTCTAAAAATGCCTGGCTGGGAGGAAGGAAGCAAATGTAGTTCAGTTGGTGTTAAACCAGAGCTGACTGCAGAATTTACTTCCCGAATGCTTACTGAGCATCTGTTATCCCTCGGCTCTTCACCTCGGGCTAGAGGTCACTGCTCCACAGCTATGGACTGTGTATGTTTGCGTCTACACCGTGTGTGAGCATATACGGATGCATGTGTGCCGTTTATCTGCAGGATGCTTCCTTCCTCGCAGCAAGGCATGTGCTTTGGGTTTAAGAGGAGCCTGTGTGTTTTCTGCATGTGTTGATGCGGGTATCTGTATCAAAGCATGTATGTTTAGGATCATTATATCCTTGTGCTGTAGGCAGAAAAGACATCTCTTTTTCTCTTTTGTGATGATATTAATCAGTATTCCTGCAGCTATTCCTCTGTTTCAGTCCTCCTTGAACTTTCATCACTTCATTTGCTCCTCTCTCCATTTGCATTTTCCATTACTGGAATGGATATTAAGATAGAAACAATGATTATAGTTATACTAATTGTTGCTAAGACCTTGAATACTAAGTAGGACATTTTTCTCTAGGTAACCAACCAATTGCTTGGCTATATCTTATTCCCACATTAAACCTCTAAGTGACAATGCTTGATATCAAGTCAGCACATAAATGACAGATTTCTTAACGCATAATTGACGCACAGTGATGGATCGTGGATGAAGGAATATTTAAAAGCATATCTGTATGAGGTGTAGGAGCGGAGAATGTTGTCTGAATGTGCTCTGGTTTAATTGGCCCAATTAATGAAATGTGGTTTAAAACAGTGAAGCTTTTTTTTATTATTATTATTTGATAATTGTAATGCAAATGTACCCTGTTTGCCCAAATTAGTTTCATTTAGCTGTGAAGTGTTGAAGCAGGAGTAAGGCAAAACTTAAGACTGAAGTAAAGATTTTTAGATGCTTTATAATCAATTTATGCCTAAAAGTGGAGCAGGATCCTCAGAGTCACTCATTTTTGGGGTTTTTTGTTGGACTTGTCTAAGTTGATAATATGCTCCTACGGTCCCAGAGTCACTGTAGTCTTTGTACTACAGTAACTAACGGCTGAAAAATGGCTTCAGTGGCTACAGCTTTTCACGTTAAATAAAAAAGTCTATCTTCAAACTGGAAAAATATAAATGGAAAACAAATCTGTCTCCAACATATGTCAGCGTGACTAGAGATATGTCAGTATAATTTAAAGTCTTACATTTCTTTTACTTGTTTTACATTCATTAGACTAACGCCGGTCAGTTCTGCATTGTGAGACACACAAAATGAACAAAAGTAAAAGAAAAAAGAAAAAAATTAATTAATTTAAAGTGCTTAAACTCTGTAGAATGTCTTATGGTAGGAAATTAAACCTTTACAAACCTTTATTAGATTCAATATCATGTTCAGTCATTAATATAGGTCGCTATAATAAAGATACACAGCAACCTTTCGCCATGAACATTTTTCATTTAGCTCCTTATTGATAAGTAGCTTTATTGTCATTTTTTGTTGTTTGTCTTTCAGAATTCTTGCTCTTATTTAACACCATGTTTGTTTTATGAGTCTGAACACATTTTCTTATGACGTGGCTCATCATCTAATCACGTCTTATACTTTAATGTGCATCAGAAAGCTTGGAAAGCTAAGAAGGACACTTCCAAAGCTTCAAGTTATCAGGATTAGCCCAGTTTTTGAGTTGACACCAGGAAGTGACACCTTCTTGTTTTTGCTTCAGAATGAAGAGGGGATCCGCAGAGCCATCTGGGAGAAGAACATGCGTATGATCGAAGCTCACAACCAGGAGGCAGCGTTGGGCATGCACTCCTACGAACTGGGAATGAACCACCTGGGAGACATGGTGAGTCTGAGGCAGGGCCATACGCTCAAGGCTCCATTTCTACTCACACATCATTCTCTGTCATGCCAGACAAAATGGTATCAATCAAATAATGCTCCAGTTTAGCACATATTAGCGTCAAATGCAAACCTCTGATGTTGAGTGTCCTAGTGCATCATAGTAGAAGACATTAGTCTCATTCATTGACAAAAAGACAAGCAACTGTGCTCATAACTGTCAAGTCCCTCGCCAAACCATGGCACCATGGCACCTCTTTGACACTGTGACCATCTTGTGAAACACATTAAGAAAATGGTGTGTGATCCAAACAATATTTAGACCACCTGTTCTTGTCTTAGCTTTCTGTAATTTGTTCCAGCCTGAGCGGGTGTCATCAAATATTTGACTGTTTAACGCCAAAAGAAATTCACTTTATTGTCAAAAAAATCCATTCTCACGTTTACGAATCCAGAACCATTTTGTTTATAGGCCACAGCCCAGTGTGTTGATAAAAAAAGGTTTCCTGTCTTGAAATCGGTAGTTGTCATGCAGCGACGTGTGGAATCGGTGCATGACTGATGGCACTTTGCAATAAGATGCTGATTCTAACAAACTGTATATCAAAACCGAGTGGAACAAACAGGCTTCATGAAGTGCATGTCTTGTCATGCCTTGCTGAGGCTGATTTATTAGTGACAGGAACATGTATACACATCTGAATTCTGGATCGCCAGTGTCAAGAACAGGTGGCTGAAAATTAAATTAATTACATTCTGACTGCAACTACTTCAGTGAAATCAAATAAATTAATAAATAATTGTTCTGCTTTTAGAATCAGCTCTAATGAAAGCTCCAGGGATTTTTTAAATGTTTGCTGTCAGCCAGTCAACAGCACAGAACTCTTTTTATTGTCATGCTGTCATATCTGTTTTCCATGTGACTGTTTTGTTGTTTCTTCTGCTGCCTCCTCTGGTGTCCCTTTTTGACACTTGTGCAGTGACAAGTGACATTTCACTTTGGGGTAAACTGTGTTAAAGCTGTCTCTTCATGAATTAGTTTTCATCCCCTGTCACCCTGCTGAGTCAAATCCCCCCTCTCTGGGGAAGAATTTCCTCTTCTGCTTGTCTTAAATCTAAATCTAAATCTAAAAATTGTTTTAAATCTAAAAATAAATCCCCGCTTGTCTTGTCCTGAAGTTTCATACCATCTCTTGTCTGGGTGGTACCAGCTGCAACCCTGAACTTTTGCTCGCTTTTAATATGTAATAATATTCGAAAGAAAGCCTCAGCCATATCCTTGAGACTTAAAATATAGTGAAAAATGTTACACTATCCATGCAGACATCAGAGGAGGTTGCAGAGAAGATGACCGGCCTGCAGATCCCACTCAACCATGAGCGCAGCTTTACCATGGCATTCGACGACAAGGTGTCCAGGCTTCCTAAATCTGTCGACTACCGCAAGAAGGGTATGGTGACACCAGTGAAGAACCAGGTAAGAACATTAGTGAATGGAATCAGTGAATGGAATCTCTGAATTGGACTGTTTTTGGCATTTCTTTTTCTTTTTCTTCTTTTTTGGAAGCTTTTGCAGACAAATTTACAACTGAAGGAGACTAAAATAAATCATTTATGCCTGTCAGTGTGTGTGAAGGGATCACTTGTAAAAACAAACCTACAGAGAATCACCACCTACATGTGCTTCTCCTCTTGACTTGCAAGTTTAAACTCTTTGTTAAGCTGCTTGTCCTTCGTCTTTACTGTTGTGTGTACTTATGCCACTCTCATTGCATCACAGCATGCAGCTGAGTAGTAAAAGCCTTGACAACCTCCTGTTCCCTACATGACCGGCTCAGCACCTGGTGAACATAGTGCAGCATTCAGCCCCCCAAAGGCCCAGATATTTCCCTCAGGAGTAGATACAAGACCAAAAACTGAGCTGGAAAAGAGTGAATAGAGGGCTTACATTTACCAGGTGGACAGAATGGAATGAATAATGATGTTATTTTATAACTGCTGAGTCGGAAAATAAGCATCTGTTTGCAAACAAAAACCCTTATTAACTTAAAATATGATGGCATATCAGTGTTCACAAGGATTTCGCTAATCAGCAAAAGAAACTTGGCTTTTTGAAATGAAAACCTACTGCAGGACATTGTTGAAAGGCAATGAAAGCAAAACCTAAAGAATCGGTTTGCTAACTGAATCTTTGGAGGTTATGCTCTGTTCAAAGAACCTGATACGTAGCCAACAATCTGCCAAGTGTTTCTGTGGTTTATGTGACAGAAATAGAATGAATAAATACAGATCAGAAGAACACCAGCTTATGTTATAGAAACCTTCACTGTGATCACAGGTCACATGTTTGGAATGTCACGCCTCAGTGCACACCAAAACAGGTCGTGACAAGACAGAGCACACTGAAACTACTGTGCTATAGTGCACAAGAATCAAAACAGAAAGTGCAAATGTCTGTTTTGATTTTTCTGGTTTTTATAGTTTTTTAGTAGCTGTCGCATAGTTTTTCTACAGTAATATACATTGATGAGGATGTGATAAAGTTCCTAAAGTTGCTTTCAGGCAAAAATTTTCACAGGGACACACAAATCCCACAGCTGATTTCTATAGGCAAGTCGAACCAAAGATATGCATATAATACATTAAATGAAGTTATCATAACTTACATTCAGCAACAAGGCCATACCCTATGAATTGAATTTTTAATCACCTATTAGTCATCTTAGGACTTTTAAGACAATCTGGATTGTTATTGATGGTATATAAATAAAAAGGAATAGAACTGAATAGAAACTTTTTGGGGGGACAAGGAGCCAGATCTTACTCCCCTTCCTTCACATCTGAATACCATTATCCGTTTCCACATTCCACCTCTCTCATCCCTTTCATACTTTTCTTTCAACTCTTCTCATCAACACATGTGTGTAGCCTTTTCCAGACACCATGAAAAATCCTCCATTCCTCTGATGTATCAACCTTGATGTCGCTGCTAAAATGTTAAAAGAAGCACATAATTGCAATTAAAGCAACATGCCAATGAAGACAGTCAGTTCTCACTGTTATTGGTTAAACAAAGGAAAGGCTTTTGGTTATTAATGTGATTAGGCGTCATTAAACAGCCCAGCTTTATTTGTGAAAGCAAGACCGGGAAGTACATAGACTGAACTATGGCATACATCAGTGCGTTGTGCTAACAGGCAGATTAGCCATGTCATGCCATGTAATGAACATGAGCTGAGAGCGAAGCACTGAGCACTGAAACGTGTTAGTTCAGTCAGGAATACTTTATTCAAAGAGATTCATTCCCATTTCCAGTGACTTATCTTTGGTGGTATGGCTCTGTTCAGGGACCTCCCTACCCTTCCATGTGCCTACAGCCTAAGGCAGAGATAGCAGCAGCAAGGACCCCCTAGATACAGAACAGAGCAAGCATCACCGACACAGAAATGCCACGTTATTTGAAACATACAATTGTGCATAGAATCAGATCACAGATAAAGAGCCAGTATGCAGGATTTAGGAAGACTTACAGAATTAGTATTTATTGGTTATGTGTTGAGTTATGGATAACTACAAAACATGGTGTTTTTGTTAGCTTAGCCAGAGTCTGTCCTTCTCCACTTAGCCCACTGTGTTGTGGCGCCATGTTTCTACAGTAGCACAACCAGAACAGACAAACCAAATACTGGCACAATCTGCAGCTTCGCCGCTAGATGCCTCATCCCACCTCTCCTTTAAGCAGATAACCCCAGTGTGTCACCTCCATGCAGTCTATGGTAACCCCAGAGTTGGTGTGGGTGCCAGTGTCACCCCCCCTGGCGGATGAATTTAAATCTGCAGCAATAAACAGGGTTTATTGAGCTGCTCCTCTGCTCTCTCTTGCTCATGAATAATGGAAAAGATTGGCTGCACTCTCTGCATACTAACAACTCTGCTGCTTCATCCACAGCTCCCTTTATGATGACTGGATTGTGTTTTCATGTTTTGTTAGTTTGAGGTGAATTTCAGTTATACCAGCGCTCAGACCCAGTCTCAGTCTCCCCAGGTGAACTGATGCAACTACACATTTACAAAGTTTTTAATTGGGACAACCCAGAGCACTAGTGTGTTGAAGGTGGAGCAGAGGAGGTGCTTTAACTAAAAACTGGGGGAGAGTTTACATTCGGGGAGTTTTACTACTTCAGTAGTTGGGAAGCTTTAACACCGCAGCCCAGGGCTTGTTACGCTATTAGGTTTAACATATGAATTCAAACTTTGAAAAAAACATATGTAGAGATAATTATATCTCCACCAGAATGTTGATTGTTGAACACCATATGCATCAATCTGCTGCTGTTACAACATCCGCTCATCTGGGAAGCCTTTTTCTCAAGATGCTGAACCTGCTGCAGGGATTTGCTTCCATTCAAACACAGAAGCGTTAATGAGCCCTGTGATATGTGTTCCAGATGGAGCTTAAGTCACATTGATGTGCAGTCAAGTTCTTCCGCACCAATTGTTTACAATTTACAAAAAAAAAAAAACCATACAGTATATGTTCGTGTATTTCGTAGCTGAGTTCTTTTCTTCCCTTGGTGAACTTAAAACACAGCATCAGTGTCTGTGATATGTAATTACTCATTGGTAGGATGTACCAGTCCAGCCTGATGATACTCCTTCCCCAAGGCTGGACAACACAACACAGCGCTGCATAAGAGCCAACACACTGTATAACCAGTATATATACTGTACAACCCAAATACACAAACATCACCCAACAAAAACAAACGTCTTTGTCAAAGTTGTCAAAGTCTGCCCTCCAGTGGCCAAAGAGAATATGGCACACACAATTTCACTGGAACTAATTTCTCTCTGTCTGTTTGATCTAATTTGATTTATTAATTTCTTTTTTCTTTATCTCTGATTATCTTTTAATTTTTTACTTGTCTAAAAAAAAGTTGACCCTTACTAATAATTCAAAACTGCCAAATATTCAGTTTATCTTCACATAAGATGAACAAAGGGAGCAAAACACAGTTGAGAAGCTGGAACTCTGGCCTTTTTCTTGTTATCTGCCACAGTGCAACAGCTATATAAATATCTCAATTAAACCTCTAACTCGCTTCGCTTTTATTCGCTTCTGACAGGGTTCCTGTGGCTCCTGTTGGGCCTTCAGCTCTGCCGGGGCACTTGAGGGCCAGCTGGCCAAGAAAACGGGCCAGCTCATTGACCTCAGTCCCCAGAACCTGGTCGACTGCGTCTCAGGGAACGACGGCTGTGGAGGAGGGTACATGACCATCGCCTTCCAGTATGTGCAGGATAACGGAGGCATCGACTCCGAGGCTGCCTACCCATACGTCGGACAGGTAAGAATACACACAAGTCTAAGGAACATAGAAGTGTATTGAGACTAGACTTTCCCTTCAGTAGGTCACAGTGTTGTGCGTCACAGATTTGGGCAAACAAATTTTCGGTATCTATTAAAAACATATCATATGAGTCTCTGGGAAAGAGTTTCCAGTAATGTGTTTAACACTTACTTCTTGCTGTTGGTTCAGTGACGTCCTGTTTTGTGACCACAGACCACAATGAGTACCAGTCTTCATAATGCACTTATGGTGCACAGAAAAAGGTCAGAAGCTGTACTGTTACAAGTGAGACTAACTGATATGTTAGTTAGATTCTGTTGAATAGTAGTGTGTTTGGGAAGAGTCAGACAAAAATACATTTTCAAAAGTTCTCAGTTGTTTAGGTGTGGGTATGTCAAGAAAACAAGCTGGATTTGTAGGGTTTTTCTTGAAACTGAGGAAGCCACTTAGATGAGTTGCAAAACGTCTTCGAGAAAATCCAGTTCCCCTTGTTTTCAGCTTATTTAGATGTTGTTCTATAAAGCGGGGGTGCTTAGTAGAATCAGTTTATTAGAATCGCACCACACATCTACCTTCCAGCATCTCATCAAAAGCTCTCTGGGTGACACTTTGCAGCTCTGCCGCTCTCCAAAAGCCACGGAATGGCCACTGGTTGATAATCTAAGCAGTCATGTCAAACTGCAGCTTCTTCTCGGGAAGCTGTCTCTCCTAAAGATCTTTTATGTTTGTGGTTTTAAATGATACGCACCAGTAAAACCTGTTACAGACCTGCTCACATGATTCAAAAAATCCCACACACACATTTTCCATTTTGACCCTAAAGCCACGGCAAATGTTCAACTGACAGGAGGTGATTCAGCAGAAATGACAGGGGCGGAATTCTTCTCATGAAGCAAACATACTGTAGTTTCCTCTTTAGTAATTTTTTGGTGATAGAAGGAAGTATGTGTGCTTGGCTAAGGCTGAAAGCTGCACACGCTCCACTGTTTGCATACTTCGAACGTGATCCGTCATTGTCATGTGAAATGAGCATGTGACTGTAAAATCACAAGGTGTGTGGCATAGTTCCAACTAAGCATTAATGATTTATTAATAATTGTCTTGCTGATCATTCATTCATTTGGTTTAAAAACAAGAAGAGAAGCAGGTTTTCATATTCATGCATTCAAATGAAATGAAATTTTTTCTTAATTAGCTTGTTCTTGCTGCTTTTCATTTGTGTCCAGTTTTCTTAGCTGCTCACTGACACTCTTTCTCAGTTTGTACATGTCGAGAACTGCCATTTCTGAAATCAGAAACAAAAGCGCTCTCTCCCCCTTCGTTTCGCATGCAGGACCAGCCCTGCCGCTACAACTCATCAGGCATGGCGGCCCAGTGCCGAGGCTACAAAGAGATCCCAGTGGGTGACGAGCATGCGCTGGCTGTCGCACTCTTTAAAGTGGGCCCCGTGTCTGTGGGCATTGACGCCACTCAGCCCAGCTTCCAGTTCTACCAACGAGGTCAGTGAGAGATATCTGCTTTCCGATATCGCTGTAATGAAGATATGTGTCAGGTCATTCACTTAATGGATGAAATATATTGCTTTCCAACAAAAAAAAAAACAGTGTATGAAAGAGCTTTTAAATTAGAAAGACTTTATTATAAGGTATCACTGATGTGTTGGATTTAATTTATATTTAGACGCTTAAACCTTTCTTTTTTGCTTAAAGTAGTGTTGTTCTCATTTCGGTTTGGATTGCTGCTGTCATACTTTCAACAAGGAAATAATTAAATTTACATTCTTCTCCCAACATATTCTTCCTCATTGTGTATTTCCTGTTTTTTGTTTTTTCAATTTTAAAGGGATAGTTTAGTTTAGTTTAGTTTATAACACCTGATGGCTGCTTCAAATGATAATTTTATTCTGCTTAGACTGAATCTGATTTTAGGCTGTTTGGGATTTTGTCAAATGATTTTCACTGTGTCATTGTGACGAATTTGCATACAGTTACAGAAAACCGAAATAAAATCACACCCATTGTGTGCTGTGAGAGATAATCTCCAGTGTGTGTCATGTCCTCCACATAAAAGCTGTATGAGCTACTGTGTTTGCAGGTTGGTTCACTGATGCACAATATGCCTCTCTGTCTCCCCTCTGTCATGTGACCAGGTGTTTACTACGACCGCAACTGCAACAAAGACGACATCAATCATGCTGTGCTGGCAGTCGGCTACGGAGTGAACACCAAGGGGAAGAAGTTCTGGATTGTCAAGAACAGGTGGGAAACATCACCTGTCTGAATGGCATCAGGTGGCTCATGAGGCCACCAAAATGAAATGACGGGTTGTTTGTCGGCGTAGCCTTGATTTGATGTCTCCTGTCAGAGTTGTTGTTTGTCTCCTGGCGATGCTCAACACCTCTCATGTCTCCATGTCTCCATCTCTGTCCCCATGCTTTGTCTTTCCCTTGACAGCTGGAGTGAGTCCTGGGGCAACAAGGGCTACATCCTGATGGCACGCAACCGTGGCAACCTCTGCGGCATCGCCAACCTCGCCAGCTACCCTGTCATGTGAAGAAGCATGGAGCTCAGAGAAATACGAGGGAGGACGAGGAAGGAGCTACACAAAATACACTTAATTTCAACAACCACTACAAAATGTAAAACATATCACTGAATTTACACAGATTTTACAAACATATAAAAGCAATTCACATTGGATTTACTGTGTCTAAGGGAGGGAAGGGTTTAAATATTATGGAGTCTCAAACGAGGATGTTTGGTTATCCTGAGTTTTATAAAGCACTTTAAACCTCTGAAGTCTTTTCAGTTGATCTCTAAAGCAGCAGATCTCCACCGTGGTCTGATCCCCAAAGAAACACATGAAAGAAAAGAAACACATTTTATTACTTCCAATGTGTGGCGTTGGTGGAATTCCTCTGAGGTTGGTTTTATGCCGAAGTGCCAAGTTACATAAATCCATATAAACCCACTAGGCTCAATAAAATTTAACTCAATATTTGGCTGGTAGTCAGTGATAGTTTCAGTCCCCAGTTTTAATTTCCTTTTGTGTGAATGCTAACAGTCAGGAAACAGGAAAAAAAAAAAAACATTGCTGGGCGATGAGAGCCTTTCCTGTGAATGAAGAGTCACTTCCTCATGTCAAATCTTAACCAGTTTTTCTCTTGATCATGTGGACTTTTGTTGTTGTCGTTGTTCTGTTCAGCACTTTTCTAATGATTAAATTGTAAACTGATGTTTTCTATGAAATTGAATAAAGGTCTCATTTTGAAGTTGAATGAATAATTTGGATTAATTGATGTTAAAACAAGGAAACTTGTTACTAAGACCTGTAAATACCCAGCACCAGAAATGCAGACAAGTCTGATAAATGTGTAATTTGACAACTTGATACATCAATAATGCATGAGCCAAACACAACACAGTAGGGCTCATTTGGGTTCCCGTTCTGGGGAGAATCTCAACAGATAACTGGTTTCTCACATAATTATAATTTTCTCAAATGCTTCAGTTAGTCCTCACTCTTTTTTTTGAAAATAACGATTACACAGCAAGAGATGCACTGCAGACAGCCATGTTGTTAAATGAAATGTCTTTAACATATAGCAAAAATCTGTGAGTTACAGTAAATAGAATTATTGTGAATATGGTACTGAACCAGGCTATAAACGTACAAGTAATTCTCCGTATTGGGAAGTATGCTTCGAAATCAATTTTCTCATCAAGAAGCAGATGACTATAAACCACTCTTGTGTCAGCACAGTAAATCTGAAACTTCAGCAAGCGGCCAGTTAGTTTAACTTAGCATGGAGACTGCAGAAAGGGGGAAACAGTACATTTGCTTTGGTCAGAAGGTTTCAAAATCTTCCTTTAAAGTCACCACTAATCAGCTGCTCAACAGGAAGCATGCACAAACATAAAGAGTTGCTTACCATCAAATACCATAGCAATAAAAAAAAGAAAGTTAGAGACAGCTATAAATTGTCGTAGAGTTGGCTCCTCCTGAATCACTCTGATCAACATGGAGAATGAGCTGAAACACTGTGGACAGAAGTTCAACTAGTGGCAACGCAAAAAACTAGACCAGTGGCCCAACAGTGGACAGCATACAACCGCTTGCTTGGCATGTCACGGCTTTTGGAGTCACAGCTTAATAATATATTAAGTGAATGTGCAGTCCCAGAAACAGAATGGGAGGAAATCATCAAATGACCTCTTGACCTTCCATCTAAACTCTATGGCGGATGCACATACCACTGGATTTACTGACTGGATTTCCCAGATCTTTGTAAAGCATACAGCATTTTTATTTATTTCATATTTTTTTGCAACCTCCCTGACCTTTCCTTCTGAAACACCCATCAAACTACAATGTTCCATTCTGAACGATAAATACAAGAACATATTCCAATTTTATACATTCAGTTGATCTAGAGGAATATTATCTATTTTTCCCAACCCAAGGATTATTTCAGATCAAATTCTTCGAATAGTAAGACAATCATCATCGTATGTTCTTTCTACCTGCACTTTAGGTGTAATTCATATCACAGCCTCTAGAGGCAAAAAAAGTATGCATGTCTTTCTCATTTTATACCTGTTTTGAAATGCTAAACATTATAGTACCTTCCATAATTAAAATACATATATATATGTGTGTGTGTGTGTGTGTGTGTGTGTGTGTGTGTGTGTGTGTGTGTTTCCTGTGGTTGTTTGGCGTCTTTTAGGTTTTTAATGATGGATAAATAAGTGAGCAACTGCTCCTGTCTGCCGCTGTGCTTGTATTAATTACCAAACACACGGAGCTTTCTGTTTCAAAAGAGGAAGAGGTGCGAGAAATCATGTGACAGTTCCTCATAAATATAAACCAGGAACACACGGCCACATTTGATCCGAGGCAGAAGCAACGATGAGTCCGACTGGTAAAGGCAAGTGAAAAGTTATTACAACTTTAACTAAATGCTTCTCCTGTTAATGTCCCGATCTAAAAGAAAGGGATTTAAAGGAAAGAGAACATGAATAGCGTCGTCGTTGCTTTTACTTTCGTTTTTCTTTAGTTTTTTTTCCCCCTATTCAGTTTCTTTTGTTCTCAGGGTCCAGGTGTGTTATTCAAGCTTCAGACATGTATTAGTACATTTCCTCCCACTGTGTTGAAGTGTGACTGTAGTGGTTAATAATGACTTTATAATAATACAATTACTCAAATAAATCATTATCTCCTCTGGTAGTTTAGAGAGTATTTAATCGGATTATGTATAGTTAAGCTGGGACGTTTGCTTGCTTGGTATTTTTGTCAAGACATTTAGCTCCATAAAAATCCCGCTCTCTCTTTTCATCGTTAGTATTAATGAAATTAGTAATAAGATAGAGAAGAGAAGAACAAAATAACCTATCAGTGTTAAACCACCATAGTTAAGTTTTACTTGGCTAAGTGCTCAACTTAAACTAAGTCATATAAAAGTGTACAGAGTTTCAAATTCTGGAAACTCTTAAGATCTAGATTAAAAGGATTCTTAAATGATGCCTGTAGAACATCCATCTCTTACATTCATAAACAATGATTGTCTTTTTATTTTAACATCAAACATGCCTGTCAGCTATTGGAACAACTTTCTTTCTAATCCTGTTATTAACTTCACGTCTGTTGGTGACTCACTGGATATTTTGCTTGTTCATTAGTTTCATTTCTGGTCTCATGATCATTGCGTCAATTGGATGTCTATATACAGTTTGAGAGATTAAGGTTTGTGGAAGTGATACTTAGACCGCTGCCGTCTATATGACTGATATCTAACACCAAGACTGTAAATACAGTGTCATGTGAGATGTATAAAATGTGTTTTTAATAAGTTTGTTTGCTATATATAATGCAACAATGCGACAAGATAAATTATTTTTATTTACAGCCTCAAAGTCAAACCTTCAAAGACAGTAGAAACCTGAAGTGGCGTTTTTGCAGATCAGTTAGCAGATGAATGATTGCATTCCTCACAGACATCAATATTGGAAATATGCATAGTTTTCAGTGCTTTAGGTGCATGTTCATTAGGGGCAAACAGCACGTGTGCATGCCATATTTGCATGTAAAACTTATTTTCAAGGGTTAGAGTTGCAGTGTAGGACTTTGTCGGGGACATGTCTTGACCTGACAACAACAACAGCAGGAAATGCTCAGGCAGATCAGACAGTGCTGACACTCTGTAGCAAAATGTCGATTGACACGAGCGTGTGAAACAACCTGATATCAGACCAGGTAAAACTCAAAGTCTGTCACTGGGGTTGATTTCAACTTCTTTCATACAAATGGAAACATCTGTTCTTTAATTTCCTGTTCTGTTCACTTTGCAGCAGTACAGTATTTTCAATTTAGAATGTGCAGTTTTTGTGGCTGTATATTTGCTCTAAAATGTTCTGAGGAAAGTTAAAAGTTTTGTGATATATAAAAAAAAGCAAAATGTACATAAAGTTAAATTAATATGAAAATTAAATGTAGCCTGTCACATAACTCTGAAGAAAGTTAATAAAGCCATAAAAAGACACAGCTCCCATGTGGGTATAAATACTAAATCACTTCCTCCTCATACAGCAACACTATAAACAGAAAAAGTACATGTTGTTCTTATACTACTGTGGAACTGCATGGCATTATGACAATAGGCCCACTGGCATTGGTGCATCTGAAAAAAACAAGCTAAACTAGTTGATCGCAAGCAATCATAAAGCAGTCCATGCCGTGGCGAAGTCGTCCCCGAGCGGGACGAGGTAGAGGCATAAGCGGGTGAGACACTGCCTGAAAGGAGGCAAAGTGTCTGCGGAGGAATCTTCTGACAAGTGAATGAGAGTCAAACTTGGGCAGTTCAGAGCAACATTGGGAGCCTGTTATTGTACTCTTGAGAGAGTTTGTGTTCTGAAGAATCTTGAAGCAGAGTTTGCAGGTTTAGTGAGAAGGTAAACTTGTGAGACAGGTAACCAGACTACAGTCAACCTACAGTATCTTAAGAAAAGACAAACAAGCTGTGGTTTACCAGAGAAACCACACTGATAATAAACAAGTAAATGTCAAGGGCTTTATTATTGTCTTGTACTTCTGCCAACATTTAATGCAACCCCTGAAAATATTTTGTCGTGTCTAATGCCCCCGGTGTCTGGGAAGCTGAATCTCAGTATTTTTTATGTAGTGAAACCCATCTTTCAGTTTCTGACTTGAGGCTTGATGCCTGGCAAATTGTTTTCTCTGTGTTTCCGTCATCATCCGTCTCCTCAAATGTCAGGTGACATCCTGCCTTTTCATGTGGTCCCTGCTTCTCTGTGTGTTTGCAGGCCTGATGTTGGGGAGCCTGCTGCTCATCTCCTTGTGCACAGGGGCTACAGCTACATTTGACAGCAGACTGGACACCCACTGGGAGCTGTGGAAGAAGTCACACGAGAAGAATTACCAAAATGAGGTATGTGGTTAGAGTAAAGGTATACCCCAAAAAAGTTTTCTCTTCCCATTGCAGGCCACTATATGTAAGGTTTAGCATCACACTATACAGTACTTGACCTTGTGTTCTCTTATATATCTTTGTGTAAAGGCGGAGGATGCGCGCCGCAGGGATTTGTGGGAGAAGAACTTGATGCTTATTACGCAGCACAACCTGGAGGCCTCCATGGGGTTTCATTCCTACGATCTGAGCATGAACTTCATGGGAGACTTGGTGAGATACTTGTCTGTTTCATTTTATAGATGCAAGATTATCATTTGTATTTATATTGGAAGTAGGACTGGATAGATTCTGAGTCAGATCTCTGCAGCTAGCTTTACTCTATGATAATTAAGTTTGATGCAAAGTTGTTTGTGGATATCGAACTTTAAAATGCAAAAGATATGAATCATAAAGCATACTGTATCTTCAAATGCCACAAATTACATGCCAAGCCTTAAATAGACAATTTGATTCAGAAAAACCCTCTAAATATGAACCCTCTGAGGTCTACAGTATAATTGGCCATTTTTGACTACTTTTGGTTTTACCTTTATATTTCATCTTTAAAACAGTTCATCTTGCCTTGTTGGGTATCATTCTTTTCAGCACAACCTCACATGTGTGATTTTACAGTTATTTTTTAATTTTGACATACTGTATTAACACAGTGGTCCTAAAACCACACTAAAAACATAAAATCCGAGTAGGAAAAACCACAAACGTATTTAACGAACCATTTTTATAACTTAGAATGCAATCTAAACTGTAAATTTCAAAAGCTTATGTAAAAATTTAGCAAACCACAAGTTTGTCTGTAAATCTGTAAACAAGTTATTTACAGCTATTTACACTGAAATGCAGGAAATGCATCAGGCATTTTTTGTACAACTACTTACAACCATTTACAAAACTATCAGGCTTCACAACATGTAATGTCTAATAAGTAAGGTAAGTAAATAAGTATGGTCACAAATGTCTCAAATCTCAAAACTCGCTTCTCTCTTTCACTGTTGTTATTCCATAGATTGTTTATAGTGTCACTCCCACAGAATTTCCCTCTTCCTTAGCAACCATTGCTATATAATTTTCTGATTGGCTGATGTGATGCATTTCTCCACCAATAGGACAGAAGGTGAAGCCCGACTTCCCCCACCCACAGAATTTGCACATGGTTTATGTGGTGATGGACAGAAGAGTAACAGCATCGTAGTCATACACATCTCTTGAGCACAGTGGGGTTGAATGTGTTTTTTTCTGTATCAGTTGAAACACGCCCACATAATGAAATCCAAATTACAAGTTACCAGACTTGTATTCTCTTAAGAATTAAGCAGTGTTAGGCCAGGGTGTGGCACTGACACAACAGGGTATTCAACACTGAACCTGGACCTTATCCCAGCTTCAGTGTAAACAGAACCTCTCAACCTAAAATGTCCTGTTTATGAATATACCCAACATATCCAAAATTGTAAGCAACAGTGAAACAGCAGTGAAAAGTGTGTTTGACATACACTGACTTGCCAATTCATTAGGTACACCAGTGAAAACGAATGCATTCATCAATCCTGCACTAAATCTTAGCTTACCCACTGTATCTCTGCCAGCATTCAGGATCAAAGCCAAAGCTAAATATCCTGAGACAGCCACACAAGCACTAAAGAGGTTTTCTGCAATGAACATGAACTAAACTTAGGAGTACACTGGACAAGATTAAAAAACACACTTGGCGTTGCTGTTTACACACTGTATATAATAACAAACAATGACCAGTCTGCAAGAACATTGTCAGTATTGAATATTGAAACCAATATTGACCAATTCTTCACAACCAATAACTTCAGTAGGGACTAATTGGCTGGATTTGGTGCTAAAAGCTACAGATAGGTTAGAGAGAGTTTGTTTGATTCTGGAAAAAGGTTGTCTTTTGAGTGTAATATAAATCACTTGTAGGGCAAAAAATAGTAACAAACAGTCTTATTTCCTTACAAAAGCATGAATTCATTTACTTTTTAACAGTAATGTGAAATTGCAAAGCTGAAAACTGTGAAATGTTGCTAACAAACAGTTAACAGACTAATTAAATAAAAGAAAAAACTTGAAATATAATGAGAAAATGCACTGCAGGGACTTTGCTTTAACCACATGTAGAATGTAAATGAGTAAATATTGCTGCTAACAACTTGGCTTCATCTTTTTACCCTCTGGCTCTTCCAGCTTTACTTTCTCTGAGTAGCTGTAGTTTTTTCGGCTCTGCGTGGCCTTTGAGACTTGACTGAAGTAATGAGATGATTTCTGCTCCCAGCTTGACCACTGATCAAGCTCACTAGGATGCGCATGCAGTATGTACTGAACAGCCTTCAGTATATTCTGGTTCTAACTTAATGAATGACTAAAGCTCTCAGACCGCATGCTGGAATATTAACTAAGTGGAGTTTGGTCTGTGTTCTTTAACCTGCCTCACACCAGCCTGTGCCAGAGAATGTTTTGTGATTTTCAGACGGACTTAAGTCCACTTTATTGATTTATTGACTTCATCTATGCCACAAGAAACATGTCTGATTCCTGACCTAACCAGAGTCCTCACTCTGCTAAATCAAGGGGCCAAAGGTGAAACTGTATTTTAATCAGAGGATGAAACATGTTTATCTGGTCGACTGTTTGGCTTGGATTTTATCTGGGCACTAAAATATGTTCTCATAAAAGTCTGTTAATTTTCAAATGATCTCATGCAGCGACAACCATAAAGAACCAAAGGACAAGTTTTCCTTTTGAAAGGGTTATTTTTTCATACCTATTATTGGTTAGAGTATATTCAAATTAATTAAACCTTTTATAATTTTATAGTTCTTAATGAAAAGCAACCAGTTAAAATCAAAGCTTAAACAAGGTAAACAGGACTCTTTTGAGTTTTCCTGAAGAAGTTTCACTTAAAATCAAACAAATCCAGTTACCTTTGTTTTAGCCTTGTTTTTAAGATATATATCTTCACAGACACTGAAGAATAATTATTATTAATAGAACATTTTCAGAAATAAAGACATAAGTGTTTCATAATAGATGCATTTAATATCTAAAACTAGAAAAGCCGCCTTATAGAACTACCTGGATAAACCACAAAGAATTAGGAAAAGTAAAATGAATTGAAAGTTGCTGATTTCAGACACGCATGAATAAATAAAATATAGTTTTATGTCATTGTCAAGTCATTCTAAATCTATTTGTGCCCCTCAGTTGTTGATCATTTCACTCTTTTTATCTTCTTATTCATCATAGACAGAAGAAGAGATCCTGCAGCATTTTGCCACACTCACTCCCCCCACTCACGTCCAGAGGGCGCCATCTCCCTTTGCAGGGACATCAGGCACAGCCCTACCAGACACCGTGGACTGGAGACAGAAGGGCTGTGTCACCAGTGTCAAGATGCAGGTGAAAGCACATATTCAGTGTGATTCATACAGTCAGTAACTCCTTCAATTCTTCAGCATCGATTAGTGTTGTGGGTGAAGCTGAAACGTCTTATGTCGCATTCTGATAAAATCAGCAGTTTAGCCATTCCTTTACCACATCCATCCAGTTCTTGATTTTCTGAATCAGTTCATGTTCACACAGGAAGTTGCCACCACTGCTGCTAGTTTAGAAAGGTTTTTTTTTTTTTTGTGCTTTGTTTTGCCGCATCATTGCCACTTCTTTTGTGCAGAAGAGTTGCTTCCACAGTAAAGGCTCTGAGTCCAACTCATTAAGCAGCAGTTACTTTAAATTATATAACTTCAAAGCCAGAATTAACCTCAGCATAGGTGTTTGATCTAGTCATGGGAAGTTAATATTTAAATTTAAAAAAAAAAAAACATTTGTGCAGAGACGAAAATCATGCCATTTGCAGACTGCTTACTGAATCTGAGTTTTTTAAGTCCAACTCATCACAAACTCATGTTGTGCAGATGAGTATCATTCAACCAGAGACACACAAGTATTGATTTTGGCATTCCTTCCGTTCTGTGCAACGTGTTAAATATAATTGCCAAACAAAACATTTTCTCAAAGAGACAATGGAGTAGTTTAACCTCTGAAACTCTGTTGGACCTTCTGCTGACTCCATCTTTATAAACTCGTGTTCTGCTGCCAAACTTGAAAATATGTATAAAATCCATTTGATGTAATGCCATAGCTTTAGGAGTGCTATTGGACTGGAAATGTTTTTCTCAGTGTTTATCTAATATATTATCAATAAAGTTTTGATTAATATAGGGAATGTAATAATTTATCTCGACATTTTATGACAGTGTAGAGTAGAGATTTGTGTTAAAGTGCATGGAGAAGGTTTGGAATGTTAAAACTTCTGACACATTCTGAAATTTGTGTTTTTAAATCCAGGGTTCTTGTGGCTCTTGCTGGGCCTTCAGCGCTGCAGGGGCTCTGGAAGGACAGTTAGCCAAGAATACGGGAAAACTGGTGGACCTTAGTCCCCAAAATCTGGTGGACTGTTCTGGCAAATATGGCAACCTAGGCTGTAATGGAGGCTTCATGGACAAAGCCTTCCAATACGTCATCGACAACCAGGGCATTGACTCCAATGCTGGATACCCCTATACAGGAATGGTGAGTGCATTAAAGTGTTAAAGAGTGCTTAAACACAAACTATAGCTGGTCAGACCGAATATAAAGACTTGTATATAACCTTAAAAAATCCAGCTATGATGTCCATGACCTCATTGGCAAACAAGGCTTCATCAGAGTATCCAAGAGTAGAACCTTACTCATTTGATTAACCAACCCTCCCCAGAGAGAACGGTGTAGATTTAAAGGTGCTGATTTACCATCAAAAGTGAAGCCAAAGCAAGTAGAGCTCCCCCTGGTGACGGGCTGCAGTATAGATCATAAGCTCCACCCCCTCCTTGTTAGTTGATGGGACTGGGGCCAAACTACAACACTAAGGCACTCGTCAAACAGAAAATTTTCAAGGACGATTTCTGTTATTTCAGGTAGTTAATGCATACTAATGTATACTCAAGTGTCTATTTTTTTTTTTCTGATAAGTTTCACTTTACTTAGTTATTTGATGCTATAGACACATGATGAGTACAAGTTGCCATGCAGTAGGACAGTGGGAGTGGGAAAAATATATAAATAATTAAGTACAGTGTATAATCCAACATTTCTATGTAACTGGTGGAGGTAGAGCAGAGCACAGTATGAATTAAATGAAATCACGAGTGAGTCTGGCAGAAGTGTTTGCGGGTCATTGATAACGCAGCTCTGCATGACTCGACTCTCAGACCGTACTGCCCAAGAGGCTGGCTCCAAACTCCAAACTCACAACATGCTGCCGTATGTATCCCTAGGAAAATAGTGTCAGTTCAGCCAATACATGGAAGTGGAAACACATTGTCCATATTTATATACAGTCTATGTGATTTACAGTTGGTGTTTACAACCGCTTCTGGATAAAGTCCTTTAAGGGCCATGCCACAGTTGGCCCCTCTCCAGTGTCAGGCAGTCTTTGTGGCCTAGTTTCTTTATCTGTATAAAGGTCTGTAGCCCTTTGTCTCTCAGGTAATGGTAGCTCTTCCGGTTTCTCCTTTTAAATGACAAATGTTAACTTCTGACACCTGCATGGATGAAGAGTTATTTCCTTTTGCGCAGTCTTAGAACATTTGTGCCAGCTTGCTGTAGTCTTTAGTTGTGATTGGAGAAGGGACTATTCCCTATCATTCACAAACTCGTAAATAGAATAAAACAAGAAGTCTGGGCAGTTTAAGGACATAGATCTAATTTTGTTCTTTCGGACTGAGGTACTAAATCACAGTGTTCATTTTAAGTGAGAAGAGAAGACGCTGTTTACTGTTAACACATTTTTTGTATGAGACAACAATGTGGGTGTATGAACAGCAACAAAAGTTAAGTCCAACCCCCAGGCTGCAGACAGCAACACTCTTCTCACTTGTTTCCGTGGTCAGCTGTTAATGTCTCTTTGGAGCAACAATAAATTAATCGGAGCGGACAACATGTTTGTCCTGCAGGCTTCATCTGGTTCGCTGCTGTTGGTGTGGAGAAGGAGGGCAGTTCTGAACCGATTCGACAGATTGTTCTAAACCCACAGAGGTGTTTTAGTTTTAATTTATCCAAAAAATGAATAAAAACTCTCTGTAATGTCAAATATTATCCCAATAACCTCAGTGACTTTCATGTTTCAATTCAGCTACTAAGAACATTTACAAGAGAAAGAATTATTTAATATTTTCCCCCTAACCAGTATTTTTATGTTTAGAAATTTACAGTGGCTGCAGGTCCTCATGTGGGATTTGTGTTAGGTGTCATGTTGCCCAAACAAAACATTTAATATTCAGGGACTTAGGGCTTTACTGCTTTGAGGCATGACGTGCAGCCACTTCAAGAACCTGTGTGACAAACAAACAAACAGCTAGAGTGGTTTATTTTTATATTAATTTGCATCGCAGAGTATTCATAGTCACAGTTTGACCAAGCTGTTTTCAATCAGTGATGAAATCAGTAAGAAATAATCAAATCATTAAATACTGTATTTCATGACAAAACTTAATTTTCAGTTGGTTTGGGCCGGCCTCATGCAGATGAGGCCCTCCGTACGAGCTGGGTTCTGCTCAATGGGAGTTTTTAATTGCCACTGTTGCCTTCGTGCTTGTTCTGGGGGTTTCAGGTCTGGTTTTGTGAAGCGTCTTAAGACAATATGTATTATTATTGACGCTATATAAATACAATTTAAGTGGATTCAATTGTATTACCTCCCTGTTAGCTTGATTTTGCCTTAGGTCAACTTTCTACATCATATATGAGCCAATTAACATTTTAGAAAGTATTTTATTCTTTGTATTCTTGGTCAGTTCTTTCTTTAATAGGACTGGGCATATCAGATTTGTTAACACCAGTTTGTCCTCTAACTTCAGACTCAGCCTTGCCGCTACAACCCTGCGTACCGTGCCGCCAACTGCTCCACTTACAACTATCTGCCTCAAGGTGATGAGGGGGCTCTAAAGCAGGGGCTCGCAACTATTGGACCTATTTCGGTGGCAATTGATGCCACACGGCCAAGATTTGCTTTCTACAGGAGTGGTAAGTCACACAGCTGCACATTCTTGCATCTATAGAGACTGCAAGAGATTGGAAGCGATTGGAAGATCCAAATATTTTTAAAAAGATTGGAGGATGGATGGGTGGCACAGTGGTGAGGTGGTTAGCACTGATGCCTCACAGCGAGAAGGTCCCGGGTTCAACTCCATGGGCCGACTGGGCCTTTCTGTGTGGATGTTCTCCCTGTGTCTGCATGGGTTCTCTCCGGGTTCTCCGGCTTCCAAAGACTTCTGATTAGGTTAATTGGTGATTCTAAATTGGCGTGTGTGGGTGTGAGTGTGAATGGTTGTCTGTCTCTCTATGTTAGCCCTGTGGTAGACTGGCGACCTGTCCAGGGTGTACCCCGCCTCTTGCTTGATGACAGCTGGGATAGGATCCAGCAGACCCCGCGACCCTTAACAGGAACAAGCAGTTACAGAAGATGAATGAATGGAGGATGAGAACGTGGTTGGATAAGGGGTTTTCTTTATGCTTAAGCAAAGCTTACTTGCACAAGACTTGGTATCCCTCACCTGCTATATGAGCAAATAAAGAACATCAACATAATAACATATATTTCTTTTTGTTTTTGTGTTTTTCAGGAGTATACGATGACCCGTCATGCAGCAAGCAAGTGAACCATGCTGTGTTAGCTGTGGGCTATGGCACACTGAACGGACAAGACTACTGGCTAGTAAAGAACAGGTGAGATGTTTTAACTGTTGCAGGACTTTTCAATAACAAACCATTCTATTGGTGCCCTTGCCAAATAGTTTCACACTACTGATTAATCTAATCACCAGATAAACTTAATGGTTGTCAGGCCCTGACTCAAAAGCAGAGAAAGATTAACGGCAGATGCCAGCTTTAATAAACAGGACCAATATAAGCCTCTCAACGAAGAGAGAAAAAATAAACAGGTAACAGAACTTTAGAGAAATCAAAATCACTTCTGGAGGAGGCAAACAAAAACGGCTGTGGAAAAGGTTCAGTGAATTCACCGTGGCCAGCAAGTAGCATCTAGGAAAGTTCAAAAAAATCATTTGATCCTCCAGATAAACTGTATATATACACTTACTGGCCACCTTATTAGGTACACCAGTTCAACTGCTCATTGATCTGGTGTACAACACAAATGTCTAATAAGACAATCAAGTGGCAGCACCTCTGTCCATTTAGGCATGTAGACATGTTCAAGGTGATCTGCTGAAGTTCAAATTGAGCATAAGAATGCTGAAGAAAAATGAATGTGAATGTGGTATGATTTATGGGCAGGTCTATTTTAGAAACTGCTGATATACTGGGATTTTCGCGCGAAATCATGTCTAGAGTTTACAGAAAAGAGAAAATATCCAGTGTGCTGCAGTTCTTTGCACAGAAATACTTTGTTGATGCCAGAGGTCAGAGGTTGATAGAAGGGCAACAGCAACTCAAATAACCACTTGCTATAACCAAAGAACACCCAACACATCCAACCTTGAAGAAGAATATGGCCGACAGCAGCACGCACCACATGCCACTCCTGTCAACTTAGAACAGGCTACAACAGGCCACAAGGCCTCACCAAAACAGGTGGAAAAAATGTTGCATGGTTTCATGGGTCTCGATTTCTGTTGCAACATTCGGATGATCTGGTTAGAATTTGTCGTAAACAACATGATCCACGTTGAAAGAAGAAGTGAAATAAGGAAGTCAGACTGCAGAGAAAAGCACATTGAATCAACAAGCACAAAAACAGATGGTATATTCTGTTCATTTCAGGTTCATTGCTGGCGTGAGTACAGCATTTGACTGGCATTTAACATCACTCAGCACATGAAAAACATCACATCCCTTTTTGAGGTTTAAAACCTGCTCTTTGCAGTTAATAATGTTTTTTCTCTTTCTCTATCCTCATCCAGCTGGGGAACTACTTTTGGAGATCAGGGCTACATCCGGATGGCACGCAACAAGCACAACCAGTGTGGCATCGCTCTGTATGCCGTCTATCCCACCTTGTAGCTTCAGAGGAAACTGAAGTGAATCTGTGGATCAAAAGTAATAATATAAGATCATTTTTATTCATTTACTACAACTCTTCAAGTACTAAGGTCCCAAACCCGAACATTTTTTTGTAAAAACATACTGGATAATTAGTTTCTTTGCATGTAATCACTGACATTCTTACACAAACTAAAAGCACTGCACTTGATACCTATTGTGTGGATGTGTGTGTGTGTATCTGTAATAAAGAGACATCAGTTTACCAATCAGACCACTGTCAATCTTTATTTAAATATCACATCTGTGCCATGGTTTCAGGTTTGTTTGTTGAAGGTGACATAAAAAAAAATGTCTGAAAGGATTACTCTGACTCTTTGGCAAATTGGCTTGTTGGTCATGTCTGGTAAATTGCTGATGTGATAGTGTATTGTATACTAGCTGACTATACGCAAGTAACGTTGTCTTGTGTAAGACAAAAATGTTGTTTTGATATGTTTTTATTTTCTACTGACCCTTTCACTAGTGTTTGAGAGCAGAGGCTTGGTAAAAAAAAAAAAATCAAAAAAAAGTAAAGAATTTATTGAAGGTTAGGTGCAGGTATTTTGACTCCAGCTTTAGAGGTTCCTAGGAAAGCTAATTGGCATCTGCTTTGTCATGCAGATATGATTGTGTTATTGATCTTCTTACCTGAAGATAAAGAAGAAGAAGAATGGTAAATTTAATTATTTAAATCACTCAAATGTTGCTAGTCCCACTACTGGTCCATCGCTAGAAACCCATGTCGTTTGGACAAGGATTTTTTAAATTAAGAACATTTTATTTTAAACTCTTGGTGACGTCCAAATGTCCCAAATATGGCAAATGTGAAATGAAGCTAAATTTTGGGAAAATGTGTAAATAGTTCTGAAGACAATTCAGTGCTGAAAGAAGCAGACACTAAATATACCAGTTCAATTCAATTCAATTTTATTTAAATTGCGTCAATAACAATACAAATTATCTCAAGACGCTTTTTGAAATCTGGTCTGAAACCCAACCTGAAACCCCCAGAGCAAGCCTGAAGGTGAGGGTGGCAGGGAAAAACTCTTAACAGGAAGAAACTTTGAGCAGAACCCAGCTCATATGGAGGGAGCCATCTGCGTAAGGCCAGCCGGGTAGAGACAGAAAAAGAGAGAAGAGAGAGGATAGGAGGAACGAGATAAACATACATCTGTCATAGATACAAACATCTGACTAAAGCGTACATGTAGAATCTGATGATGATACAAATACAACATAGAGCTGATGACAGCTTAAGAAGATAAGCGGAATCGTAGGCAGGTTGGAGAATTGTTCAATCAGGTAGAAGTGGATAACTGCAGGCTATGATGAGGATGTCAGAGCCCCAGTATATATTGGGGAGGGCAAAATAAATTGTGACAATAACCAAGCCAGTGTGTGAGTAGTTATAGCCAAAAAACAGAAGCTAAAATATTGTACTACAGAAAACCAAAGGAGTCCAAAAAACTCTTGACACGACGGAATGTTTTTCTGAACTTATTCAGTACAACTGCTGATGAGCCTCAGAGATTTGTAACAAATTACGCACTGGATAAGATAGTTCGAAGAACAATAACGTTATTCTCAATATCCTGTATTTTTGACATGCAAAAAAAATATCTAAGCTACTTTAAATAGGGGAAGTCAGTTCTTGCATTTCTGTTGGACAAAAAATATAGTTTACTGGCAAGACACACGTTAAGACAGCGATTATGCAGCCTTTTCAAAAAAAATCCAGACATCTTCCCCACAAACTCCTCCAAAAAGGTCAGAACAAATTCGAACAGAGATCAGTGTTGGGTTACAAATGAGTCATTTTTATTTTTTTAGTGCAACATCACAACAAACAATTTTCACATGAGGTATTCAAAGGGATTTTCTTTAGTTGTTGATACAAAATGTCCCACCATGATTGACGTTTAAAGTGTTGTGTATCTTTCATTTTTTTAAAGCCTTTGGTTGGTTAGCCACATTCATTAGTAAGTCTAACACATGGACAAGAATGGCACGATAAAGCATGGTGGGTCGAGTCCAAGCTGAGGAAACCCGGACTCAGTCAAATACGTCCCTCAACTCTTCCCCGTTTAAAGCTTTTTGTATGGATTTCATTAATTCCTACTTACAACAGTGGGATCAAACAGTATTTCAACTACACTAAACATTTCGGAAAAAAACAAGGGTGGGGGGGTGGCTTACAAATGTGGAAAAATAGCTTCTGTCTCCTCTAACCTTTGTATTTTGGGATGAGCGCTTGATTCTTGAGCTTTTTCTGTTACAGCAAATCGCATAATTCTAGTTTTCGGAAAACAAGGAACAGGCAACGTTGATTACAGCAAGATCCTCCTTGCTTGGATTGTCACCTCCTTCTTTTTTTTGGTCTTGAGAATGATTTTATTTACATACAGAACATGTATCAATGGGACAACTCTAGCATACTGGACTTCATGGGGGCCTCGTTCGGCTCCTGTCACGGATTGATTCCAGCACATTTGGTTTGGAGTAAAAGGCATGAAGAAGAGACGGATGGACAGACAAGATAGATAGATAGATAGTTAGATAGATAGACAGACAGACAGACACCCTGACAGGATGGATTCTTTGGTTAAGGAATATCTTTGCCACACAACATCTCACACAGTTGAGGTAGATGGGTAAAGTCTTCATGTACACACAGGGGAGAAGGCAGGGACAGACAGGGGGACACTGGGGTTCACAGAGTCAAAAGACTTCCATCTAAAGACACTGCCTCGTGTCAGTTTCTCAGTTCCAGCTCAACATAATACTGTTTATGCAACATAAATAATCAGCACGCGGAACCCCACTGGTGCTTTTTTTGAATCCTCTGAGTGCTACGGTAACTCTGACAGGGAACTGCTAAAACTACCTATGATAAATAATGATTCAGCAGTTACCCATCAATCTTTGGTTGTTGTTTTTTTTTTTTTTTTTTTTTTTTGTTTGTTTTTAACATTATCAAAAAAGTAATTCTACAGTTCTACTTTTTTTTTTTTATTGTTGTTATCATTACTTACGCACTCCTCAGAATTGCTCTGCAATGGCCTCGGCTGCCAGGCTCGTCTCAGGGTCAACTTTGTAGAAAAGTCACTAGGGGGTGCCGCAGGCTAAAATGGCAATGCAGATCACCTGCAGCAGCCAACTGGATTCACTCCTCCCGCCTGCTGCCCCTCTGTACAGAAAGGGAAGAGCCTCCATGCTTGACACGGAGCAGAAGGTGGCTCAATACAAAAAGCTCTATCTCCATTTTAGGCTCCTAGTCAGAGAGACAAAGAGAAACCTGAAAGGTGTCACCTCAGCTTTGATTCAATGACAGCAGCGAGCAGGGGTCGGCAGCCTTCTAGCTCTTTTCTTTTTCATTTTTTTCACCTCTGTACAGACTCAACAGCACATCCCCACCACTGCCCCCCTTTCGCTCTCAGCATGCTTACAATTGTTGCTCATTAAAGTTTAATTCAGCTCCATGCCCTGCTACTCCAACACCTCCTGTTCCCCCCTTCCTCTCTTACACACACACACACACACACCACTGCTACCACCACCATCCTCATTCTGGATGATTCAGCCTCCTCTCTGATCTCCCCCCCGCCCCCTTTGAATGCCCCCTAAAGCCCACAGGTCTGGCCAAGAGCGGACCCCAGACCAGATACCCAGAGAGGAGACGGGATGAAAAAAACCTCCGCTTTGAAGTCCACGAAAAAGTCGATGGCCTCTTTCATGACCGCCCGTCTTTCAAGTGCATGCTGTGAAGGGGGCCCCGGCAATCCGCCCCTTCCAACGTTAAAGACAGAGAAAGAGAGAGAAAATGAGACAGAGAGATAGAGTGAGGGTGGAAAATGGCCAAGGTTGCCTTGCCACTCTTTGGCATCATTTACACGGGGGTCAGGGAATGAGCTCTTGGGTGAGGTTCTCCTGATTTAGGCATCCACACAAATCACTGGAGAACCGAATCACCTGTACTGGCCTCTTTTATGCCCGCCCGTAGTGTGTACTATGCAAGTTTCTAAGGGGAACCCTATGGGACCTTGAAAAAAAACCCAAGAACCGCGAATCATCAGAAATAATTACTAAAGTCTTGCAGGGCCAGGGGCAAACAAAGGAGAACAAACACTTAGAGACCTTAGAAGACTAGGGATAAAAACCAATAGCCTAGAATGTCTTGCAAGCAGAATAAACATCCCCAAAAGGTGAGAAACACACCAGAAGATCCCATGAAGACCAAGGACAAACCCTCAGAACCTAAAAGGTTAGGGATGATTCCTGAGACTTCCAGAATCATGACTAAATAAAACTAAGATCCAAAGAAGATGAGGAACACACTTTAAGAACCATATAAGACCAAGAGCAAACCCCAAAACCCAGGGAACCCAAGGAATAAAGACTCAAGGTCCTCAGAGCCAGAAGACCAGGAGTGAACCCTACAAATCATCTAGGAACTGAGACAACTGGCAGAAGGGCTCGGCATATGGAGGACAGTGAGATCACACTGAGTTGAACATAGACAAGAGTGTCTGCACTGCATGTGGGAGGGTACTAGGTGAGTAAGATGGAGGGACTGGGGGGTGGGGGGGCAGACACATGCATGTTTGCATGTGACCCTGAAGGGCTCAACTTTTGACAGCGCTTTAAGTGGGTCCCCAGACATTTTACACACTCCGCCAGATGGCATTGGTCTGAACACAACTTTACAAGCAAATTGTGAACCCGTGGGATGCCACGTCATCTTCGTCATTATTATTATTACTGATATCATTCATAGTATTATTAATTATAAATATTATCACAACATTCAAACAAGCTTTGGCCTTGGCGTAAAGAGCTGACAGCAGAGACATTTGCAAGAGTAAAGAATTCCCCATTATCCTACAAAAAAAAAAAAAGGTAACATAGAAATAAATTAAAATAAAGGCCAGGCCTTAAAGATAGAGAGATACGTAACATCACTGGGTGGGTTGGGCTGGATCGGGTTGGGATCAGGTACTGGGTTTAGGGATTCAGGCCGTACATTCAGGGAGGCAATGTTAATCTTTGGTATTACGATGGGATTCTACAGCTAAAAGTGCCCATCAGAAAAAGTCTTCAGTTTCACACAGACATACAGAGCATTGTTAAATAAATACTTACAGTATATAGATAGCATAAATAAATAACCAAATAAATAGAGGAAAGAAAAAGGAAAAACAATAAATACACAAATGCAGTAATAAATACGTTGATCAGATCAGTTAATTGCATTTGAAACGTTCTTGGTTTGATTTAACTACTGGCTATAAGGAGGCATGTTAAAGCCTTTCCTTTGTGGACCAAAAAAATGACCTTGTACGTCTGCAGGGCTGAAACAAACTGCCCCACACTTCCAACGTGTTTCTATAAATAGAGCGATGTGCTTGAAATTTGTACAAAAAGGGCGGAAAGAATCACATTCCTCCATTTTCTAGACATCTGTAAAAAAAGATTTTTGTAATGGAGCAGAGGTGTGTACAGTTATTTGGAAATGAGTGGAAAAAAAATACTACAATGTCACTATACATTGTGTCAGGTGTACTTCTCTTCCATGGAGCCTTTGTGTTCGGCGGTTGATTATTTTTTTTTTTTGGCTTGATTTTGATTCAAACATGGCTGTGGAGCTTTCATTTGGAAGCTCAACAAGAGTCTTAAAGCTAGACGGCTGCACCAACAAGTCTGTTTCTGCGTCCTACTTGTGTTTATTGATTCTGTCCTGGCATATGGCGAGATGCACCGTGGTTCCCCCATGAAAACTCTGATTCATTCAAGGCGGGACCATCTTGAAAAAATACAGGAAAGCCTCCTGTTGACGTAAAATGATTGACAGCTTGGAGTCAGGAACGCTACAGAACCCTCCTGATAGTTCCAGGCTCCGAACTTGGAACGACGCCATACAGTCCTGGGAACCGTCACCATGGAAGCGCCATGGGAAAAGGGGGGAATTTGGTTCTTCAGAAAAGAAAAAAGATAATTTAAAAAAAATGCCTTATTTCCTCTTTCACCTTGATTCTTGAGGAAAAGTAGGAATATAAAAACACAGGTGGAAGATTAACATCTTTGGATGAAGGTGAACACTTTTGATTAAGAAGTTACACAATGGAGCTCTCCAGATGTAAGCAAATGGGACCTCTTGATTCTTCACATTTGGAGAGATGAGAATAGATCTGAAGGTACATCAAAATATGCTTCCTCCTGATTTGTAATACCCTCATTATCTCTAATCTATATAATCAAAATAATGCAATGAGATGGTGTCTATGTAAGGGTGTGACTCTTCTTTGAGTCAAATCATCTTTGCACCCTCGACTATACAAGCAGAACCTCACGTCCTGCAATCATATCACTCTAGGCATTGCCCCTTCCATTTCAAGGGAGCAATCAACTTTGGTTTGGGAAAATGCTTCATTTTCATAAAATCATCTATAATGGCTGGCTCCGTCACTCCTTCTGATAACGAGGAGGACATTTATTACGGCTGATCTCTGCCTAGACCAGTCTATGTGCCCCCTTGCTCCCTCAGCGCCCTCCCCACCGCACCTCCCTGATGGTCCGTCATCACGCCGTGCTGCAGGACACTGCGGAGGAGGAAACGCTGGAGCCCGAGGAGCCGGTCGAGGAGGGACGGCCCTCGTCTGCCCACTTGTTGAGGTTGCGTCGGCGGGCATTCATGAAGAAGTTGCTGACGGTGGAAAGCTCCAGGCCTAGCTGCTGGGAGATGGTGACCTGCAGGTCTTTGGTCGGGCGGTGGTTCTCCCTGAAGATGGCCATGAGTGTGCGCCGCTGCAGGTCTGTGAACACCAGACGGGTACGCTTCGGGCCCTGGTTGCGCTCCAGTTTGCTCTGCTCCTGTTCCTTACGCTTGCAAGCTGCAGGCAGACGGATGAAAGGCAAATTAAAAAAAAGGAAAGAGGATACATGTTAGCAAACACACTGGCTGGCTAACTAGGACAAATGGATTAAGCTGGGGGAAAGTGGATTTGTTGAAAGAAAACAGATTAGCTAAGCAACTTTGATTAGTTAAAAGAGATGAATCAGCAACTCGCTTCATTGTGCAGTAAAAGAATCAAGATGTTCAACCTTTCACATCTTATTGCCAGTGGGGAGAAAAAAAACTTTAAGTACATCCAGGCCAAAGCTCTGAAGTTTTCTATCAGGGTTTTCATTATTCTCATTTGGAAAACAGTCTTTATTTTGACACATGCCTGAACTAGACGCAGAATACAAAATCTGGTGTCATCTTCCACTGACAAAGCCTATGTATCCAAAAAACTAATCCCATTCTAACACATACACAGATGCACAGCAATGTTCTCATTCTGCACAAGGACCAATAGTAGGACACAGCAGTAATTATTTTGTAATTATTCCTGCAACATATTTGTCTATTACTAAAAAAAATCACTCACTTTACAGAATTGTGAGACATATTAACTGCACAAATTTGATAAAACACAATGCCACATTCTAGTCAAAACATTCCCGTACTTGATATTCATATATTTCTGTATGAGCGGCCCCCAGAGGGCAAAAACATTCATTATTTCTTGCAGAATTAACTCTGTGTCAAAGTTGTCCATGTTCAAACTGTGTAAATGTCAACAGAGGTGACAAAATCTTCTGGTAATTTGTGGTTTTTTTTATTTGTATTTTTGTTTTAATGTCAGTCCAACCAACCACAAAATAAAAACACAGGGTCTGGGTTAAACACCACTGCAGCTGCGGCAGCCCGTCCAATTATGTAATCAATATTTGCTCATGAAAAAGTCTAAAATTAAAAAAAAAGAAGAAGAAAAAAAAAAGAAAACTGTTTTGTTCAGTGAGTGAGGAAAAATAGGCTGATGTGTGTGGGCTGAACTGAGATCCATTTCGAGAGTCAGACGAGCGTTTTGAATTCAGGCTGCATGTTCCTCTGCATATCCATCGCTGAACCTTTCACCTCTAACACGCTGTAATTCTGTATTTACAGGAAACACAACACCAACCTCTGCCTTTGTGCACCGAGCAAACCCCACCACCACCACCACCACTTCTCTCACTCTTTCTCTATCTATCTCTTTCCACTTCCTTCTCTTTCCTTTCCCTTAGTGGACACTTCAACATCATTAGTTTCTCATAAAAGTCATTTACATGTGGCGGCAGTGAGTGAGTAATAATCACTTTAGGGGGAACTAATTTATTTTCTATTAAAGACAGGTTACGTCAGGGGTGAGTGAAACAAGCAGAGTCGGCATTGCCCAGGGTGTTTAGAAGCCTTAAGTGGACTAAAACATTTTTGGGGGGTAGGGGTTGGGTGGGGTAGTCGTGCAATTACCTAAATGCACACTTTTAAGAGGTTTCAATCAGCACGGTGCGGCTGTTGGGCGCCCGTTTTGCTGATGGCATCAAATGCGTTTCTAAGTGTAAGCACTGCTGTATGTGCACACAGCACAACGGAGCATACACATGCACACCACGTGCACACAAATAAAGACACACACGCGGTAAGGAAGGAATGGTGGATTAGTGCCCATACAGGACTTTTAGCGCTTTTTTATCCAAGTTTCTCTTTTGGTTTATTAATGTGTTTTATATTTATATTTAAACAATTCGTTTAATGAGTTTAGTGCAGGATTTAAATATTTATGCTGTTTCAGAAGCATTCAAAGGTGAGGGTATATAACTGGGGTAATGCTTTGGCCTTCTGAGCATTAAAGCATCCAGATAAGTATCTTGTCAACTCGCCATATATGTTATCAACTGTATACAGACTATTTTTTAGGATAGGAAGGAAAAAGACACTTAGTTCTAAAAAGTTCTTGGACAAGGTGCTTTCTAGTGGTTGAAATAATCTGGCACTGCGCTGGCAGATTTCTTTCACTTGTGTAAAGAAAACACTGAGATATGTGCATGGAGCTCCATTACTGACAAAAATGACTTGATTAGATGGAGATACCAGCTGGAAATAACCTTGAAAGCCTATATCACACACACAGAGGCACAATCCAAAACAGACATGCTGCAAAACATATATTATATAAACCACCGATACTGCCTTCTGCTCTCACAATAGCATTGATAAGTTCAATTGATTGGTTTACAGCTTCCCATTGGGAAACATCTCACACAGCGAGGGCTGCTGTTGCTGTTTACTGTATGACCAGCTCTTCGCCCCTCAAACTCACAAAGGAAAAGTTCTCATTATCATAACACCTTAGTCCATCTGTTTTCCACGCGAGTTCCATCACAAAAGCAGCCTCAGACCCGGGTCCAAGAGCTGCATGTGCTCCGCGCCGCCTGCCTTTGACTGGTCCAGATGAGTTTGTGAAACTTTAACACTCAGCTGGAGATGAATAAATCTTGCCGTGAATTCCCCACGAACATTCGCCTCTAAAATCATTATCTGAAGGAAATGTTTTGACTCAGGGATGCACTCTTGTCATCTTGAGATTACAGGGGCATGATAGCTTTTAGGAATCCAGAGCTCGTTTGCATTTCTGAGAGTTATCGAACCACGTCTCATTAAAATCTGAACAGGCCTAGATGTCAGCGGCATGTCAATATCACCACAAGTGAAATGGTTTTACTTATTTATTTTTTTTAACTCCAAATGCTACATTTTTCACGAGCGTTACACCATCCCAGCCATCGATATTTCTGGGCTGGGGGTTGGGAAGAGGGCTGTATCTATAGCAGGTGTATACAGTGGTGCACTCTCAGCTCATGTAGTAATGAAAGGAATGACATGATAGTGCCGGCTACCTTGCTCGTAGCGTGGATTTATGGCTCGTCGGAGGAGTCGCGGCGTCCTGCTGCTCTCCTCCTCCTCCTCGCCTCCATCCCATCCTCAGCTCTCCCTTACTGACGATCATAACGCCGACCATTAAGTAAATGCTTCCTTATGCTGTAATCATGTGTAAAAGGCTCACAATTACCATGCTATAAATCCCCAGCACTGGGGCTACTCCAGGAGACATAAATATTCCCCTATAGGCTTCTTATGATCGTGGGAACAGCCCCTAATCATGATGTATGCCCGTGTCTCGTGTTGCTGAAACGTGATCGAAAGCCCTTTCCCTACCCCCCGGCGTCTCAACCTACACCCCCCCTCCCAGCCAGAGCCCCCCCCCCATCATCCCTCCCTCTCTGTCCTTTCCCTCCACACCCCCAGCCCCAGCCCACCCCCTGCTGATTTCTTGGGCCAGGGGCTGATAGAAATTATTGATTAAATCTGTGCAGCTCAGACTCCTCGACCCACAGAGGCTGGTTAACCCCTTCAGCGCCGGAGCAATGGGGGGAGCTGCAAGAGTCAGATAAAAAAAAGAAAACAACAACAAAAACAACAGCCCCGCTCGTCGGCCTGTACACGACCACCGATATGCAAATGAAATCAGCTTTGACTTTTGAGCCTTGCCAACTGAACGTGGACTGTACGCAGCGAGAGGTGGACAAGGCTTTGTGGCTTTCATTACTGTGGGGGTGGTGCAGGCACTGGAGCCGACACGTAAACCGCATTGACCTTTCTTATTCATTTAGACCTTTAGTCAAGGGCTTCGGCCATCATCTTTAAAGTTATAGTCTCTGATCCCCCCCCTCCTCGACTTTAAGTGTCGGAGCACGGCTGTGTGGTCTTTATCCTGCCTTCTTCTCTGACTAAATCCTGATTGCCTCCTCCACAGCCTGAGGATGGGCTGGAGATGCATCTCATATACAGTGCAGTAATCCATAGAGCGCGCACACACACACAAAACAAGACACTGCAGAGAAATCCGAAGAATCACCTCCTCCATGTTTAACAAAATGTCTCTGCAGTTATTTGAACACAAAATGGCAGCAACTACATTCCATAATTACTGTGCGACAGCTCTGCAGCCCTCCACAGAAAGAGACATGGTTATGGAAATAACATAGTGTGTCTGGCTGACACTCAAGGGCCTTCTATGTATTTAAGCGAGTGCTGCATTAGGGAGGATCATCTTAAAACTTGAGGCGTGAAGCAGAGAGCACTTGAGCTATCTTCAGACTGGGGAGCACAGGGCACAGCGCATTCTAATTCCAGTCTCGATTTGCCGATGCGGCCGAGGTGTGTGTGGGCAAAGCGTGCTGCTCTTTCCCATGGAAATCAATAGCGGCTTGTAATTAAACAAAAGGGGGTTGGCCAGGGGGGGAAAAAAACAACAACCCCCTTCGGAAAGTAGGTTATGTAGAAAAGTGCCGAGCTGTCCAAACTGTGGCTTTGCCAAGAACTAAATATGCAATTTCAGAGTGTGTGGGAGCAAGGAGAGAGGAGGCTTGTCAAACATTAGCACACTTCTCTGTGTAGGGACTTTAATTTTTTATGAGCCTGATTGATCGGCTGCTCGGACTTGGCGCGCCGACTCGTTAAAATAATGTTTGTGTTTGTAAAGATGAAGAAACCAGGATGCTACAAATAAAGAGAGGATGATTAATGATTACAAATCTGCTCAAAGGAACAAAGGGACGCTCGATCGTGATGATGTGGTTTTCTGTGGGACAGGAAAAGGGCCATTTTGCATACAAAGCGTTGGCCCATCGCAGGACAAGATTAATCAAACAACATTTCAGTCAAATCACAGAACAAACACCCAAGATAACTCATCTTTAAAAAAAGAGGTTTGATTGCTGTAACGTTTTGCTGAATGGAGGATGTACACATGTGCTCTCAGAGTTGAACAATCAAAGATCAATAATTGTGAAGGGATTGCAAGAGTGCACAATCATTACCTATGAACCCTATTGTGTTGTTGGGCTTAATCAGTCGAGCTGCTGACAGAGAGCGAAAAGCAGTGATCAACTGGGCAGGCTCACACACACGTACAGCTCGCAGACCCCCGCAGCTCATAGACCACTCGCAGAAACACTCACACACACACACGCACACACACTCTTCTATGCTAGTCTCATATTACTGTGTTCACTTGGATCCCTTTCTGTGCTTCGTGTATCAGATGGGCCCTCGGTCCCTGTGGAGGGACAACACTGTAACACGGCACTGTACAGCGTGCTGTCGTGTCTTCAATCCACATCCCCAAAGAATATTAAATGTCAAGCAGCAGATTACAATGTGCCTTTCAAAACAAAAAAAAAGAAAAAAGAAAAAAGAAATCAATCCCCCCGTGAAATATGTAGAAATACAAATAGGCCTGCAACAAATGATTTTGTGGCCAGAGATCAGTTAGATTTTTTTCAAGTTAAATGTGATTAAATTGTTTAAAAATGGTGAAAAAATGTATAGGGCAAAGTTCTCTGAATGCAAAGTTGCATCTTTAAAATGTTAATGGAGCATCTAAATATATATATTTACAATTATGTACAACAAATATGCACCAAATTCTGTTTAGCATTTTTAGCAAAAAAAAAATTTATTAAAAAATAGCAGATGGTACCTCCAGTTAATTACTAACTACTTTTTTTCCAGATTTGAGAACCTCACAAACCTGCAAGAAGAAGCTTCTGAGCTGAGCAACATTTGTATTTAGCCTCGCAGTAATTGCCTCAGTGACGACGTTGATAAAAGACGTCTGGCAAAAGCTCAAGTCTAATTTGCATCAGCTACCTTGCCAACTCAACTTCAGCCAGGCGCTGAGCAGATATAAATCACTGCTCAAATTAATCAATCGCTCCGGAATGGCATATCTGCACAAATTATTTTGTGGGCTCAAAAGCGATTAAATTGCCGACCGCTGCACACGCTGATCTTCATGGTTCATTTAAGAAGAGGGCAAATGTCTGTGGCTTTTTTATTGTAGCTACTGTACAAATCAATAGGAGCTGTTTGGAAGCAAAGTAAACAAAGGAACAGCACATATGGCCCCTTTCTTGCCCAAACTGTCCTCAATGTGCTGCTAAGTTCTTATTACCCACGCTGATGAGACAACAGACAAACCAGTGGTACATTCACAGGGCTGTGAAGGAGGGAAACATCAGTATGATGCTTTTGCTTTTCCTCATGTATCAACCTGAGCTGCATACTGATTGCTGGAGAGGAGAATTTTTTCGAAGACACGTAGAAGGGAGGTGTTTGGGGAAAACACGGGGAGAGAGCGGGTGTGTTTCTGTGCGAGCATAAGTGTGTATTTGTACGTGTGTAAGGCAAATAGAGAGCAAAGCCAGATCTTACCCTCAAGCCGGAGCGAGGCCATTCTTTGAAACTCTGGTTCCTGGAGCCAGCGGGACATCCTCTTAAAGGTCTCGCGGCCAGACTTGAGCTTGCCCCAGGGCTTGGGGTTCCTCAGGAGGTCAGACAGTGTGCCCTGTGACCTACACAGAACCCTCTCAGCGAAGATGGCCTGGGGGATGCTGTACCTCTTCAGCTCGGTGATGATCCTCTGGGCCACATCCCTGGTGTTGATCTCCTCCCCGGTGCCGCCTCCACTGCCCTGCGAGCCCGGCAGCATGCCCTCACCTGGCGAGGACGAGGCGGACGATGAGGAGTGAAGGTGCTCGCCCATTTTGGCGGCTTGCTGGCTTGGGTGATGGTGGGGCTGGTAGTGCTGGCTGTAGATGTGTGGGTGGTGGCCCGTAGCGTGCTGGTGAGCCTCCATTTTATTCAGCTGGTGACTCACTGACACATCGCCTCCTCCTAGGCCTGGTGGTGACATCTCTCGACCAAAATCAGACGTCCGGCAGAAGAGGCTTCCTCCATGAACATCATAGCCACCATGGAGCATCTGGCCGCCGTTGCCATTGGGGCTGTTGCCCAGGCTGCCATAGCCATGTATGGCGGAACCCAGGCCTGAACCTGTGGAGGGGGGCGACAGGCTTTGGGACATGGCCAGTTCTTTGCCATACGGGTTGTAGAAGTTGGTGCTGAGGCCTCGGTCCTCACGCATGAGGGTGAAGCTGCCGATGACGTTGCTGACGGGGAGGCAGGGGTGATGGTGATGGTGGTGGTGGAACTTGTCGTCAAACGGCTGCAGGGGGGTCAGGGTGGTGTAGGTGCTGCCGGAGCTGGACGGGGAGTCGCCGCTGTAGCCCAGCGCTGACATGGAGTGGTCAAAGCCCGGTGGACGGGGCTCATGTTCCAGAGACATGGAGGAGCCCCCGAGAGAAGGCCTGGGGAAGGCAGCTGAAAGGTCCCGGGAGTGCAGCATAGCCCTGCCATCCTGGCTGTGAGCCAAATCAGAGTGGCTGTGGAGGGACATCTCCCCTAGACCCCCATCCATCTTCAATTTCAGCAAATAAATCTGTATTTTTCGCCCCTGCCTGTTGTTGGTCTTCTCTTGTAATTGTTGTTCAACAGTCAGGCCAACAGTCTGGAAGGTCTCTTGTTACACCAGACTATGGATTTATTGATTTGTGAATTAATTGATTTCCGGGCTTATGGGGTGTCTAATTAATTATCTGATAACGTTAAGTAGTGTCTTCAAACTCCCTCAAAGTCCCAGAAAACGTGACAGCAACAGCATCTGGAGCCTGAACTGTGATTTTATTCTCACTTGTGCATCAGCACTCCGCTTGTCTCTTTGGTGCTCAGCTGTGTTCTTCGGCAGATGCCTCGCTTTTGTGCCTGCGTGAGACAATACGGCCGCTGTTATTCGTTGTCTAAACTTTCATCGTTACAGAGACAGAAAACAGCCGAAAAACGTCTCTCTTCTCCTTCTTTACCACCGATTTTCACCCAGACAATGGCATTTAAAGAAGCACTTCAGTAATTTAACCACACACATCCCGCGGAAGTACCCACGAGAAAACCCCCAACATCACAGTTTTATTCGCTTAAACCTGATCTCAAGCTTGAATATACGATTTTTTTTTTTCGTTCTCCCGCAAAGTTGTGAATACAGGAGCAGCGCGCATGCGAGGCGCTGCAAATTACCGGTGCGTTTGCATATTTACTCCACATGCACGATGCGTTAACTAACTACCAAACACGATGGCGATTCGGAGATGTAACCACAAACATGCGCAGGTTTGACAGAGACCCGTGAACCTACCTTTATTATCCACTTCTCAGAGCGCGTCCGCGACTGTTGTCCGTCCTGTGCATCTCTCCGATTGTGTCGCCGAGCAGCCCTGCAGATTCACACAATTGGTCCGCTGCGCCCCGGGGTGCTACATTCACAGAAACCAGAGTGCAAAAAAAAAGAAAACCATCTGCGGTTTCGGACGAACCACGCTCGCTCTCTTCGTCCCTTCTTTTTTTCCAATCTTTGTTTCCCACTCCAAAAAATCTCTGGGTATAGCCTCGTGTTTTTTTTTTTCTTCTCTCTCTAACACTAGCAGCTCTCCTCTTCTTCTTTCATTATCTCGTGAGATTTTCCTCCTCCTCCTCCTCTTCCCTCTGCCTGCCACTTCATCGATCTCACCACCAACTCTTTCTCCTTCTCCTCCTCCTCCTCCTCCCCCTTGCTCGCATTGACTCCCTGCTTTCAGTGCGTCATGGCCTTAAAAATCTGACAGATGTGCGATGAAATTCCTACTCCAATTAACCCTTTCTCTCCGGGGGTGGGGGTGGGGTGGGGAGGTGACCGGGCGGGGAAGGTGTGGAGTTGGAGATGCTCCCTTTCTCATAACCCCACAGGTTAAGCCTCCTTCAGCTGATTGCATGCTCAACTTATGAATTATGTGCGCACATCCCCGCTCATTGTGCAGGGCTCGGCTGTTTATCGCGTCTAATCAATGGATTTTAAAGCCTGCAGCCGTTATATATGTAACAAGTGAATATGTTGCTGCTATGGTCACCGTGAAACATTATCTATATCATGAGGACAGGGTACAGCTAGATGATATACAAGGTTTTTCACAAGTTCCACCTGATATTTTTATTGTTGCCATTATTTATTCATTTATAAATTTGACTCTAATATTAGATATTAATGCACAACTAGATCAGAAGGTCTAGAGATGATTTAAAAAAAACTGAATTAAGGGTGAGTATATGCAGTTATGTGAGTCGCCTCACCAACTTATTGACTAAGAAAGAAACTCAATTAATTCACGCTGGTGCGCGCCGTCAAGCCGCAGCCTTTATATATTTTAACCCTTTTTAGAACCAAATAATCCAGAGGGATTTTTTTTTTCTATTTTTTTTTTTTCAAGCCATGTGTTGATTTAAGACAAACGTAAATCCCACTTTTCGGGATAAACGATGTAAAGTGACCCTCATGTTTTGCTCAGCTCTTTATCAGCACTCGGCACGCGCCTCCATTCACTCACAACACCAACACTTGAGTCTGGAAAGTCCCCCAACAAGATCAATGCGACCCTTTTTTTTCCAGAAGACCCTCGACCTTCTGCTGTTGCTGCACCAGCGAGCAGAAACACTGCTTGTCCGCGCGGGCTGCTGAGTGCACGTTCACGCGTGTGTCCACTGAATCTCATTTCGTGTACATTTACATCCTTCAGACATTTGTGAGTGTGAGATTGTATATTTTGTGTACGCAGGCCGGTTTGTGGGTGCACTGCCCTCATATGTGCCCGCGTTTATATGAGACTGGTGTGCATTCATATGAGCTGGCACCTGCCACGTGCACGTACGTTGAATAAATGTGCATCTCGTCTGCATGCTCAGGCTCGTGCGTGCACGTTTGCGCGCCCGACGGCCTGGGAGAGAAACACTGAGACAGACAGAAGCAGGGAGGCAGAGCGCATACTAATCATATCTGTCTGTCAGTTTAATTTTCAGAGATGAGCAGTTCTGGCGTTTGGAAACAGCGAAGCGGTGCGCGGTGTGGGACCGCCGGCTTCCCGGAGCAGATGCTGCCCTATCGATCCGCCCCGCGCACAGCCAGCACGGAGGGATGCGCGTATGGATGGCGAGTAGCTGGAGGTAAAAATGGTCAACGGCTACAGAGCGAAAATAAAAGGTCCTCTCGGAGGTCGGGGTGAAAGTTCACCTTCTGTGGCTGGAAAATCCGAGAAGGCAAGCTGACACTAGAGCTGCAAAGCGCCCCAACTTTTTTTTTGCACTGGGCCTGGAGGGAAGCTCAGGGTGTTGGTTTGTCAGATCTGGGGTCTGCATCAGCCACATACATCCATTATAATAAAACACTGGAAAAAGAAAAAGCCCAACAAAAGCCAATGCGTAATGGCGCATTACGATGAAAATGTATTTCATCCATTTAACTGATAAATTCAAGCTTCAACTCTTTTGATCGCTACTAATAAGGCCATTTCCATTTTAAGCATTGAGCTGATGCTCAGAGTCACTTTCCTCACACTGAGAGCAACAGCGGGATCAGCAACATTACAGCCAAAACATTTACATTTCAGCCATTTAGCTGATGCTCTCAGAGGGACTTGCAGTAAGGGAAACAGTGGGATCTTCATTTCCTCCATTACCAGTACAGGCAATAAATATACCAAGGAATACTCACGTTTCAGTCATTTAGCTGCAGCTCTTATCCAAAGTGACTTTAGATATGGTGGGTGTAGAATAAGCTTTTAATCTAAAGCCAATACCGAGCGTGTTTAGATTTTAACCATTTAGCGGAGTCTTTCATCCTGAGGGACATGTATGGCTGCATCAAATCCTGCATCGCCAACATTACAAGCAGCCAATAGCAAGGAGGTCAAGGGTCAGGGGACATTTCTGTGACCTTAAAATGACCATGCATGTTCTGGAAAATAAACAGAATCAGTCAAAGCACAGAAAGACAGAAAAGCGGTTTGTTTTTTCTGTTGCCCCACTGTTAACGGATGGAGAGGGAGAAATAGATCCTCCCTGAGCAGATGAGTTTCCAGTCTGCGACTTGTCAAGATTCATAAATTCATATTTTATTAGAAGACGAAAAAATAAATAAATAAATAAGCAGAATTTTTTTTTTCTTTTTCTGCAGCCATAGACGTGCTGTGCATGTTAGAGCAGTGGGCCTGCAAGCATCCCCGACACCCAGCTGCAGAAGCAGCAGCAGAATGGAAAAAGGTAACAGTAACATTTTTCATCCTGTACTTTACACTCCCCAAATCCTCTGTTTAATCACCGAGTAAACGTGATCACTTATTGGCAAATGATAATGGATGGGGCGCACGCGTGGGGTTGTAGTTTTGAATGAGATATTGACTCTCTGTTTGCAGCAGAGAAAAGGAAAAAAAACAACAACAACATCTAAATGACTGTTTAACGCAGCGTCCATCAGGGAAGAACAATCCGAACTGAAGGATTAAAAGAGTAAAAGCAGCATCTTTCGAAATTTAGTTGATTTAACTTCTACGTTTTCGCCGTAAGCAGAAAATTCACCCAGCCGTCAATATATTAACTTATAATGTAATAATAACTGCAATTTTTTTAATACAGTATATATAAGATTAGGCTGCTGCAAGGCTTAGATTCCCTATAAACTCATCTATATATCCCATGCACCACTTAATCACGCACATAAACACACATATGGGATCTGTTAGACGCTCACGTTACCTTTTCTCTCTCTGAAGTGTGCGTAAAATCCACTTGTAACGTATACGCATACATACATACGGTATAGCACATGATACATACAAAACACAACAAGTTGATTTTCCAAGTGATTTATTGCCACATGTAAGAATACACACTGTACGTTTTGTGCAGACATATACTCATCCCTTATTTGAATAGGGGAAAAAAGTTTTTAGCGTTTGTGACAATTTAACAAAAACACTGAGAACTACCAACAAAATTAGAGAAATAAAAACAAATGTTTGTAACAAAATAATACAGGTGTAAATGGTTCCACGCTAGAGCAGAAGATAAATTGAGATTTCACGATGGGTTTCTGCATGATGCACGAACTTCCTTCATTTTACCACCGCAGCATTACATACTGCAGTTTCCTTTTTCCATGTTGGGTTAAAAAGTGCCACAGGTCCGCAGCTGTATTGCGAGTATCATACCTATATCTGATTTTAAAAGCTATTAAAAAAAAAAAAAGAACTATAAACCAAACAAATTTGTTTCTGTCCCGTTATTTTCTTTGTGATGCAAAACACTAAAGGAGAGCAACAGTGAAGCACAACAAGCGACCTCAACACATTGTGCACAACTCATTTTTCTTTTTATTCAAAGATGAAGCAGAATCATAAAATACCAACTTCTTTAACGTGCCACTATTAAACCTTTTAAATCAGTGTATTTGTGGTTTTGTGTTCAGTGTCTGATGGAAAGATTCTGATGAGAAAGATTTTACAGCAACTTTAAACTGATCATTTAAACAACCAGTATATGTGTTGTATATAACTAACAGTTGAGACTAGAACATTTCTTCTGTCATATCGTAATAAATGCCATCATAATATCTATCTATCTATCTATCTATCTATCTATCTATCTATCTATCTATCTATCTATCTATCTGTCTTTTACATTATAGAATATATATATATATATATATATTCTATAATGTATTTATTATTTAACAAATGTCTTTAGAGTAAAAGCATATTATTATTTTTCTGATTATTATGATAGTATTAAATCCATCTTATAGCAGTAAGACTTTACATTTAAAATGTACTTAATATTTACTTAATAATTTACTATAATATGGTATATTTAGTGTGTGCATGATAAGAGTTGAAAAACTACACAGGTGATAAAAAAAAATCTAAATAAAAGGAGGGCAAAAAATAAGTAAATAAATAAAAAATAAATACAACTATATATGTTTTATATTTTGATATATATATATATATATATATATATATATATATATATATATATATATATAATAATTGAGAATCTAAGGCAGCTTTGCAATATTCACGATTTAAATAAAAAGCCTTTACAATGTCGTCTGATGATATTTTATTAGTGACCCTGTACTGTTTTTCCTCTTCCTTTTCCTTGTTGTCAACTCCCTTTTTATTTCCCTCCCATCCCTAACTAATCGATAAAATCAATTATTACCACGAGACCTGGCGTTATACACAGATCACAATGTGAATAATCGATACTTGAATTAATTTGGCCAGATTAGATCTGAAAGGGAAAAAAATGAACTAAATATCAATGATGATAATAAGACTAGAAATAAGCATCGATTCAAAAAGCACCATACTGACTCCCAACGCATTTACTGTCAACTAATCTGAATGAAACACACATTAACCTGCTGGACTGATTCAGCTGCAGCATAAATGTGCAGGTCAGTCCCATTTGATCTGTTATGCAACGTAAAAAAATATGCATAGCAGTGATGTAAAATGATATTTTCTTGGCCCTATGTCGTGCACCTTCTGTTTTTAAAGGGATTATTGCAATAAACACAAATAATAACTTGCAGGCAAATTGTTACAGGCCTTAGATTTATCTGCATTAAAAGCCTGTGGCCCTCTGCACAAACACACACATATTCACACACGTTATATTCGAGCAAAATAAATAAAAATAACCCTAATTATTTATTAAAATAATTTATATTTAATGTTATTCTAAATTTAAACTCACACATCTACCCTTTTTGATTCCACTTGCCTCCATGAGGTCGAAAATGTAAAATACTGGGGCAGATTCTGGAGACTGAGCAAGTGAATGAGCGATAATCACGTTATTTTCTTGTGCTATTTGCAGCCTTAGTTGCAGTAATGACCGTGTACGCCGTGGTGTGGAACTTGCCTTCGCAGCGTGAATAATGTTATTATCGATCATATCTGGATTAATGCAAATGCACTGGTTTAATTCACTCCATTCCCGAGCCCATAACAGCAGCGAGAGACATTTAGTAAAAACAAATAAAAAACTAACAAAGTTTCACCTGAAAAAATCAAACTGAATAATGAGGAAATAACATTAAATATTTAGCTCATAGAGATTTTTTTAATTAGTTTCATAGTCGGAACAAATAATATCAGGTTATTTAAAACATTACTGCAGGGTTATTTATTTTTATGTAATAAAAAATAAAAAAAGCTTTCATTTTATAAAGTTTTTCATTTACAAACTAAAGGAACAAAGTGTTTTTTTTTTGTTTTTTTTTCATGTGTGAGAGCGCGCGTCCGGCATGAACGCGCATCAGCAAGTATCGATCCACGCATTTTAAATAGCCTCCTATTTGCCCTACAACTATGTTTCATATAAAATGTAAATATCTCCCTCTGTAATTGGCCCCGCATTCTTTATGCAAATGAAATTATGTTGTGGCCCGGGCCGCGCTGGGAGAGAGGAAAAGTGTTTAATTTATGCGTAATGGAGCTCGAGGGGGCGCAAAGGTCGATAAGTTGTAACTTGTCTGAGTTTATTTCTTCTCTCTTTCTCTGTCTCTCTCACTCCGAATCAGTGTTCATTACAAGGTTTTTGAAAAGTTAAACAATTAGTGATAATCATTAGTCATATGGCTAGGGAGTAAAGTCCTGCACTTGTATGTTTTGATGGAGAAGTTTTTAAAGTGGATTTAAATATGCGATGTCTTCTCCAAGTTAACTTTGCTCAAAAAAAAAGTAGAAAAAAAAGAAGTGATGCCTTTATTTGCTTCACCTCAAATTTAAGATGTTTTTGTCTTTGTTCTTTTGGATGATTTAATGCTTGATAGTGCAGTGATCTATTCAATTTTCTAATCTTTTTTTTCTCTGTGAGTTTAATGTTAAGATGAAGCTGCCACATGTACAATTTGCACAGAATACTGGACACATTCCTCTGGCCATTCTGGAATCATATTCAACATGAAATGACATCATTTAAACAAAAAAGAAAATATTAAATCTATTGAAGGACCTATCATTTCAGTTTTGTTTTGCTGATGTGAGCAGAGTGAAACATCCTATGAGCCACATTTAGAGAAAGACAGTTCACACATGGCAGAGACACGAACATGAGGCCTGCAACACGCACATGCATTTCCAGGCCTGCAGTGCATCTCTGCACCTTCACAGCCACACTGCAAAATTACAGCACACGGCAACGGTTTTCAGCTATTTCACCATAAGACTCCATGCATATGTCAGTTTCTAATGAGACCGTGTCGCCTGGAGAAACACTCAAACCCACCCCCTTCCCTTCCATGCAAAAAACACAGGACACAGGCAAAAAAGACACCCACTCACAACCGCGTCCACACAAACACACAAATAAACAAGTCTGCATCCCGTTTCCCGCCCCTCCATCCCTCCATCCCTCCCTCCATCCCTCCATCCCTCCATCTTGCCCTCCACACTCCCGGTCCCTCTCGGAATAAAGAACGCCTTTCTCGGAAAACCTTGCGTGCATCTTAACAACTTCCTCGCCGCACGCTGCTTAACATGGTCACTTGCTGATAAAAACACCATTTAAAAAGCATCTACATATCGATCACGCCGACTCTCACAGCTATTTTCTGCTACGGTAATGCATGCTTTTGCCTAGGACCTGTCAGTCTCAGAGGGTGTGTGTGTGTTTAAGTGAGGGTGCAGGTGTGTGCGCGCGTGTGGGTGTGAGCTCTTGAGTGTGTGTGGGTGTAAATATGTGTGTCTCACGGCTGAAAAGTGTGTGTCAGTCTCTCCAGCCAGTCAGCCAGTGTAACTCGGTGGGGGATCAAAGGCAGCAGGGTTTCTCTCTTTTTCCTTCCTTGGTTTTCCAGTCAGGTTGGCCCCCCCTTTGCAACCACCCCCCCCTCACACACACACACACACCCTCACCACCACCTCCTCTTCCTCATCCTCCTCATCTTCTCTCGCATCCGCTCCTCGCTTCCCTCTCTCCTCCTCTTCCCAATTATTTCCTGATTTTCCTTCCTGCTCGGCTGTTAAATCCACTCTGCATCCTTGTCTCTTTCTCGGCAGCGGCTGCTGCTTCCTCTCCATCCGTCCGAGGTGAGGCAAGGAGTGTGTGTGTGTGCAGCCTCGTCCGGCTCTCTTTCACTCTCTCTCCCTCTCTCTCTCTCTCCTTCTCTCTTTAATCAGCATGTTAATAAGAAAGGTAACTAATCAATACATTCAATGGCCTGCTTGGCGATTGATACGATCTCCATCCACCTCCCCCTCGCTCTGTGCTGCTAAACACACACACACAGAAACCAATAGACAAATACACAAGTGGACGAATGCCTTGGGTGCAGAGGCCCTTAGTTGTAATTTTGCCGCGTCACTTTATTTAAAAAAATAGCAAATGTCGACCAAAATTATGTAGAGATTTGACCTCCTGTGTATGAAAATGAACATTGATGTCGTACGGGCATTGGGGCATACTGACAGGAATTCAAGTCCTGATCATAAGGAATAAAAATGCTGAAATGCTTTTGAAGCAGTACTTTTGAGGTTTCAATTTGTAGTGGCATTTGTAGGGCCTCAAATCAGTTTAGGAGCAATGTTAGCAAACACTTGATTGATAAAGCAAGACTCCTCACAAGAAAAGAAATGGTCAAAAACCTTGTTAAACCAGACAAGATGGTTAATGTGTCAGTGTGTGATTCTGCTATAATGTTGATAAAACTTAGGGGAGGGAGGAATTCAGGACGGATGAATGGGTCAAATAGGGGAAGGACTTTTAGGGACCACTTTTTATGATTTCACCGATGGTATCATTTGAGAACCATTATCAATAAATTTGTATACAAAACCCTACCTTAAACAGAGCGACACAAATTCCACAGCCTCGACCCAACATACCCTACCAAGTTGGTGGTCAATTTAAACTAAGAAAATTTCCCATCACCTCAGCTCAGGCAGTGCTGCATCTGGTGTTGAGGTGTGGTTAGACATTTACTCATCACGCCACAGTAGCCCTGTTAGAGCCAAGAAACCAAATTCAATGTTCTTGCTTGCTGTAATTCAGCATTTAAAAATCTGAGTTGTCCAAGTGAACTGGAATAGTGGTGGATCAGAAAACACATGATACCTTAAAAAGTAAAAAACACACATACTGTAAATATGAGTCACTGTAGAGGTGATATTAAAAGACATATTTTGTCAAAAGGCCAGTTGGTTTTGTTTTTAAGTCAAGAGACTTAGAGACCCAGAAAGACTTCCCAATACACACTTAGAGAAGTTGTATGTTTCGTTGTCAGTAAGAAATCAAGACACATTCTGACCAAAAAAATAAAATAAATAAAAAATAAAAATAAAAACAAAACAAAACTGTATTTTGGGCAACGTGATATGAAGGCATGGAGCACTTTTCCCAGATTATGGAGTGGGAGGAAAGTCTTGATTTTGGAAATTGTCCACAGCTGTAGATAACGTGATCCGTCAAACTGATTTGCTTTTTAAAGCTGAGAAAGGAATAAAAAACTGACACCCATATTTTTGGCAGACCATTTCAAAAAGCTCAGCCAACAAGTCAAGCTTTTCGGTTACTGCACTTTTTGAATTTCAGCGGTCAAAGATGACAGTCTCTTAATAAAAAAATTTAAAAAATGACCGTGGCCTAAATATCTGGTACTCGTTCAGTTTTGCTATTTGTCCCTTTCTCCTTCTCCTCTTTTACTTTTTCTCTAGCCACCAAAGCCCTAAATCCTCCCATTTTAAAAATTTCAGTTGCAATTGCTGTTAAAGGGATGTGGATGTTTGGCCAGGGAGGTCCATGCAGCCCTTTAGGGCACAAGATAGTTTGAAATCACAAGGGAAGGGAATATTTAAGAGCTGAATACTCACACAGCTTAGGGCTGCAAACACAGAAACATCTCGCCTTGTACCAAAGCAAACATCCACTTCTATCTCAGTGTCTCTCTCCCCAATATTATTAATAGATAGTAGGGAGGAAAATACACAAGCGCACACACAGAGACACATAAGTCCTCCCTCCTCAGGATATGGAACTCCAACAGACATGAAAACGCCCAGGCTCCTTCTGAGGAGGACATGAGAGGCATGGCACAGGATGAAGGGAAATCCTTCATACAGGAACAACACAGGCAACAGCCAGAATGCAAGGTGGCCTTTCTAGGCCGACTGAATGGGTTTCTCCCTGTGACCCTCACCCTGACACACACACCACAACACACACAAGCCTCCACCCCCTTCTGTGCTGCTATTTTGCCTTCTGGTAACTTCTCTCTCAGTGCAGAGCTTACAGTGTGATGTAGATCCTTTTACATTTGTCTCCCAGTTTATATCCACCC